>NC_057730.1:16035037-16218067 GCF_004010195.1 Chiloscyllium plagiosum
AAAAAAAAAGGAAGTAAATTTTTAACTAGTCCCTGGTAAAGAAATAAAAATCCTTACCTTAAAAGAAAAAGCAGAGTAGTTAAGAAGGTTAGAGGAGGAGGGTGGGTGGGAGATACTACAGGTGTAGAATCTCGGGTTTAGCCCCTCCTTATACCTCAAATCCTCCAACCCTGGCAACATTCTTGTAAATCTTTTCTGAACCCTTTCAAGTTTCACAACATCTTTCTGATAGGAAGGAGACCAGAATTGCACTGGTTTATAACCCTTCACAGGGATTCATTTTAAGGAGAAAATGTGGACCGTACTGTTATCTGTGTAAAATATATTAAAAGTCTAGTTACCTAGTTATTTAAAGAAATAAAGAACTTTAAAAGTGGTTAGCTGCAAAAAAAAGTATAAAATTTATAAAATCATACAGGGTATAGATAAGATGAATCGCAGTTGTCTTTTCTCTAGGGTATGGGATTTCAAGACTAGGGGGCATATTTTTAAGATGAGAGGAGAAAGATTTAAAAAAGACATGAAAGACAACGTTTTTTACATATTCAGTGGTTCAGGTGTGAATTGAATTGAATTGAATTGAATTTATAGTCACATTTCCCGAGGCACAGTGAAAAGCGTTGTCTTGCGAGCAATACAGGCAGATCACAGAGTTCAGTAGCGTAGAGAAGTAAATAATAGGTAAACAGCAGCAAAAACAAAAACACAGGTACAGGCGAATGTTAAGAGTTTGTGAGTCCATTCAGTATACTAACAACAGTAGGGTAGAAACTGTTGCAAAAGACATGGGGAATGCAGATACAATTACAATGTTTAAAGACATTTATGTACATGGATAGGAAAGTTTTGGAGGGATCTGGGACTAGTTTAGTTTGGGATTATGGTTGGCATAGACTGGTTGGACTGAAGGGTCAGTTTCTATGCTGTATGACTCAATGAAAACCACCCTCCCATAAATTGCCTGCTTTGTTGGTCACTGATCATTTGCACAGATAGCCTCTGTAAATTGGAGACTTTGATAGTCTGTTCATTATTTGGACCTTTGCAATTTGGTATCTTTCCTAGTTCAATGCTGAATTGTAATTCTTATTGTTGTGTTGCTGGCTTTGCCTTTGGGGAAATCTGCATTCGAAAGTTGTATTTATAACACGGAACTGTTACATTCCTTGTCCTTCCCTTCAAATTCTATTGTCATCACATAGTAGTTGCTCAGGGATATAATAGGGAACAGGGCAGCATCATCCTCATGTACAGCAACTGCATAAGCTTAGTGATGGTCATAATATTACATGACAAGGGACCAAAATCTTTCTAAGTTGGTAAACTCCTCTCTGATTGCTACTTCGGGCACCTCATAGCATTTGCTGCTCTGCCAGTATGCATTTCAGAATAAGGACTCTTTAAGGTGGTTCACTGGTTCTTAATCCTCCTTTGTCTATGACCTATTGAATGATCTGGGATAGAGGATATACCATCTTAGAGTCCTAATACAAGAAGCACCATGATTAATTAATAAAATGCTTATTGCTTGAAAGCAAGCTGTCTGTCCAAATAGCATCCCACCCAGATCCAAACCTCTACCCTATCCCTGCAACCCTGCATTTCCCATGGCTAACCCACCAAATGTACACATCGCTGGACACCATGGACAATTTAGCATGGCCAATCCACCTAATCTGCACATTCCTGGACACTATGGACACTTTAACAAACTAATCCACCTAACCTGCATATCTTTGGACTGGGAGGAAACCGGAGCACCCGGAGGACATCCACCCAGACACAGGAAGAATGTGAAAAATCCACATTTCCACATCTTCAGGTTGACATTGTTAACATTAACTCTTTCAGAACCATTCTCTCATACAACACATTTCATCCTAACTATCAATTGTATCCATTTCCCATGTGTCCTCTTAGCAACAACAATTATTTTCTTTATTATATATTCAGTACTGGTCAGGTCTTTTGGGAGGTTGGTGGGTGCAGGAATGCGGGGAATATGAAGGTGAAGAAGTTAAATGTTTTAAGAAAAGAATTCACATTTATATTATGTTTTCATGACCTCGGGTACACTAAAGCACTTCTGGGCTGATAAAATTCTTTGGGAGTGTGGTTATCTTTGTGCTGTCAAGGATGTAATAACCAAGATTGACACAGCAAGATCCCATAAACAGCACTTTGCCAGCTTAATCCTGTGTTCCATTAAGTTTCTTCTGCAGGGGATTCGTAGGACAGAAATCTGGATCCATGAAGATCGAGGAACACAAGCAGTAATTAATCTCTCTGTGGAAGGTAACGTGCCATTTAACTGTTAAAGATTAACGCGATCACAATTATTTCTGAATGGAAGTGTCTCTGGGCCGTTTTAATGAGGGGGGTAACTGCAGATCATTCACCAAAAGCTGAACAATATTCCAGCTCAGCATAACCTGAAATCCTCACATGTATGGAGACAGGATTAACTCAATCATCTTGTATCAGATGTTAGAATACAGAGTTTCCCTTTGAATGTAAGTTTAGCGAAGAATGAAGGAACTGTTTGGTCGTTGTAGGTTGCTCGGCGATAAGCTTTTGTTGGCCATTCCATTTTCAGGAGATCAAAAACTCAATTTTTCTCCAGCCAGGTCACCTTTGATAAAACATGCCATATCTCCTTCACACGTCAACACCTGAAATTACATTTCCAGCTGCAGATTCAATGACGACCAAACAGCAAAAGAGATGGCTTTTGCGGCCTGATGAATGCATGCTGATTAGCTTCGAGTTACACAGTGAGTTACCCATTGAGTGCTGGAGTATTCTTTTCCCATGAATGTGAATGGGTGAGTTTTAAGGAGGCAGCAATCAGGTGGAACCAGGAAGCCGACAGACCCGAGTGCCCATTCACCAGCAACACTAGCCCGGTTCCTGTCCGTGGGCCACTCTGTTGGAGCAATGGGTCATCTATCCTGTGTGGGGAGAGGGCTAAGTCATGCCATTTAAATATGCCGTGACCACATTGGTCACCCAACCTCCTCCAAAACTGACAAAAATGAGCAAATCGGTTCTCGTTCCGGGGTGGGGGTTGTTAGATGTAAGTTGGTATGTTGACTTGGCCCCTTTATAAGGGATTGAGACAGAAACCTTGCGTTCCTCTATCTTCAAGGATCCAGATTTCTGTCCTTAGAATCACTAAAGAATGGAAGCAGGCCATTCAACCCATCAAGTCCACACTGACCCTCCAAAAAAACATCTCATTTTCCATTGGTTTTACATGTTGGCGAAACATCAAGGGCCAAAGGGCCTATTCTGCACTGTTATGTTCTATGTTCTATGTTCTATGGCTAACCCACCCAGCCTGCGCATCCCTGGAGATTATTAGGTAATTTACTGTGGCCAATCCATCCTAACCTGCATATCTTTGGACTGCGGGAGGAAACCAGAGCAAACCCACGCAGACACAGGCAGAATGTGCAAGCTTCACAGACAGTGACCAGACTGTGGAATCAAACCCACGTCCCTGGAGCTGTAAGGCAGCAAAGCTAAGCACTGAGCCACCACGCTGCCTTGCATAATTGCTTAATTATTTAATTTATTTACTTATTATTCACTTGTGGGACTTTGGGTGTCACTGGGCTGGCCAGCATTGATAGCCCATCCCTTTTTGCCCTTGAGAAGGTGCTCGTGAGCTTCCTTCTTGAATCGCTGCAGTCCACGTGCTGTGGGTTGACCCACAATGGCGGGTAGGGAAGTAGGGTAGGGAGGTCTGGCTTTGCCATGAAAAACCACCTTTGAGTATTTATTCAAGTTTTTAGTTGACCCCCTTTTCTGCTTAAAAAAAAATGCTTAATTTGCTTTAGGAACCTTTCGCCTCAGAAATGCAGGTTTTTCTCACTTATAAATCGGAACACAGGATTAAGCTGGCAAAGTGCTGTTTATGGGATCTTGCTGTGTCAATCTTGGTTATTACATCCTTGACAGCACAAAGATATTACAAGGGGGCATAGCCTTAAATTAGGGGGGGGTAGGTATAGGACAGGGGGGGTAGGTACTGCGCTGTATTCTTCTATGTTCTATGTTCTATGTTCTATAACCACACTCCCAAAGAATTTTATCAGCCCAGAAGTGCTTTAGTGTACCTGAGGTCATGAAAACATAATATAAATGTCAATTCTTTTCTTAAAACATTTAACTTCTTCACCTTCATATTCCCTGCATTCCTGCACCCACCAACCTCCCAAAAGACCTGACCAGTACTGAATATATAATAAAGAAAATAATTGTTGCTGCTAAGAGGACACATGGGAAATGAAAGCTCACCTTTGTGTATCGACTATTGGACCCAGGAGCAATATTGTGATGATATCATGGAATTGTTCCTCACTGGGCATAAATATTACAGTCTAGGTAGAGTTGGAAGGGGAGAGCGCGAAAAACACAAGGAAAGCCAAACAGAAACTGTGAATGTTAGAAGATAGAATGTTAGCAGAGAAAAAGTTGGTATGGACTGAATAGATTTAGGCATTAGACAACAATGTCTTTCAATAATGTGACAGAAATATTGGAGCTTAGTTTATCTCTGAATATCATGTACTGTAGCATTTAGCCTCTATACGTATTGCACGGCGCTATAAAGAAACCTAAAACTGATGACTCTTCCTTAAGCTCTACTGCCTAATTCTATTTGGTCTACACTGAAGACCTCTATATTTTCCAACCATTCTCCAGAGCATGGGGACCTTTAACAGGAAACATTAGCGTTCACCGTTTAAGCTGAATATTTGGCAAGGAGGACTGCAGTTGGTTAATTTTAACCCATTTTGCAAACAGTGACTCATATATGAATGAGTCAAATTTATATAATGGGGTTTATTGTTCAGAAAAATGGATGTGGATATGGGCATGACAATGCCCCTTTCCCACCAATCCCTGTCACCATAAACTGGCTCCTTAATTGAAATGCAAATAAGCCAGAAAGCCAAGGGTTTCAAATAACCTTTCCTCTATCGCCTACTGGAAATTGTAAACTAAACATTCCAATATCGCATACCAGTGAGGCCTTACAATGATGTGCAGCTCATCAGAGAATCTAAGCTGTGTAATGCACACAGCTCTGCTAATAATTTGCTGATAGTAGTTTTCTTAAGAAATGTTTCATGAATAACAAAAACACAGGAAGTGGATTGCAAACAACCCTTTAATGGCTCTGGCATATATTAAAATATAGTCATTCATGGTTCATGGGATACTCTGGTATTTATTGCCAATCTCAGTCTTTAAGACTGTCTTCAAAAGGACCGAAGTATAAACCCACAGTGTAAACATGTAAAGAGTTGCATTCTGAAATCTTTTAACTATTTGTGGAACAAATCAAATGCTGTAACTAGGTTAAGTTAAGAAATGGCCATTTTGCTTTTATAGTTAAAGGATGAGACTGACTTGCAATTACTGGAAAAGTGGCACAAGGCTGTTTTCCCAGCTTGAAGTTCTGACTGCATTAGTTGCAAATCCACAACACTAATGCAACCATCAATGATCTAACCCCAATAAACTCAGGCCCAACTATATCATTCCAACAAGTGATAAAACTAGACCCTTTGGTCCAACTCGTCCATGCTGACCAGGTTCCCCAAACTAAACTAGTCCTATTTACCTGCCTTTGGCCCATATCTCTCTATATGGGCCCTGCCTCTACCTTTTCCTCTGGCAGTTTATTCCACACACGAACCACCCTCTGTGTGAAAACGTTGCTCTTTGGGTCTCTTTTAAATCTTTCCCTTATCACTTTAAACCAATGCTATCTAGATTCGAACTCCCCGTACCCTGGGGAAATGACCTTGGTTACTCACCTTATCTATGACTCACCTGATTTTATAATTTCTCTTGCTCTGTTCTTTTTGAACAACGTTCATCTCGAGTATCATCACATGTAATGGTCTGAAATGTTTCTTGAATGTTGATTTCCCTTTTACTATGAATGCATTAAAGTCATCAGCCTTCAGTGTTAAATCTACTCTAAAAGGCATGCCTTGTGTTTTTTAATAAGGCACGTAATGTGCTTCAACATAATTATTGTAAGTCTCCAAATAAATATCCTTCCCTCAAGCAGCACCATTAAAACCAAATTATCAAGTCACTTATTCCTTTGCTGTTTACGGGATATTGCTGTGTTAATATGGTTGTTAACGCCTTGACAGCACAAGGGTAATGAGTCTTCCAAAGGATCGTATCAGCACTGAAGTGCTTTAGCATATCCCAAGGTCATGAAAACATACAAGTACAAATTCTTTTCTTAAAATATTTGACTTCTTCACCATCTACCTCCCATCGTTCTCTCCTTTGCAAGAGACCTGACCAATACAGGATATATGAAAAAGTTAATAATCGGGTGAGAATAGGCAATTTGTGATTAAATGGATTCAAACCCTGTATTTTTCTGAGATTGCCCCTAATTTAGAAAAGGTGAGGCAGTTGAAGGATAATGGGGATAAATGTTAAGGTATCCACGTTGGTAACAAAGAAAAGCAGATTATTATCTGAATGGCAATAGTTGGGAAAGGGGAAGATGCAATGACACTTGGGAGTCCTCATACACCAGTCGCTGAAAGTAAGCAGACTTGATTAGAGACAAAAAAAACTGCAGATGCTGGGATCCAAAGTAGACAGGCAGAAGGCTGGAAGAATACAGCAAGCCAGGCAACATGTGTTCTTCCAACCTCCTGCCTGTCTGGTGCAGGTGCAGCAGGCAGTGAAGAAGGCAAATGGTACATTGATATTCATAGTGAGAGGATATGAATAGAGGAGCAGCAACGTCTTGTTGCAATTATACAGGACCACATCTGGAGTATTGTGTGCAGTTTTGGTCTCCTTTTCCAGGGAAGGGTGATCCTGCTCTGGAGACAGTGCAACAATTATTTTCTGGGATGACAGGACTGACATATGAAGAGAGACTGAATTGGTTAGGACTACATTCATGGAGTTTAAAAGAATAAGGGGGAGTCTCATAAAAACATGTAAAATTTGAACAGGACAATGGTAAACACAGGAGAGGTGTTTCAGATGACTGCAGAGTCCAGCGCTTTAGGAGGATGTGGTAAGGACTGAGATGAGGAGAAATGTCTTCACTCAAAGACTGGTGAAGCTGTGAAATAGAAGGCAGTTGAAATTAAAACATTGAAAGCTTTCAAAAAGGAGTTAGATATAGTTTTCATTGTTAAGGTATCAAAGGATCTGGGGAGAAAGCAGGAACAGGGAACTGAGTTGGATGATCAACTATGACCATATTGAATGGTGTAGCAGTCTTTCAGGGCTGACTAGCTTGCAGTTGCTCCCATATTCTATGTTTCTTTGTTTCAATAATGTGGAGGTGCCAGTGTTGGACTGGGATGGACAAAATCAAAAGTTACACAACACCAGGTTATAATCCAACAGGTTTATTTAAAATCAAAAGCTATCCGAGTACTGATACTTCATTAGGTGAAGTAGAGAAGCACAGAACATATAGGCAGACCAATAATGGCAAGATAATTCCAGGTCATTAAAAATGTCGACAGATAAATACAAAAGGTGTGTGTAAAGCGTCGGCAGCTGAATAACAAATGAAAGGTTGACCAATGAACTGATTAATGAAGTAAAAAATCACACAACACCAGGTTATAATCCAATCCAGTCATCTCCATGTCCTGATTAATGAAGGCAGAGAGAGAATTACAAATAAATACAAATAATAAAAGCAAGAGGGTGGTGGAGGCAAACTTAATGGCTGGATTTGGAGATGCCGGTGTTGGACTGGGCTGTACAAACTTAAAAGTCACACAACACCAGGTTATAGTCCAACAGGTTTAATTGGAAGCACACTAGCTTTTGGAGTGCTGCTCCTGATGATAACCACCTGAAGAAGGAGCAGAGCTCCGAAAGCTAGTGCTTCCAATTAAACCTGTTGGACTATAACCTGGCGTTGTGTGATTTTTAAATGGCTGGAATAATGCATAGAAGTCAGTCACATGGCAAGAGTCAAATAAAAGTAACTAGCATGGTGGCACAGTGGTTAACACTGCTGCCTCACAGCGCCAGAAACTTGGGTTCAGATCCCGCCTCGGGCCACTGACTGTGTGGAGTTTGCACATTCTCCCCGTGTCTGTGTGGGTTTCCTCCGGGTGCTCCGGTTTCCTCCCACAATCCAAAAATGTGCAGGTTAGGTGAATTGTCCATGCTAAATTGCCCATAGTGTTAGGTGAAGGGGGTAAATGTAAGGGAATGGGTCTGGGTGGGATGCTCTTCAGAGAGTGGGTGTGGACTTGTTGGGCCGAAGGGCCTGTTTCCACACTGTAAGCAATCTAATCTAGTCTAGCATTCCAAAAGAGTACAATCTAATTAAAGGTAAAACTCACACAACACCAGGTTATAATCCAACAGATTTATTTGCAGGAACTGGCTTTCGAAGCGCTGCTGCTTCATCAGGTGGTTGTGCAGCAGGGCAATAAGACACAGAATTTATAGCAAAAGATTACGGTGTCTTTTGAAGGAGCAGCGCTTTGAAAGCTAATGCCTCCAAATAAACCTGTTGGACTATAATCTGGTGTTGTGTGATTTTTAGCTTTGTCCATCCCAGTCCAACACCGGCACCTCCAAATCGCACTAATTAACGCAGAGAAATAAACACAAGTAATCTCTGCCTTAATTAATTTGTACGGTTTGGAACAACTCATTACTTTTGTTAGACCCTTGTCATGAGACTCTTACTCGTGCTCATCATTCCAGCCATTTAGTTTGTCTCTAGCACCATTTTACTTTTATTATTTGTAATTATGTCTCTGCCTCATTTAATTGATTCATAGGTCATCCCTTCATTTGCTATTCAGCTGTTGACACTTTACTCACATTATTTTGCATTAATCTGTTGACGCTGTTGATTACCTACAAAGACTTGTTATTCAGCCTGCCGACACCCAACCCATACTATTTGTATTTATCTGTTGACACGTTTAATTACCAGGAATTATCTATCTGCCTGTGCTAATGTGCCTCTCTCGACCTCACCTGATGAAGGAGCAGCGGTCTGAAAGCTTGTGATTTTAAATAAACCTTTTGGACTTTAACCTGATGTTGTATGACTTTTGATCCTATGTTTCAAATTTCTCAGGAGCAGGGGTTTATTAATTGAGCTTCCTGCCTGTGACAATACTTGTATGAAAAGTTAACTTCTAACTCTGGCCCGAACAGAGGTTGTTAGGGAAACAGAGCTCACTGGAACTAATATACTTGGCTGAAGTTTGGATTTCAACCACTTGTCAATCCTTCTGGATGTAGGTTTGCTCGCTGAGTTGGAAGGTTCATATCCGGATGTTTCTTCACCCTACTAGGTAACATCTTCAGTGGGCCTCCAGGTGAAGCACTGCTGATAATTCCTGCTTTCTATTCATATGTTTGGGTTTATTTGGGAGTTGATGATGTCATTTCTTGTGGTTGATAGTTTCTATCAACAAACACATCGGGTTAGACCCCATCTAGCATCTCCCTGAGAAAAAGAACAGGAAAAGAACAGGGCGGCACGGTGGCACAGTGGTTAGCACTGCTGCCTCACAGCGCAGAGACTCAGGTTCAATTCCCGCCTCAGGCGACTGACTGTGTGGAGTTTGCACATTCTCCCCATGTCTGCGTGAGTTTCCTCCAGGTGCTCCGGTTTCCTCCCACAAGTCCAAAACTGTGCAGGTTAGGTGAATTGGCCATGCTAAATTGTCCCTAGTGTTAGGTGAAGGAGTAAATGTAGGGGAATGAGTCTGGGTCGGTTGCGCTTTGGCAGATCAGTGTGGACTTGTTGGGCTGAAGGGCCTGTTTCCACACTGTAAGTAGGAATTATCAGCAGTGCTTCGCCCGGAGGTCCACTGAAGATGTTGCCTAGTAGGGTGACAAAACGTCTGGAAAGAACCTTCCAGCTCAGCGAGCAAACCTATATCCAAAACCTCAACCTGAACTATAAATCTTCTCAATACTTACTTGTCAAACATGGCATGGGAGCTCTTGGTGTTCAGTGCACTTTAACCAGTATTCACAGCAAGATTATGCGCTTTAGAAACTATGGCAATATAGATCATTCACACTGAGGAACAGAGAAACAGTATGGTTTTTACCAGAACGAGTACACACCCTGTACTAGGAGTGTTATTGAGTTTTTGGATAAGGCTACTTTGGGAAATTCAGGACTATCGTGACCTGAGTGAAGAAGATTCCACAAAGGTGCGCCTTTAAAAAGGAGACAGACAAATGTTTAGATTTTAAAGACATCAAGGGATTTGGGAAGAAAGCAGAAATATAGCATTGAGATAAAAGGGCAACTTATGATCAGATTGAATGGTGGTACAGGCTTGAAGGACCAAATGGCCTATTCCTGCTCCTCGTTCCTCAGCTTTTTTGTTGATGATGACCACATCTGTGAAACTTGAGTGAAGTATTGTCAAAGACTACTTGAGGATCAGATCCTGTCTGACAAAGAGTGATTGCACTGAAACAGAAGAAGGTGGAGTTGTGAGAGATGCTGGGACTGCACGTGGTCCACATAAGTATGGAATCTAAAGCATAATCTGTGGTTTACATGGTATACAATTCACATATCAGTTCATTTCCAATTTTTGCCCATATCTAATTCATTGCTGACACCAAATGTATTGGAAAGTGAAATCTTGTCCATTGGTTTCTTTAATTGCAGCTGGCTGGGAGGAAAGAATTTTTCTCATTTTTCTAATCTCGTTCTTTATGGAGATTGGAACAAAGAGGCAAGAACTGACACTGTTCCCATGGGAACCACAAGCCTACTCCCTCCCTTTCTCCCACACATATACGTGGAGCCGAGTGTCACTTCTGAAAGGGACTGACAGGTCATTATGTACAGTATACCTTGCATTGAAGACTCACTTCCTGATCTGAATACAATCTACACCCTTCTCAAGAATGGACAGGTTCTCAACAACTCTATCTTTCCCTGTGATAGTCTCCTTCCAGTTACTAACAGAAAACTGAGATCAATGTTGGGGTTGCTGACCTGTTAGGGCATTGAGCTGGTGTATGTAGACTTGGATCGCACCCTCGATCATATCTCTCAGCACAGGCAGCAAGTTTATCCCTATGGTTCCTTCAAAGCCCATCTTTGCCACTCTGCATTTATTGGTGAATGAAAAAAAACCTTGATTAAGATCAGAATGTGAGACTAATCAGTCAGCTCATATTGCCTGCTGTGCAATAATAGCAGTAAAAATGGTCTACTGATAGTCCAATTTCCCCATTTGATTGTCATACCCTGACACTTCCATGGACTGAAATTGGATTTTAAAAAGGACACTGCTGACAATCCATGGAACTGACAGTGAGTAAACAAATCCAGCTTCCAATCACCACTCCAATCAAGAGGCGCTAACATTCAGGGAGGTGGCAAGGAATTTGCATCTCCTAACTCACACTTCTGTGGTCACTTCAAATATTAGAGATGAAACGATGCCTCAAACTATCCAGTTTGCAAGCTAACAATGACAAAGACACCAAAATCTCTGAAGGAATGGCAGATTGACAGCAGCCTTCGAGTAAAACAAGGGGATAAAACACCATGGACTGATAACAGCAAGGATTCCAGAAGTTCTTGTCTCATTTCCTCAGTCTCAACCACAATCACAGAGCCCAGTGATTCAGTGAAAAAGAAACTACTTGGAAATATCAGCATTCATTGATAACTCATGATCTGCAAATTTCACCAACACTAAGAAAACAGGCGACAGCTAAATAGTCAGATTCGGGTCTTTCCTTCTTATAACCCAAGTGAATCTTAAGATTGATAATTGCATTTACCTTTACCTTCCTTTCTGTATGAGACACCACTTCCTCAAGTTTATTTGTAAGCTCATTACACGTGTTTGTATGTTTGACATCATTTTTTTTGGGGGGGTCCTTGGTAACAAAGTTTCACTCTTCCTCACTCAGGCAGACCTTGGGATTAGATCTTTTATCACTTTGATCTGGTTAACAAATTTTAATTGAAATGCAACAGCTGTGCATAAAACATTTTTTAAAACATTGATTGCAACTGACCGTGAAAGGTTTAAGAAAATCAGACACTATTCACCTGGTCAGAGCAGGTGGGAGTGATGTTTAACTGCAATAAATTCTAAAAAAAAGTTTTCTCAGGCAAAATAATAAAATGCAATTCAAGTATAATTTGTGGATGCCTTCACTGAGTTAGTGGTAGTGCTTGTATATTGTTGGGGGTAGGCATTCATAGCATTATCTTTAGCTTGGCTAACAAGTCCGGTTTGAGATGAATGGGGACTCTGTGTGTTGCTTCTTACTTTACGGGATGTTTGTGTAATCTGTTGGCTCTGTCAGCTCAAACAAACAGAGAAGAAAGGAACACTTTTAACTTTTTGCCCGCTCTGTAATCAATTCCAACAATTATATCCCGAATGGAATGAATAGTATTATGCACAAAATTAATGACTCCAAGGTCATTTCATGACAAACAGTTACCTCTTTGTCATGCTGACCTATGATCATTCGTTTAATCTAATGCTGACTATCAACATCTTAATACAAGGTTTCTTTCTGTGTGCGCGTGTCCTGGAGTTCATCTCTTCAGAGTTCTAATTTTAAGAAATTAGAATAATCTCCTTTCTCCTTAACTCTACTCAACAGAAGTCACATTATTCTTTCTTTAATTTAACCTCTGATTTTCTCCTTCTCTTACTCTCGAAACAATTTATTTTTCTGGGGTGGAGTCAGCTGTTTGGGACTTTGATTAAGTGGCTCTCTGTCCTCAATTGTAGTAGAAGGTATTATGCTGTCCTGAGCTATGGCAACAATAGAGATGCTTGACCAAGATGGTGGCAGAGTAGGATGCTCCAATCAGAACTCGTCTGCTCCACCTGGTCCATTTCTTTCTTTCTCGCTCTTGTGTTTTTTTCTCTTCTCTCTTTTTCCTCTTCTACCAGCGGTCCAGAGCAGAGCAGGGATGGCCAGTGGGCACAGGCGAAGATGGCTACTGGTTGGGAACTGGTGGAGCCCAGTCAGAACAGATAAGAGTGTAATAACAATCTTTTTAGCTTTATTTCTTATTTCCCTAAATTAGCCTTATACTATGTATATGTGTAATGTAGTATAACTTTTTTCTTCTTTTTTTTGTACCTAAGATGGTGCTGTGTGTTGGTGACATTGTACACATTTTACTGTATGCCTGTTCTATTGTAAGTTGAGTACAAGTGACAATAAACCTAATTCTAATACTAAATAGCAAGATTGCATAGGTCTCAGAGCATCGGAAACATTGGAATGGTCTCCACTCCCTGCCTGACTCTGGGTTAATATTTATCTAAATACTCTTAAATCCTATTTAAACCTGAGTAAAGTTTCTGACCCTCTATCACAAAGACTGATTATCTGTAACTCTGTAACAATTGTCATGTTTCCAACCTTACATTAGTTCAACACTGCTCAAACCTTCATCCAAGGTTCAAATACTGCCTACTGACTCAACGATTCCAATATATCATCGTCTGAACACCCACAAAAACTTTAGATCATCCAGCATCAACGCTTTCACTGCTACACTCAAAACATCATTTTTTGAGAATTCTCATCCTTGTGTTCAAATCCTTCCATAGCCTTCCCCTTCCAAATTCCATATTCTCTTTTAGTCTTATCACACAGCCTTGATTCCAAGGCTGGTCCAAGCTGATGCTGAGTCTCAGATGTTGTGCCAGGAATGAAGATGGCAGGAGAATGGAGCTCGTTACTCGGACTGAAGACAATTCCTTCTTCCTTCCCAATGTTAAATTGAAGGAAATGAGTGCTCATGGTGGTGAATGAGGAGTCTGAAGGCCAGCAGACCATGGACCAACAGAGAGAGAATTGCTGGTTAGGTAGAATGGATGTTGGCAATGTACTACCTGCATCATGTCTTCAGATGATGTTGCTGAGGGACAGTCTGTGTAGTAAGGGTCTACCCAATAGGGTGGGGATTGAAACATTGTTGGCTACTTCTGGGTTTCTCTGGATCTGGCTGGCTAGGTAAGACAGATATTAGGCAAAAACAATCCCTCTTAGCTGGACAGCGGAGGAAAGGGGAACAGAGTTAACACTTTGAGTCTAGTTTGACGCTTCTTCAGAATTGCCATTCCTTCCGGGTTTCTCCAGCACTGTTTTTATTTCAGATTCCCAGCATCCGGAGAAATATTGCTTTTGTTTTACTGGAGGAGAATGGGGTGTAAAAGGTTGAAGAGAGGATTGAGGAGGGGAAGTGTACAGTAGCCACAGAGGATGAAATTTGTGACTTTGCTTAAGGCTATTTCAGTGCAGGGGAGGAATCTGTTTGAAGGGAACCAAATGGTTTGGGTTAGGGTTACAGCTAGGGCTAGGGCTAGTGTTGGGGCTAGGGCAAGGCCAATATTAGGGCTAGGTTTAGAGCTAGGTTTAGGATTAGAGTTAAGGTTAGGATTATGGTTAGGGTTAGGGCTAGGGCTAAATCTACTGGAGTGAATTTGTGAGGAGATAAAACCTTCTGGGATTTTGGGAAGGATGGATGGTTGGGGTATAGGCAGAAACTTTCATGGGAACAAGATTGTTGGGGAAGCTGTTTGAGAAAGGGGAGTATGATCAGATTGTAGAAAGGAAGGGGGAAGGAGCTGAGGTAACATTATTAGAGCAGAGACCCAGAGTGGGAACTGGACAGGAAACCACAGAATCTCTTCACCAATATTCATTGAGTAAACTTAGCACAAACACACAAAAAAGTGCCATTTGATATTGATATTGGTCAATATTCTAATAAATCTAGTGAGTTGCTTAATTCCACTCACAGAATGCTCCCATAATGACAACCACACCTTGAAGTGAATACTGAGAAAAGCTGTACTCTCGTGTAGAATTTAGAGAAGGTGGGGACTGCAGATGCTGGAGACCAGAGTCGAGATTGTAGTGCTGGAAAAACATAGCAGGTCAGGCAGCATCCGAGGAGCAGGAGTGTCAACGTTTTGGGCATAAGCCCTTCATCAGGAATGAGGCTTGTGGGTTGGGGCTGAGAGATGAATGGGAAGGGGGTGGGGCGAGGTAGCTGAGAAAGCGATAGGTGGCTGAAGGTGAGGGAGAAGGTGATAGGTCAGAGGGGAGAGTGATGGACAGGTCCACAGGGCTGTGCCGAGTTGGAGGCTTGGGACTGGGATAATGTGGGGAGAGGGGAAATGAGGAAGCTATTGAAATCCACGTTTATCCCGTTTGGTTGCAGAATTTCCTTGACCTGTCAATATTAGAAAACAGCGTCAATAAGCACATGCCAAAACAGGTTTTAGTCCAGATTCTGGGGCTGCAGGGAGGGAGTGTGGGGACTGAGGCGATAATAATCACCAGGCCTTTACTCCCCCATCTCCATCAGTTTTTCCATCCATTCCAGTTGTCTTCTTCTGATGTTCAAAAATCCACCCAGATCCATGGGGAAATCTCTTTTGTAATCTTGCCCGTGCAGAGAGTGCAGTGAGCAGAGGGATTGGTAGAAAAATTCAGTCATCGGAATGCCACACCAGGAATTTTAGTTCAGAAGCAATGCAAAGATATGAAATAGGAGCTGGAGGAGGCCAGCAGAACCTGGACTAAAACCCGTTTTGGCATGTCCTTATTGACGCTGTTTTCTAATATTGACAGGCCAGGGAAATTCTACACCAGAGTTATGCTTTTCTCAGTGTTCAGCCCCTCAATCCTGCTATGTCATTCAATAAGATCATGTCTGATGTGTGTGTGTGTGTGTGCATATCAAATTGCACAATCCCACCTACTCCCAATAACCTTTGAATCCCTTCACAAGAATGTACTTAGCTCTGCCTTAAATGTATTGAATTGCCACACAAATAGCAGTGAAAGCGTAGCTCCCACAAACAACAATGTGGCAATGGTCAGACATTCCGTCATTCTTTTAATGGTAAAGGACAATATTTTAACATTAAGGGATGTTTCACCACATATTTTCTTTCCATCTCCTTCCTCAGTTTGATCAAATGTGGAAGTTTTGCTGTTTATATTCCTGCAGTACCTGCTCTATCTCTTCCACGTTGCTGCTCTCCAGCACTGCCAGAGTTGCCGTGGGAACGGCATCCATGGTTGAGGCCAGAATGGGCCTGGATTAGAGTCTGATCTACGAGCCCAAGGGAGAGGAGCTCTGGCCAAACTGACCTTTCACCCCACAACTGATTTGCACAAACCCCCCTCCCCAAAACACCAGAATAACTTCACTTTTCTCCTGTGAATTAATGCAAGCATAAAGTAGCATACGTGAGGGTACTTCATAAAATAAGAGCCCATGGTGTTGGGGGTAGTATTTTAGCATGGCTGAAGAATTGGCTAACTAATGGAAGACGGAGATAAAGTGGGCACTTTCAGGGTGGTAACCATAGGAGTGTCTCAAAAATCAGTGCTGGGGCTGCAATTATTTACAATACAAAGTCTGTTCTCATATAACGCGATAGTTCAGTTCCTGTGTTACAAGAAAATGACATGTCATTGAAACTAATGGGGCCAGAATTGTGTTATAGCCAATACAGGTAAGGAAAGTTCGTATTCTATAGATAACGGTCTAAATTCCTCAATCGTGTTCAAGCCAATCCACGTTGAAGAAACACACATTAATGCAGATCCAACCTTATCTTTGTTTTAACTGGCACTTTGACCAACATGCACTCTTAATTAACTGGCGAAATACATGCCTTAAAAAACATGACCTGGTGCAATGTCTGAATATTTATGCTGTCAATAAAATATAACAGTAATGTGTATACCCCCGCGTTACATTTCTATGACTTACCTTGCGTTTTTAGAAGGTATGTTGATGTTTTTATAAATTTTATTCTGAGGGATTTTGATGTCGAAGCTTTACTTGGGCAGGGTTTGCTGCTGTTAGGCGTATCTCTCGATTGTCTGGAACATTTGATCAACCTCTGGTCCCATGAGTGCTGGTTAATAAGAAGTTTGCTGTACATGAGTGACTTGGTTGGGGCAAGTGGATGAAATACAGTTGGTTTTGCTATAATAAGTGTTTCTTCAATGCGAATTGTCTTAGACCATTATTTGAATATGTGAACTTTCCTTATCTGTGTTGGCTATAACATGATTCTGGCCCCATTAGTTTAAATGGCGTGGCTATTGTGCGATGTTTTTATAACGAGAGGTCGCATGAGGACAGAGTGATCGCATTATGTCAGAACAGACCGTGCTGCAGATGATACAAAAACACTTGGGAAGGCAATTGGTGAGAATGATATAAAGTATAAATAGGAATGCCAACAGTTTAAGTGAGTGGACAGAAAAGGTTGCAGGTGAAACATAATATGGGAAAAATGTGAAGTTATGCACCTTAGCAGATAGACCAGAGGGAGTGGAATATTATTTGAATGGAAAAGGACTGCAGAAAGCTGCAGCATTGAGGAATTGGGGTGTCCTTAACATAAATCACAAAAAGCTAACATCCAAGTTTAGAAGGCAATGGGAAAGGCAAATGGTATGTTGGCCTCCAGTTCAAAGGGAATGGAGTCTAAAAATAGCGAGGTCTTGCTAAAACTATGTAAGACACTAGCTGGACCACACCTGAAATACTATAAACAGTTTCTGACTCCTCATCCAGGTTAAGATATACCAGCATTGGAGGCAGAGAAAGTTCACTAGGTTGATCCCAGATATGTGGAGGGATGTTCTTGAGAGATTGAGTAGATTAGCTCTGCACCCATTGGAGCTTAGAAGAATGAGACGTGTCCTTATTGAAACAGAAGATTATTGACAGAGTAGATGTGGAGAGATTGTTTCTCCTTGTGGGACAGTCTAGGATCAGATGGCATCATCTCAAAGTAAGGAGACATCCACTTAAGACAGTGATGAGAAAGGTTCTCAGGGGGTTCTCTCAGAGGGTTGTGAAGCTGTGGAATTCTTTCCAACAGACGGTTGTTAGGACTCGGGACGAGGGAATCAAGAAGTATGGGGGAAGGGCAGGAAAGTGAAGTTGAGGTTGATAAGATCAACCTTCTAATGATGGAATAGACCCAATGGGCTGAATGGCCCACTCCTCTTGTGTCTTGTGGTCACACCATTGTTCACATCCATCTTAGAATAAACACAGGACCTCAGTTGAGCATCTCATTCAAAAAATGGCACCTACTCCAACAGTACAGCACTCCCTCAGCGTTGAACTTAAGTGCCAACCTGGTTTGGTTATGCTCAAGTCCTGCAGAGTTGGACTTGACACCAGAACAGTTTGACACAGAGACAAGAGGCTGAGTTGTGGTTTGATGGGATACTATGATGTTGTGATGTTGGAAGAACACAATGGAACCTGGACTTGGGTGTCAGAGAAGATCTCCCCCACCCTCTTGAATGTAAATACTGTTATGTTTAACAAAGGCCTGTTCATGTTCACTTACCAAGCACAGACCTGATACTCCCACACATGCCACAGCATAACATTTAAAACAAGTCGATTCATTTTTACTGAGAATCAGAAATGATGTCATCAAAGGGTGGCTCCCCTGATGTTGAGAAACTTGCTACAAAAATAGCATATTCTGGAGAAATTCAACCGGTCAGGCAGTATTTGTAGAGAGACAAATTCATGTTCCAATCCAGTATGGCATCTTCAGAACTGAATTAGGAAATGTTGCAACGTCTTTGTTTTGGGATGGGAGTCATAGAAACCGTACAGTGTGGAAGCAGGCCATTTTGTCCATCGAGTCCACACTGACCCTCTGAAGAGCATCCTGTCCAGACCCATCCCTAGTCCATCCCTGTAATCAAGCGTTTCCCATGCCTAATCCAGCTAACCTGCCCAACGTCGACATGATGGGTAATTTAGCATGAGCAATCCCACCTAAACTGCACATTTTGGACTGTGGGAGGAAACCAGAGCACCCAGAGGAAACCCACATAGACCTGGGGAGAATGTGCAAACACCCCACAGACAGTCACCCTTGGTCCTTGGCACTGAGACAGCGGTGCTAACCAGCATTCTGCTCCACAGGGAGGGAAGGAATTTTTGCGTCATGTACTTTTGCAATCTTCAAGTCAATCCTTACCCAACGTTATATTTAATATTTGGAAGCTAAAGTAATAACAAGATTTTATCTTTGAACTACAAGGATCTGTTTAAACCTGTTAATCAAGAAGGCAGTCTATTGCCCAGTGACAAACAATGCTGAAATAAAGGCTTCTTGTGTTCATAAGATGTGCAGGCAATAATAGACTCCTAGTTAATATTACACACAGAGACAGGGAGCAGTCCTGTTTGTGTCTTCAGTCTAAATAACCTTCTGTGAAATCCCTGTCAATGCCAGATAGAAGGTGGAGTCACAAAGTCCAACTAAGGTGATTGCCCTCCCTGTTAAATACGCTGAGCACTATAACAGGGCTCTAATTCAACAGAACACTGCTCATTACGTTTGAGATTCCAGGTGGTGCCGATAAGCAAGTTTCCATTCTTACAAAGTGACTGTTGAAACTGTGCCCCTTTCTTGGTAGAGGTGATGTCAATGCTCACAAGTGGCACACAGGAACAGGAAGAAGTCAGTTTCTCAGGTTCTGCCAATACAAGGGCATCTGTTTCCTAACCCCATTTGCCCGCCCTCAATTTCATAACTTTTAAAACTCAATACAAAAATCTATCAATTCATTCATTGATTGATCAATAACTTTTTGGGAAGTGAGGTTTAAATTTCCACTACGCCTTGTGCGATAAAATGCTTCCTTCTATCAACCATGACTTGACTTGAATGTTGCTTTGTTCTGGTCTCCTCCACCTGCAGAACTGGTTCCAAATGAGTTAATCATCATATACATCTCAATAACACATTAACCTTTTGCACTGGAGAGACTTAAAGGCTAATCAATGGAAAGATCATGTTTGAGTACTTAGAGTGACAGTAATAGGGTGGTGTGGTGGCTCAGTGGCTAACACTACTAGGGACCTAGGGACCTAGGCTCAATTACAACCTTGGGTGACTGTCTGTGTGGAGTTTGTACATTCTCTGTGTATCTGCGTGAGTTTCCTCCAGGTGCTCCGGTTTCCTCCCATGGTCCCAAGATGTGCAGGTTAGGTGAATTGGCCATGCTAAATTGCCCATTATGTTCAGAAATGTGTTAACTAGAGATGAACGTAAGGGAATGGGTTTGGGTGGGATACTGTCCTCTGGATGGTCAGTGTGGACTTGTTGAGCCAAAGGGTTTGTTTTCACACTGTAGGGATTTTAATATACTGACACCAGCTAGCATATTATTCGAGGTGAAAGTGAGAACTACAGATGCTGGAGATTAGAGTTGAGATTGTGGTGCTGGAAAAGCACAGCAGGTCAGGCAGCATCTGAGGAGCAGTTCCTGATGAAGAGCTTTTATCCAAAACGTCGATGCTCCTGCTCCTTGGATGCTGCCAGACTTGCTATGCTTTTCCAGCAACCACACTCTCGCATATTATTCAGTCATTCCTCAAAATGTGGGAAACAATTGCCTTGGAGCACAGCCCATGACAAGAACCAACATGTGGTACTCTTTTTTGAGGGGGGTAGTCAGGGATTCAAGCCCAGGGCCCAAGAACATTATTCAGGTCGCTGGATCAAGTCATAATGCCACTGGGCTATCACCTCCCTCAGGTAATGGCCCCTTGTCTCATAATACTTTAACTCATATAGGGAAGGCAATGGCCTGGTGATATTATCACTACACTGTTAATCCAGAGAACCAGGGACCCTGGGTTCAAATCCCACCAAGGCAAATGGAGTATTTGGATTCAGTAAAATCAAATCTGGTTTAAGAATCTAATTAATCCATTGCCAATTGTCAGGGTAAAAACCTGTCTGGTTCTCTAATGTCCTTTAGAGAAGGAAACTAATGTCCAAAAGTGAAAGAAACAGCTATTCTTACCTGGTCTGGCCTACATGTGACTCCAGACCCACAGCAATGTGGTTGAGTATTTAAACTAGTAAGGTTAGTGAGGAAAGAGATCAATCTGAGACTGGTACAACTGAGAAAGGGAGCAAATCAAACAGTCAGGGCAGGCAGGAACAAAGCAGAGAACAAGGCAGGGCTGATAAATTAACCTGCATTTATTTCAATGCAAGAGGCCTAACAGGAAAGGCAGATGAACTTAGGGCATGGTTAAGAACACGGGACTGGGATATCATAGCAATTACATAGACATAGCTCAGGAATGGAAAGGACTAGCAGCTTATGTTCCAGGTTACAAATGCTACAGGAATGATAGAAAGAGGGGCAAGTGAGGAGGGAGAGTGGTGCTTTGATAAGAAATAGTATTTCTGCTGTATTTTGGGAAGATATTCCTGGGAATACATCCAGGAAAGTTATTTGGGTGGAACTGAGAATTGAGAAAGGGATGATCACTTTATTGGGATTGTATTATAGTCCGCCACAATGGTCAGTGGGAAATTGAGAAACAAATTTGTAAGGAGGTCTCAGTTATCTGGAAGAATAATAGAGTGGTTGTGATAAGGGATTTTAACTTTCCAAACATAGACTGGGATTCCCATGGTGTTAAGGGTTTAGATGGAGAGAAATTTGTTAAGTAGGTACAGGAAAGTTTTCTGATTCAGTATATGGATGTACCTACTAGAGAAGGTGCAAAACCTGACCTATTCTTGGGAAATAAGGCAGGGTAGGTGACTGAGGTGTCAGTGGGGCAGCACTTTGGGGCCAGCGACCATAATTCTATCAGTTTTAAAATAGTGATGGAAAAGGATAGACAGGATCTAAAAGTTGAGGTTCTTAAATTGGAGAAAGGCCAATTTTAATGGTATTGGGCAAGAACTTTCAAAAGTTGATTGGGGGCAGATGTTTGCAGGTAAAGGGACGGCTAGAAAATAGGAAGCCTTCAGAAATGAGATAACAAGAGTCCAGAGACAGTATGTTAGGGTGAAAGGCAAGGCTGGTAGGTTTAGGAAATGCTGAATGACTAGAGAAATTGAGGGTTTAGTTAAAAAGAAGGAAGCCTATGTCGGATATAGACAGGAGAGATCAAGTGAATCCTTAGAAGAGTATAAAGGCAGGAGGAGTATACCTAAGAGAGAAATCATGAGGGCAAAAAGGGGACTTGAGTTGGCTTTGGCAAATAGGGTTAAGGAGAGAATCCAAAGAGATTCTATAAATGTATTAAGGACATAAGAGTAACTATGGACAGAATAGGAGCCTCAAAGATCTGGAAAGCAGCCTATGTGTTAAACTGTGGGAGATAGGGGAGATACTAAATGAGTATTTTGCATCAATGTTTACCGTGGCAAAGGACATGGAAGATATAGAATGTGAAGACATCTTAAAAAATGTACATATTACAGAGGAGGATATGCTGGATGTCTTAAAACCCATAAAAGTCGATAAATCCCCAGAATCTGATCAGGTGTAGCCTAGAACTCTGTGGGAAGTTAGGGAAGTGTTTTTTGGGCCTCTTGCTGAGATATTTGTATCATCGATAATCACAGATAAGGTGCCGGAAGACTGGAGGTTGGCTAACATGGTGCCACTGTTTAAGAAGGGTGGTAAGGACAAGCCAGGGAACTATAGACCAGCGAGCTTGATGTCGGTGGTAGGCAACTTGTTGGAGGGAATCCTGAGGGACAGGATTTACATGTATTTGGAAAGGCAAGGACTGATTAGGGATAGTCAACATGGCTTTGTGCGTGGGAAATCATGTCTCACTAACTTGTTTGAGTTTTTTGAAGAAGCAACAAAAAGGATTGATGAGGGCAGAGCAGTGGACGTGATCTATATTGATTTCATAAGGCAGTTGACAAGATTCCTCATGAGGAAGGTTAGATCTTATGGATCTTATGGAATACAGGGAGAACTAGCCATTTGGATACAGAACTGGCTCGAAGGCTGAAGACAGAGGGTGGTGGTGGAGGGTTGCCTTTCAGACTGAAGGCCTGTGACCAGTGGTGTGTCACAAGGATCAGTGCTGGGCCCATCATTTATATAAATGATTCGGATGTGAACAGAGGATGTACAGTTAGTATGTTTGCAAATGACCCCACAATTGGAGGTGCAGTGGACAGCGAAGAAGGTTACCTCAGATTACAATGGGATCTTGATCAGATGGGCCAATGGGCTGAGGAGTGGCAGATGCAGATTAATTTAGATAAATGTGAGGTGCTGCATTTTGGAAAGGCAAATCAGCGCAGGACTTATACACTTAATGATAAGGTCCTGGGGAGTGTTGCTGAACAAAGAGACCTTGGAGTGCTGATTTTGCCAGGATTGGAAGATTTGAGCTATAGGGAGATGCTGAATAGGCTGGGGCTGTTTTCCCTGGCATGTTTGAGGCTGAAAGGTGATCTTATAGAGGTCTATGAGGTCCATGGAGAGGATAATTAGTCAAAGTCTGTTCCCTGGTCTTGTGGGAGACCAGAACTAGAGGACATTGGTTCAGGGTGAGAGGGGGAAAATTTAAAATGGACCTAAGGTGCAACATTTTCACGCAGAGGGTGGTGCATGTATGGAATGAGCTGCCAGAGGAAGTGGTGGAGGCTAGTACAATAACAACATTTTAAAGGCATCTGGATAGGTATATGAATAGGAAGGGTTGAGAGGGATATGGGCCAAGTGCTGACAAATGGGACTACATTAGGTTGGGATATCTGGTTGGCATGGAGGAGTTGGACCAAAGGGTCTGATTCAATGCTGTACATCTCTATGATTCTGTGACTATGACTCTCAAATAGTCAACTATTCTTAACTAACTCTTATATCTGAGGTATGGTGGGCAATAAATACCGGCCTAGATAACAAAGTCACCATCCTATGAATAAATAAAAAAGCACTGCTGCAAATGCACTGGAAACATAGCACCTTGTTTATAATTCAGAGACAAAAATCTGAAAATAATTGCAGCTTCCAAATATGAAACATGATTATTGTTTCGATGAATTCGAGCTTGTACCAGCTTGCTTACACACCAGATGTTGGATGATGTGCAGGCCATTGATGTCACCTAGGCCAATGTAATTGCAAAATGAAGGATATTTTCCAAAAACCTTTATTTAAAATCACATGGAGTATGAATAATCAGAATTCCAGCAGGCTACATATTGTGGAAAATCCTGGAGGAATAAAAGAAAAATAAATTCAAAAGCTGTCACAGAAAGAATCTTAATTATTGATTATTCTTTTTGTAAATTTATTCATTTTTTGGGACATGGGCATCGCCGGCTGGTCCAGTATTTATCGCCCCGCCCCTAGTTGCCCTTTGAGAAGGCAGTGGGGAACTTTCTTCTTGAACCGCTGCAGTCCACCTGCTGTGGGTTGACCCACAATGCTCTTAGGGAGTGAATTCCAGGATTTTGACCTAGCAACAGTGAGGGAACGGCGATATATTTCCAAGCCAGGACAGTAAATGGCTTGGAGGGGAACTTGGAGCTGGTGGTATTCCCAAGTATGTTCTTCCCTTTTCCTTCCAGATGGAAGAGCTCGATGGTTTGGAAGGTGCTATCAGAGGATCTTTGGGTGAATTGGAATTAAGTCGTGGATGGAGTTGGAAAGAAATTTTCCAGATATTCACTCATATAATGGCTTGGGAATTTTATCTTTGTTTTTGTCTCCTGGATGGTTGCATGGCTGTAGGGGGGAGGAATTGTCCAGAGATAACATAATAAAAATATTCTTTATCGCCTGTCATTTATTTTTCCCGCCAGTTTTCTTAGGAATGATTTGTTTTGGTGCAGCTTCCCCATGCCAAATGCTGTGGAATCTTACTTTTACCATCTTGGTGTAAGTTTATACCTAAGTGCCCCAATTTATTGTTGATTTGGCTCAAAGACACATTACACATTACTGAGCAGACCTGTGGCAGTCCAACTCATCATCAAAAGCCCACATACTGCAGATGCTGAAAATCTGAAGAAAAAATGGAAATGCCAGAGAAAAAGCACACCTTAACAGGTTAAGCCATGTGGTCTGGAGAGGGAAGGAGCATTGAAGGTGTCTGAGACAAAATTCTAACTGTTTCTCTCCCTACACCTCACCGACTGAGAGTTTCTTTACTTCATTTTCTGTTTTCATTGTGCAACACATCCTCTTGTTTGTAACATCGGCAATCATGTTACCTCAACTTTCTCAGTCCATAGTAAAGGTTAACGGGTGATCCTAAGAGAAAGACTTTCACCCAGCGAGTAGTCAGGGCGTGGAATGCAGTGCCTGGAAATGCGCTGGAGGCAGGTTCAATTGAGGTGCTCAAGAGGAGCTTTAATAGTTTTATGGGGAGTAATATTGTGCAGGAATATGGGAAAAGGCAGGAGATTGGCACTAGGTAATAGGGTCGGACTGGTCATAGACCTGATTACAGGCATGATGGACCAAAAGGTCTTCTCATCAGAGATGTCCGGGAGCTGATGTGACTGACTTCCAATGACCACTACCATCTTCCTATGGGCCAGGTATGACTTCAACCTGTAGACAGTTGGCCTCTCCGATACCCATTGATTCCAGTTTTGCTTGGGCTTCTTGATGTCACACTCTGTCAAATGTGGGCTTCATGTCAAGGGCTATCACTCTCACCTTATTGGGGTTGCTGGAATTGATGCCAGTGTACACTGAGAGTTCAGATGGAAAACTTTGATGCGTTGCTTTTGAGTTTCCATTGCGTGAGTTGCTCATGATCAAGAGAGCAGGCATTGGAATAAAGGTGCCCACAAAGAGTGAGCCCATTGCTCTTCCTGCCAATTTGCTATTCATACAAATCCCTCCCTGCCATTACTTGCCTGTTGGCCCAGGATGCACTGCGGTCTTTGCAGGACAGTGCCATCAGTGACATCCATGATGCTGAAGAGTTCTGACAGCTGCCAGTCTACGATTAACCAGCAACCTTTAGCTGGTGGAACTTTCCCCGTGCCTGTGTGGGTTTCCTCCGTGTGCTCCAATTTTCTCCTATAGTCCAAAGATGTGAAAGTTAGGTGGATTGGCCATGGGAAATGCAGGGTTACAAAGAAAGGGTAGAGAGGGTGGGTTTGGTTGGGATGCTCTTCGGAAGGTTGGTGTGGACTCAATGGGCTGAATGGCCTGAGTCTACACTGTAGGGATTTTATGATATCTTGATCATTTTTGCGAACAGATGCTATTTGGGTGTTCAGACAAGAGGACGATCCAAACGTGCTGGTGTCTGGATTATTGGAGACTGCGGATGAGCAAGCACAGAGAGGCATGTTGGGATACCATGAAAGTTCTGATACCTTGGCCTCTGTGCTAATTGCCTTGGACTTGCGATCCCCAATTCCCCTGACTGTCCATAGCCCTCCGCAAGAAGCTGCAATTCAGTTAGAGCCTGAGAGCTGCACAAGAAATGACCCGAATAGTCACCCAGGAGATGTTAGTCTGAGGAGAATCTAATCCAATGCCCAATGATTCACACTGACTCCATGAATACCAATCAAAAAACTCCTAAACAGTATTGTAACAAGCAGCAACAGATATAGATCAGCATCCTACCTAACTAGTTTTTATGGTAATGCCATAGAAAAGGTTAACTTCTCAATTATGCTGCACCCCTCTCCCTTTCCATCCAACCCATTCCCTCAATCACCGACTCACCCTAACTCCCCACTAACTTGCACAATGGGTCGTTCTATTCAATGTGCAGCAGCTAGTGCCACAACAGAGGATTTGTCCTGCCTTGACTCTCACTCCACTTCTCTGTAAAGCAGCACAGAATGTGTTTTGGAAAAGCTGGACCTGGATGAACCAGCAAAGAATGTGGAACAGCATCTGGGCAGGGATAAGTTTGATAATGATTGTCACTCCTCGTGAAATCCTGGCCAGTGATTCAACTTGTTTTATTTATTTTGATTCCATTGTAACTTTGTGTCTAGCTCTTATTCTTTACATTAGCATGACCATGATGATTAGTTAGCAGATGAAAGGCCGTGTATATCTGTTGCTGCTTGCTTCAATCTAGGATTTTTTGATTGTCTTCTGTATCCACTATAATTACTGTCATCCACACATCTCAGATGCTTTATATTCTATGCAAATTCCAAGTAACTCTGATTGCTGTCTTATAATTCCTGCACTGTAAGGACTGAAAAGGTTTGGAGATAGAATACAGGTTTACCACAATCCTCTTTGTTATGGCTTTTCACTCGCTGCATTCTGGGATTGTGTATTCAGACTCCTGTTGTGTGGTGCCAATCTGAGTTTGGAAGTAGATTATAATCACTCTCTCCTATATTCAAGAGAGCTAGCATTTCAAATGTTCAATTGCACTCCACACTGTCAAATGCCTTGGTGGAGTCTACAAAACCAAGATACATAGTTTTTGGGAATTTTGCTTGTGCTCTATTATTGTTCATGGAATCATTACGGTCTGGAAGCAGGTCATTTGGCTCATTTGAATCCACACTGACCATCTGAAGAGCATCCCCTCAACCCCCGCACCCACCCAACACTGCATTTCCCGTGGTTAATCCATCTAGCCTGCACAGCCTTGGCCACAATTGGCAATTTCCCATCGCCAATCCATCTAACCTTCATATAGTCATGGAGCCATGGAGTCATAGAGATGTACAGCATGGAAACAGCCTGTTCAGCCTCTCCCTGTAGCTCAAATCCTCCAACTCTGGCAACATCCTTGTAAATCTTTTCTGAACCCTTTCAAGTTTCACAACATCTTTCCATTAGGAAGGAGACCACATCTTCAGACTGTGGGAGGGAACAGGAGCACCTGGAGGAAAACCACACAGACACGGAGAGAATGTGCAAACTCCACACAGACAGTCACCCGAGGCTGGAATTGAACCCAGGTCGCTGGCGCTGTGAGGCAGCAGTGCTACCCACTGTGCCCACCCTTGTCCTCACATAAGCGTTGCATTTACAAACAAACAGAAATTATTATGAAAACTCAGCAGCGTCTGTGGAGAGAAAACAGACTTAACATTTCAAGGTCAGGTGACCCATCCTCAGACCTCTTCCTCTGGCACCTGTGCTCTACTTCTGCCTCATCACCATGATAATGCTCACATATTTGATCATGTATCATCATCTTATTTGCATCTTTTCATTAAGGTAGAATAATAAATGCAAACTACGTGCCTCAATTATGAATGTTGCAATACCGTCCCAGTAGGAATTGTTACCAACTCAGAGTTAATTAAGGCACTTTGATGCATCTTGGGCCTAAGACGTTTGTGATTTTTAATCTACACGAGATTCAAAGTCATGGGAGGAGAGAGTGGGGCTGGGCACAATCTGATTGGATATGCTCTTTTTTGAACAAGCAGAGCATACCTCTGGTATGGAATTCTCTCTCATACATACAGACACTGACACACGTATAAATGCACATACAGACACACAATCACACATACAGACACCCACGCACATACAGGCACAGGCACAGACACACATGCACAAACAGACACACACATGCACACACACATGTACAGACACACACAGGCGCATATAGACACACAGACATGTACAGACACACACAGGCGCATATAGACACACACACACAAACAGACACACAAATATGCACAGACACTGACACAAACACACACGCACATACAGACATACACACACAGACACACATAAAGACACACAGACACACATACACATACAGACACATATGCACACAGATGCGTACACATTTCAAGATGCCAGTAAGCTACAGCACCGGAGCTCCTAATCCCAAAACTCTGTACACAGCTCTACTGAAAAGCAAGCAAGGTTACAACTGGAATCTCATTGATATACTCAGATCTTCCTCTATCACTAATCTATCCATTAAAAGGAAATCTATCTCACAACACTTTTATTGATGTATCCTATATCAGTAAATAGACCGAGCAAGTGGGAGATTAAATGGTATTAGCTTGAGTTAAGTGTTTTTTTTCTGCAGTGCATCTGAGCTGGCTGTGGTCTGAGAATGTATTCTGAGGTGGAGAAGTGTTGTGATACTGCCAATCTAGAGCTCATGGTTCAGGAATGTGAGTGACAAACGGCACACTAATTCAGTCAGCATCATCTACGCTGACAGTGTATGAACATCCAATTTTAATTAAAGTGGGATATTGCATTTTGAAAGAACAAACTGGGATTGTATGCAATTTATAAGAAGTATGACTGAAATGTCGATTCTCCTGCTCCTCAGATGTTGCCTGACCTGCTGTGCGTTTCCAGCACCACACCCTTTGACTCTGGCTCTCCAGCATCTGCAGTCCTCACTTTTGCTCTCCTCGGACAGTCTTATAGAACAGAGCGACCTAGGGGTGCAGGTACACAATTCTTTGAAGTTTACGTCTCATATAGATGGGTGATTAAAAAAGCAATGGGTGCACTTGCCTTCATGGTTCAGTCCTTTGAGTACAGGAGTTGGGACGTTATGTTGAGGTTGTACAGGACATTGGCAAAGCCTGTTTAGGAATACTGCGTCCAGTTCTGGTCGCCCGGTTATAGAAAGGATATTATTAAGCTGATAGGGATCAGAAGAGATTTAATTGGATGTTGCTGGGTATGGAAGGTTTGAGTTATAAAGAAAGGCTGGGGTAGGCTGGGACCTTTTTCACTAGAGAATAGGAATTTAGAAGCAACCTTACAGAAGTTTACAAAATCATGAGGAGTATAGATATGGTTAATGGATGTTATCTTTTCGTTCAGATGGGGGAATTTGAAGACTAGGGAACACATTTTTAAGGTGAAAGGAGAGAGATTTAAAAAAAGGCATGAGAGGCATTTTTTTTTAATACAGAGAGTGCTTCTAGTGTGGAATGAACTTCCTGAGGAAGTGGTAGATGTGGGCACAATTACATTCAAAAAAAGTTCGGTTAAGTACATGAATAGAAAAGGTTTGGAGGGATATGGGCCAGGAGCAGGCAGGTGGGACTAATTTAGTTTAAGATTACAGTTGGCATGGACTAGTTGTACCGTGTGCTTTTGTGTTGTAAGACTCTGACTCTATTGTGACATCTACCCATTTGGAACAAGACAACACAAAGTTAGCAGTCAGATTTATTTCATCACTCATGTCCAAGAATAACGCAAGTCACTGGGAGGCAAAAGCAGGCCAGGGACAGAACTAACAGGAGTCACTGGACCCAACACATTCACTCTGTTTTCTCTCCACAAATCTGCTGAGGTTTTCCAGCAATAACTAGTTCTGCTTCAGGTTTACGGCATCCACAGTTCTTTCGGTTTTCTTGTCCAATAAAATAAAACATAAGGGTCTTATCAATCGCAAAACTCTGGGGCAGGGGTGGAGATGTTGCCATTGACCATAAGAGTGAGTGGGGATCCTGGTGAATGGCAGAGTGAGGTGGGTTGTGGGAGTAGTTCCTGATGACCATAAGAGTGGGTAGGGATCCTGTGAATGGCAGAGTGAGGTGGATTGTGGGAGTAGTTCCTGGTGACCGTAAGAGTGGATGGGGATCCTGTGAATGGCATAATGAGGTGGACTGTGGGAGTAGTTCCTGTTGACCATAAGAGTGGGTGGGGATCTTGTGAATGACAGAGTGAGGTAGATTATAGGAGCGGTTCCTGTTGACCATAAGAGTGGGGAAGGGTGGTTTAAAGCTGCTAAAACGTAGATCAAATTTTGTGGATTTAAAGAGATCCTCTTTTTTTCCTCAACAATTCAAAACTGTAACACTGCTCAAATTATTCAACCGAGAGGTGCAGTTGCACGTAATATATTCTACAGACAAAGGGCAACAGGCACCGCAAGAGTCAAAACCGCAGGACAATCCCTTCAAATACAAGTCATCCTGAACAGTAGGGGCCTGCGTCAGATATACAGAAACCTGAGAATTAGTTCAATCAGGCTGAATGTTATCAGAAATCGGCTAATTGCTAATTCTGGTTTGAGGGAGGGGCTCCCCCTCCATTACCCCTGGTGAGTTTTCTCACACCATTCTGGAAATCCACTTCAATTGCCTACGCACCAAATTTCCACAGTGCCCAGCTCATCCTCCTGGCGGCAGGGAGTGGAGGGTGGGGATGGGGGTAGGGTGGGTGGGGATGGGGGAAGAGGTGTGGGGTTTCTGGTGCCAGTGCTATTTTTAAGCTTAGTTGCATACCAAGTCATGCACAGCCAGATGGTTTCCCTTCACCATGCACATGAATTAGATTCACATTTAGATTTCATTGTCACATGTAAATAAGTACAGGAGTTTTATGAAAAGTGTCGAATGTTCCCACACAAGATGCCATCTTAGATACAAAGGTACCCAGGTACAAAAAACTAAGGTACAAAGTAGTAAGAGAAACAGAGTTAAAAGGTTAAGCGTTGCATAGAATCCCTACATTGTATAAACAGGCCCTTCAGCCCAACAAGTCTACACCAACCTTCCGAAGAGTAACCCACCCAGACCCATTCTGCTCCCCTATTATCCGATATTTAGCCCAACTAAATCACCTAACACTGTGGATAATTTAGCATGGCCAATTCACCTAACCTGTACATCTCTGGACTGTGGGAGGAAACCGGAGCACCCGGAGGAAACCCATGCAGGCACAGGGAGAATGTGCAAACTCCACACACACAGTTACCGGAGGCTGGAATCAAACCCAGCTGCTCTGAGGCAGCAGTGCTAACCACTGAGCCACTGGCGCTACCCTGAGTAGAATAAGTAGAGAAATAAGGTGATAGTCAATTTTAAAGTCTTTCCTAATTTAACTGGAAAAAAAAATAAAGGAATGAAGTTAGAAGTTCAGCCAGCCAGAAACATACACCTGAGAGAGCACGTTGCTGGCACAGCTGATACTTCATTGCAAATTGAAGGTCAAGTACCAAGCAAAACAGATGACCTGTTCTTGGCATCATCCCATTATAGACTCCTGCGTGAGAGAGTGCTAATCTTTCCTCGCTGCCCAGTGCAGCCCAATGTCTTACAGGAGATCTAGGAGCAGGAGTAGGCCATCCGGCTGACCTTTTCATAGGCTCAGCTCCACTTACCCGCGCTCTCACCGTATCCCTTAATTCCTTTATTATAGAGCCATAGAGATGTACAGCATGGAAACAGATCCTTCGGTCCAACTCGTCCATGCGACCAGATATCCCAACCCAATCTAGTCCCACCTGCCAGCACCCAGCCCATATCCCTCCAAACCCTTCCTATTCATATACCCATCCAGATTCCTTTTAAATGTTGTAATTGTACCAGCCTCCACCACTTCCTCTGGCAGCTCATTCTATACACGTACCACCCTCTGCTTAGGTCTTTTTTATATCTTTCCCCTCTCATCCTAAACCTATGCCCTCTAGTTCTGGACACCCCCGACCCCAGGGAAAAGACTTTGTCTATTTATCCAATCCATGCCCCTCATGATTTTATAAACCTCTATAAGGTCACCCCTCAGCCTCTGACCCTCCAAAGAAAACAGCTCCAGCCTATTCAGCCTCTCCCTATAGCTCAAACCCTCCAACCCTGGCAACAACCTTTTAAATCTTTTCTGAACCCTCTGACATTTATTGTTTAAAAAAAAATTACCTTAGCTTTAAAGATTTTTACTGAAGTAGCGTCAGCTGTTTCACTGGGCAGGGAATTCCATACATCAACAACCCTCTGGATGATGAAGTTCCTCCTCAGTTCAGTCCTAAATCTGCTTCCCCTAATTTTGATTCTATGCCCTCTTGACCTAGTTTCACCCGCCAGTGGAAACATCCTCTCTACCTCCGTCTTATCTATTCCCTTCATAATTTCATATGTTTCTATCAGATCCGTCCTCATTCTTCTGAATTCCAATGCATATACTCCCAGTATGCTCAATGTCTCCTCATAAGCCAACCCCCTCAACTCCAGAATTAACCTAATAAACCTCCTCTGCCTCCCGTCTAGTGCCAGTACATCCTTCCTCAAGTAAGGAGACCAAAGCTGCATGCAGTACTCCAGCTGCAACAAAACCTCTCTGCTTTTAAACTCAATCCCTTTAGCAATGAAGGACAAGATTCCATTTGCCTTCCTAATTACCTATTGTACCTGCAGACCAACCCTCTGCAATTCATGCACAAAGACATCCAGGTCCCTCTGCATAGCAGCATGATGCAACTTTTTACCATTCAAGTAATAATTCTTTTTACAGTTACTCCTGCCAAGGTGGATGACTTCACATTTATTAACATCATATTTCATCTGCCAGACCTTTTTCCACTCACTCAATGTATCTATGCAATGTTGCACACTTTGCTCTGTCATTCATCTTAGTGTCATCTGCAGACTTTGACACACTACACATGGTCCCCAACTCCAAATCATTCAAATAAATTGTAAATAATTATGGTCCCAACACGGATCCCTGAGGCACACCCTAATTACTGATTGCCAGCCAGAATACCACTCATTTATCCCCACTGTTTGCTTCCTGTTTGTCAACCAATCCTCCATTTATGCTAATATTTTACCCATCATGCCATGCATCCCTGTCTTATGCAGCAGTCTCTTGTGCAGCACCTTGTCGAAGGCCTTTTGGAAATCTAGGTGCACCACATCCATTGGGTCCCCGTTGTCCACCTTGCTCGTAAGGCCTACACAGAATTCCAAAAGATTTGTTAAGCATGACCTGCCCTTCATGAACCCAATGTGTCTGCTGTGTCTTCCCAACGGGACAATTTCTATCTAGATGTCTTGCTATTTCTCACTTGATAACAGACTCAAGCATCTTCCCCATAACAGAGGTTAAGTTAACTGGTCTATAATTCCCCATCTTTTGTCTACCTCCTTTTTAAAACAGTGGTGTCACATCTGGTGTTTTCCAGTCTGCTGGGACTGCCCCAGAGTCCAGCAAAGTTTGGAAAATTACCACCAGCGCACTTGCTATTTCTCCCGCCATCTCTTTTAGGATCCTGGGATATATTCCATCAGGGCCAGGAGACTTGTCTCTCCTTAGCTCCATTAGCTTGCCCAATACTGCTTCTTCCATAATAATGATTGTTTCCAGGTCCTCACCTACCTATGTCTCTTTGTCAATTTTTCATTCTATTGTTGTCTTCCACTGTGAAGACTCATACAAAATACCTGTTCGATGCCTTGGTCATTTCCTCATATCCCATAACTAAATGCCCCTCCTCATCCTCTGAAGGACCAGCGTTTACTTGAGCAACTCTTTCTTGTTTTATATATTTATAGAAACTTTTGCTCTCTGTCTTTATATTCTGTGCTAGTTTTTATTTTCTTATGTTCTATGTTACTTTGTTTTAAAGCTCTTTTTGTGGCTTTCTGTTGACCTTTAAAGTTTTCCCAATCTTCTAGTTTCCTGCTTTTCTTGGCCATTTTGTATGCCTCCTCTTTCAATTTGAAAGCCTCCCTTATTTCCTTAGTCAGCCATGGCTTTTCTTACTGTTCTTTCTTTTCACTGGAATATACTTTTGCTGAGCACTTTGTAAAACTGCTTTGAAAGTCCTCCACTGCTTGTCAACTGTCCCACCATAAAGTCTTTGTATCCAGTCTATTTTAACCAAGTCCCCCCTCATCCTATTGTAGTGTCCCTTGTTTAAACACAAGACCCTGGTATTGGATTTTATCTCCACACTCTCCATCTGTATTCTAAATTCAACCATTCAACTGAGATCGCTCTTATCAAGAGGATCCCTAACTATGAGGTCATTATTTATTCTTGCCTCACTACACAGGACCAGATCTAGGATAGCTTGCTCCCTCATCAGTTCCATTACATACGGGTTCAAGAAAACTATCATGGATACACTCAATGAACTCCTCCTCAAGGCTACCCTGACCGAGCTGGTTCGACCAATCTACAGTAGATTAAACCCCCCACCCCATGATAATTGCCGTACCATTTTTACAGATATTGGTCATCTTTAGGAGTCTCCTCATTGTTCATGGGGGACCATGACCTACAAGGAAACCTTCAAATGGTTCCTAACATTCCCTTGCCTTCTGCAACAGCAAAAGTGAACAAAAGAGCAAACAAGCCTCTCAGAACAGACAGAGACTATTTGCCTTTAGAGCAGCAACAATAAGTTTATTGTCAATGAACCACCATTGCTCTCAGCTCATGTCTATGGGAATGAACTGTCGCTTTTAATTTCTATCTGGCTTCCCCACTCAACAAGGCTGTGCTGCTCCAGCATGTAGAAGGCGAAATTACTCCTGATCAATGTCCTCATCGCGCCCCCCCCCCCCCCCCCCTCCACCCCGAACGCTGCTGCTCTCCCAGCTCTTCAGTGTCCATCGCACCCACCTTTGCCAGTGTAGGCAGAGTACATCATACTAGGATTAAGCAGCACCCTCTGTATGAACTATACTACAAGGCACCTCCAAACCAATTGAAACATTGGAATCTCATCAGATCCATCATCAGCTCCTCAATAGTTCTGGTTGAAGAATGAGCTGCACTCTGCTTCAGTCAAGGGATTGTCTAATGGAATCATAAGTCATGGTTGCAATGGCTAAGCCTTGTCTCCCAGTCACTATCCTTGTGTGGCAATAACCATACTCATTCATACTGTAGGAAATGATGGCTCTGACAACGATAGCTATGGACTGCCTCTACATGAACCTCTGCCCTCAGGACCTCAGTCCAATAATATATCATGCCATTACAGTGAGAGATTGATTACTGATAACTTCTCCCTGTTTCCCACATCACCCAGGAATGGCAGCACTGCATGTAAGAACATGTTAGCTTGTAGAGGATTACTGATTAAGATTACCGGATGATTTGAAGACACTGGCCGTTGTCCTTAGATTAGACACCTCAGAATTTGCTAAAGCTATGCTGTGTTTTAGACAGAGTGACTAAAGTGAAAGTGTTCCTAATGGCTCCTTTCCACGGATTGCCAACTTGCTCTAGTGGAAAGGCTGGTGTATTCCACTGATCCTGAGAGTGAAGTATGTCTGAGGGTTAAAGAGTCTTCGAAAGGACAGGTGATTGGTGAAAGAATCTGAGATGATATAGGGCAAAGGTTTTTACTCAGTGTGGTGGACTTAGCGCTTTTCAATGGAGGAGAGGCAGGGAGTGTGTGGTCAGCTCACACCCGCCCTGATGTTCCAGCTCGTGGAGTCAAGCATTCAGCTGATCAATTAACATTGTGAAGGGGGGCTCCACACTCAATCTGGATTCTAGCACTGAACTTCTGGTGGGACAGGAGCAAGGAGTCAGTCCCAGCCAGCAATTTACAGGCCTCCCCTCCACCCTCCCCATCCCCCCTCCCACTCTCCCTAATTCGCTTGTCGACCTATTAATAAAATCGCGGAGCAAATGAAGTCCACAAACTTCCGGACACAGCCGCCCTCAGCAGCCTGCATCATCCACCCTTGTGCTACTTCCTTACACATGGCATTCTTTACTGCCAACAATTTTCCTATGAACTTGCAAAAGGTCAAGCGTGCCTTTTTTAACAAATGTTCGAATTTATTATTTGCAGGTGGGCGGGCAGGCCTCTGATTTTGGAACCATACCAACCACATTTTTGAAGACTGATGGCATGATGCCAGCTTAGGAACTCAAAGTCATCATGCAATAATCCATGTAAGTGCAAGGGATGAGTTAACACAATTTGAGGCCATAAAATTGAGCCAGTGGTTAGGATTTTCAGGGCACTGCCTATTTGGGTTGCTCGATAAGGACACAATAGAAGTTTTCAGATGGGAATGGATAAATACTTGCAGGAGAGCAATAAACATTGTGGGATATAAAGGAAAGTGGGAGAGTGGGGCTAACCTGGAAGATTGAATGGCTCGAAATGCCTCCTTCAGAACTACATTCTTCCATTGTGTTACAATATGTTAGACGATTAAGCAAAATACTCTTACTGTGGCCAAATAATGATGGCAATATCAAAAAGTGATTCCCAATAAGGAGGAAAAGTCAGTACCTGCATTGATTCAGAACAATGTGGAATGCACCTCATTCATACAAAGTTAAAAATAACACAACACCAGGTTATAGTCCAACAGGCTTATTTGGAAGCACTAGCTTTCCAATGAAGGAGCGACGCTCTGAAAGCTAGTGCTTCCAATCAAACCTGTTGGATTATAACCTGGTGTTGTGTGATTTTTAGCTTTATCCATCCCAGTCCAACACTGGCTCCTCCACCTCATTCAAACAGTAGCGTCATGGTGATAAACATTTCAGCTCCCCTTATGAGTGAGGATTTGTGCACATTGAAAGCTAGAACGTCATGACAATAATAATAGGAAAGCAAGTAACCTCCTTACAAAAACGGGCAGTAAATCTAAATATTTTATTTGTGGGATCAATCGACGCTGTCTGTCTGGAGAGCAATTGAGCACCGTTGCCTATTCCACTTGTCCCTAATTTCAAAGAGGGTGCTAAATGTCATGAGAAAAATACAATTCATATTGTGGAATGTTAAATAATAAATCAGCCATCTGTATGTGCATACCTGTTCAACGAGTTTGCTTGGGGATGACAAGAACATTTCACATCTCCCACATCTCACATTTCCTTTAAGGCTTACAACTTTATATGCACTTGAAGCATATTCTGATATAGTACTGAACTGCCAGAGATAACTAAGACGATCAGTATTTCTTAATTTGACATTAAACTGTAAATGGTTTCAGTGGACTGCGCAAGAATAATGAATATAAGTTGAATGAGATCTGTGGTAAAATTGTTATTCCTGTTATACAATACCAACTTTATGTGATACCAGAGAGAAGCAGCTTATGTTTTGTACAGTGGAGTATATCTAAGGAACATCATCCGGTACGGGGCGGATATTTCTTGCCCTGGCAAGAGAACAGCTGACAGAAATGTTTCCCAGTGTTTAGCCTGCATCGACGTACAATAGTTCCTGACTGTACTTGACAAGTGAACATTAAGGGGGAGGGGAGTGAGTGGGACTGATCCAGAGTGACTTTAGTCCCTTTGAGATACTTTTTTCTTGGTGTCACTTCCTCTAACACTGTCTTTGAAAAGGGAGATGAAATGCAGAGAACGGTACACCAATGAATTTGTGTCAAAGGTAGACAAATTAGTCAGATCTTTGTTGAAAGGATTGAATTAAAAATATTTAGAAATGGAAAATATAATTAAAAATGGTTGGCATTTTATCCTGTGCTTGAAGCCAATATTGCATCCTACATATTGATTTCGATTGAATTTGATTTATTATTGTTACATATCTAGGTACAGTGAAACATTTTGTTTTGTGTGCAGTACAGGCAGATCATACCATACAAAGTGCATTAGGGTAATAGAACAGAGTGAGGAATACAATGTTACAGCTGCAGGGAAGGTGCACAAAGAGTGAAATAAATATTAAATTTAAAATTTGAGAGGTCCTCTCAGAAGTCTAATAATAGTGGGTAGAAACTGTTCTTGATACCATTGGTACACATCTTTAAACTTTTGTATTTTCTGCCCGATGCAAGAGTTTGGAAGAGATTATAACTGGGGTTGGAAGGGTCTTTGATGATGTTGGCTGCCTTCCTGAAGCAGTGAGAAGGGTAGGTTGGGCCAAAGATGGAAGATCGGTTTGTATGATGTACTGGGCTGTGTTCACAACTCTGTTGTTTCTTCTGTGCTGGACAGAGCAGTTGCCACGCCAAGTCGTGAAGCGCCCAGATAGAATCTTTTCTGTGGTGCATTTATAAAAATTGGTGAGAGTCTCTATGGACACACTGAATTTCCTTAGCTTCCTGAGGAAGTAGAGACATCTGGACTATGGTAACTACCCATATATGGTCATTAAGACTGCTTGCTCCTTATTACTTCAGAAATGCTCCTCAACCCCTTATGTAGTGTAACATTCCCTCATTTATATCTGTATGGCATAGAAACTCAAATACTACTCTCCAGGATAGGGTCGAAGACCTCTCTCTTCACATATTAATTCTTTTGTCTTAAGGAGTTTGACACGGTTAGTGTGATTTCGCCTTGTGGGAGAGTTGAGGACCAGAGAGCAACATCTCAGAGGAAGTGGTTGCTCAGGTTATGTCAGAGATGAGGAGCAATTCTTTCCATCAGAAGGTAATGAACCTGTGAAGCTTTACCTCAGATGGTCATTGATGCTGGAACGCCAGGTATATTTAAGGCTGAGAGAGACAGATTTTTAATCAGTAAGGGAATCAAGGATTATGGGGAAAGGCAGGGAAGTGGAGTTGAGAATTATCAGATCTGCTGGAGCAGACTCTATGGGCTGAACTAATTGCTTCTGCTCCTATACTTTGTGGTCTTTCTGGAAATCTCTGTAGGCATTGGCTGCATATAGCATACTATTGGCATGAAAAGATGCCATCCTACGTGCCTTTAGAAAGGACTGCCAAATCCTGCTCTCACTAAATATTGCATTCTTGCTCTGCACTTCATAATAAGTTGTCCCTCATAGAGGTTCCACAGGAGACTTTATTCAGAATGATTTTGGTGGAACCATTCTGCGAGTAAAGTGCTGGTTATCATTGTGAAATAAGACTCCATTCAATTCACAAGAATAAGACCCTTTCTTTCTGCTCAATTCACTGCTGCCCTTGCTAGTTTAGCAGCTGTGACATGCCCTTTGATTGAAACATGGATTCTACCCCAATTGTATCTCACCAGCCTCGGCTTGAATATTCATCTGCATGGAGGCTTTTCGGAGGTTTATTTCAATCTCAGTAACATTAGTGGAGGTTTGTGGTCTATCTTGACTGGAATTTCAGTCCCATGGGATACTCTGTTAATCTTTCAAATCCTCACACAACTCCTTGGTTGTGTATTTCTGCTCGGTCTCTGTCAAAGCTCCTGTTGTGAAATCGATCCATTTTTGTGTTTAGTGTTCATTTGAAAAATAAAGGATTGTCACTAATCTTGTATTTAATAAATCTGTGGCTGCTGTAGTGAATAATTCTGGATTCTAATGTGCTAAAACATCATTAGAAAGTAGCTTCTCTTTGATCCTTTCAAAGCTGTTATCTGCTTTTGCTGCAATACCATAGAGGACTTTTTTTTTATTAAAAGCTGTCTTAAGGATTGACCAAGATCGGGGACAAACATCTCTACTTGACTCAATGTGACTAAGAATCACTGTACATTATTTATGTACTTCATTGCCAAAAATTAATTGATGCATCTAGTCTTCCTTGGTTCCTTGTTGTTGTGGTTCTGTTCGCCGAGCTGGGAATTTGTGTTGCAGACATTTCGTCCCCTGTCTAGGTGACATCCTCAGTGCTTGGGAGCCTCCTGTGAAGCGCTTCTGTGATCTTTCCTCCGGCATTTGTTGTGGTTTGAATCTGCTGCTTCCGGTTGTCAGTTTCAGCTGTCCATTGCAGTGGTCGGTATATTGGGTCCAGGTCAATGTGCTTATTGATTGAATCTGTGGATGAATGCCATGCCTCTAGGAATTCCCTGGCTGTTCTCTGTTTGACTTGTCCTATAATAATAGTGGCTGCCTCTAATATAACTTTGCATCAAAATGTAGAAGTCTGTGGTATACTTGTTTACCTTTAAAACATACTCAACACATCACTACAGTTCGCTATGAGATTTCATTACTTCAGAATCGGCTTCTCTCCTTTAAATGCTGCTCTCACATTAACCCACTACATTCCTGCAGGAAGAACCTCTTGAACTGCCTGATCCTCCCCATGATTGTGTTTTCATATATGACCTTGTTACTAAACCTTGTCCTGATCTTGCAGATCAAGCTTTTGTTAACTGGACCTTACACTTAGTTTAGGACTTGGTCTGTGTGTGTGGCTTTCCTGTATACCTTTGTGGTGAATTCTCCGTTAGGTGTTCTCTGTACCATCACGTCCAGGAATGGGAGTTGGTTGTCCTTTTCTTCCTCTCTCGTGAATTGGATTCCTGTGAGTGTGGCGTTGATGATCCGGTGTGTGTTCTCTATTTCTGTGTTTTTAATGATTACAAAGGTGTCATCCACATATCTGATCCAGAATTTGGGCTGAATTTGCGGTAAGACTGTTTGTTCTAATCTTTGCATTATCTTCTGCTATGAGTCCAGAGATGGGTGAGCCCATGGGTGTGCCGTTGATTTGTTCATATATTTGGTTACTGAATGTGAAGTGTGTTGTGAGGCACAGGTCCAGTAGTTTGAGTATGCTGTCTTTGTTGATAGGTTCACCGTCCTGTTGTCTGTTCTGTTGTTGGTTCCTTGTTGTTGGCTTATGTGTTACCATTCTCTAGAAAATCGGTTTTGCTCATTTATTGTAAGGCATGCATTCTGAAGCACTTTTGACATGCCCTTGTCGTATTAGTCATGGTCCTTTTTCCATTTCCATGCACTAGGATATCATCCATGTTCCCTGTTTCCTTTCCAGGATTCCAGACATTGACAGTTGGAAAATCTCTGATGCAACTCAAATAGTAAGCAGTAATAACAATACTGCATGAATGGTGCATCAAATTTAGTCAGCAATATTGACTCTTGGTTAAAGGGTACTTGTCAGAATGGGGATCAGTTAGCTCAGTTGACTGAATGGCTAACTTAAGATGCAGAATGATGCCAAGAGTGCAAGTTCAGTTCCTACATTGGCTGAGTTTGCCATGAAGGTCCCACCTCTCAACCTTCTCCTGAGGTGTGGTGACCCTCAGGTTAGACCAACTCCAGCCATCTCTCTCTCTCTCTCTAATGGTTCTGCTTTCCCTGTTACAGGAATGGTATTATTAAACTAGAGAGGGTTCAGGAGAGATTTACCAGAAATGGAAGGCTTGAGTTATAGGGATAGGCTGGGACTTATTTCACTGGAGGTTGAAAGGTGACCTTATAGAGGTTTATAAAATCATGAGAGGTATAGATTAAGTGAAAGGCAGGTATCCTTTCCCTAATGTGGGTGATTTTAAGACAAGGGGGCACATATTTAAGGTGAGAGGAGAAAGATTTAAAAAAGACATGAGGGGCAACTTTTTTACACAGAGGGTGGTTTGCACAGGAAGTGGTGGATGTGGGTACAGTTACAATGTTTAAAAAATAGTTAGATAAGTAGATAGATAAGAAATGTTTGAAGGGATATGGTCCAAGCGCAGGTAGATGGGGTTATGGTCAGCATGGACTGGTTGGAACGAAGGGTCTGTTTCTGTGTTGTATGGCTCTGTGACTCTAATGAAAGAGTAGCCTCATGGTCCTCTGGGATTATGATAATTATCACACTGGTCAGAACCCATAACTGGCATCCAGTTTTGTAAATAAAACCTCCTTGTTTCTATTTTGCCAAACTATGTGAACTGAACAAATAGGATGGATTTCACTCCTCAGCTCCTTAGGTTAACTGAGTGAGATCTGGTGTCTAAAGCAATGGTCCTAAAAAAGTTAATACTGTGTCTGCCCAATCGCACAGTCTCTGATTGGAGGATCAGTTGGAATCTGGTGCAGTCTCCTATTGCAGAGTCTTCATTTAGTGAATGTTAATGTGCCTACAAGTGATCGTAACCCAGTATAATTATTGAGACTTAGTAAACTACAATTTGTTATCAAAGATATGGACATATTCTCCTATAACATTTTCATGGTCCATCCCCCCTCACAGACCACTGAATGGCTCCTTAGACAAATAAGTGAAGGATGATTAGTGGCAACAATCTACCCGTGGCCAAAGCATCATGGTTGGTATTCAGGCAAAAGATTATTTTATAACGAGAGCGACACACAATCTTCGGTCTCCTTTTGTTCTGGGAGAAGTTACTTGTCCAGAGTACCATTGTATCAGTTCCATTTCCGGCATTATGACCATGCTTTCAATCACACTGTTTAACTGAGATTTGCCTTTTGCCATCAAAGGGATGAGGAATTTTCCTGCGAGCGTAAATCAGATGGATTTAGTCTCTTCTTGCACAGTAAGGTGATACTCCCCACTTCTATTCACCCGTACCTCTGAATAGCTTTGGAAATTCTCATCAAAATTTTCTTCTGTAATTTCTAGTCTGTGCGAAACTTATGAATACATGTATTTCTGCTCAACAGTGAGGTACTCTGATTGGTCTGTACTGTGTGTTTGTCACTGAATTAGGATTAGAATTAGGGTCATTGTCACTGAGTGAGAACACTGGAAATCAAATTGGGCTTTCCCCCAAAGTTATTTACAGCAGTTAAAAGTTTTTTTAAAAAATGCTAAACTCCACAATTTACCTGTCATCTCAGCGCAGTAATTTTTTACAAAGCTGATGTGGACATTGAAGTTAGAGGGGCAGCACGGTGGCTCAGTGGTTAGCACTGCTACTTCACAGCGCCAGAGATCCAGGTTCGATCCCAGCCTTAGGCAACTGACTGTGTGGCATTTGCACGTTCTCCCTGCGTCTGCGTGGGTTTCCTCCAGATGCTCCGGGTTCCTTCCATAGTCCAACGATGTGCAGGTTAGGTGAATTGGACTTGGGGAATTGCCAATGTTGTTCAGGAATGTGCAGGCTAAATGCATTAGCCAGGAGTAAATATAGGGTGGGGGGAATGGAACTCGGTGAGTCGCTCAGTGAGGGCTTGTTGGGCTGACAGTCTGTTTCCACACTGTAAGGATTCTTTGATTCTGTAATGAAATTGGAAATATTGTGGATAATATGAATAACTGCATCAAGGTTCAGGAAGCTATTAACTGAGTGAGTAAATGAATGGATGTCAACATAGTGAGGTGTGAGATTCTTTATTTGACATGCAGAATGACAACAGGCAAATACATGGAATGAACTGCCAGAGGAAGTGGTGGAGACTGGTACAATTGCAACACTTAAAAGGCATCTGGTTGGGTGTATGAATAGAAAGGGCTTGGAGGGATATGGGCTGGGTGCTGGCAGGTGGGACTAGATTGGGTTGGGTTATCTGGTCGGCATGGACGAGTTGGACCGAAGGGTCTGTTTCCGTGCAATACATCTCTATGACTATGGGCCAAATAGCCTCTTTCTATTGTGTAACCATTCTATGATTGGCTGTGGGGTGCTTTGGAATGTCCTGTGGTCATGACATTGGCATTTAAACATAAGCCTTTCTTTCCCTCCTGTAATCTCCTGGGAGAACCAATATAAACAAAGGAAATTCCACGTCCAACAATGGGAAATAAAATCTGGAGAATTCCTGTTTGATCCCCTGAGACTATCAACATCAGTATAGAGAATCCCACAGTCTTATTTCTAAAGACCTCAGAGGTAATCAACTGCAATTATCTTTTGATGTTATTAATCTGGGGAAAGTTTATTCTCCGAGAAAGTGAGGACTGTGGGTGCTGGAGAGTCAGAGTCGAAAGATGTGACACTGGAAAAGCACAGCCAGTCAGGCAACATCCGAGGAGCAGGACAGTTGACGTTTCGAGGATGAACTCTTCATCAGGAATGAGTTCTTCATCCTAATGACAAGCTTATGCTCAAAACGTTGACTCTCCTGCTCCTCGGATGCTGCCTGACCGGCTGTGCTTTTCCAGCATCACACTTTTTAAAAGTTAATTCTATTGTGTTTCTCTTGTAGAGAAATCACACAAAATCATGCCTGGAGAAGATGTGAAAAGCAGGAAATCAACTTCTGTTATTCTCTGTTTTTTGCTATTCTGATAAAACATTTTAAAAATGATTTACATGGTATAAAGGAAAAGGATCAGTCCCACGCAAAACAGAGATCTCTATTCTGCTCTCCGGGCAGAAAAATCCTAAATTATTCTTTTGTAAGCAAGTTTCCTTTATTGGTCAGTGCATGGATTATAGGAATTGGGAGGTCATGTTCCAGCTGTACAGGACATTGGCTAGGCCCCTGGTTTGGAATATTGCGTGCAATTCTGGTATCCCTGCTATAGAAATAATGTTGTGAAACTTGAAAGGGTTCAGAAAAAATTTACAGAAAACGTTGCCAGTGTTGAAGGATTTGAACTATAGGGAGAGGCTGAACAGGTTGGGGCTGTTTTTCCTGGAGTGTCGGAGGCTGAAGGGATGACCTTATAGAGGTTTATAAAATCGTGAGGGGCATCGATATTGTAAGTAGACAAGATCTTTTCTCTGGGGTGGGGGAGTCCAGAACTAGGCATAGGTTTGGGGTGAGAGGGGAAAGATTTAAAAGGGACCTAAGGCATGACATTTTCACACAGAGGGTGAACGTGTAAGGAATGAGCTACCAGAAGAAGTGGTGGAGGCTGGTACAACTACAACATTTAAAAGGCATCTGGATGGGTATATGAATAAAAAGGTTTAGAGGGATATGGACCAAGTGCTGGCATATGGACTACATTAATTTAGGATATCTGGTCAGCATGGACGAGTTGGACTGTAGGGTCTGTTTCCATGCTGTACATCTTTATGACTTTATGAGTTTACAATTTTATTAAGCCTAGTCTATAAAAGATGGCCTTTCTCATAAGATAAACGACTTAGATCAAAATTAGGCAATGATGTGTCAAAGTATTCACTTATGGTTCAAAGAGATTTTATAAACCATAAAACCATGAGTACATCAGAGAACAGAAATCCTTTTGTTGTGAAACAACTGTATGGAGGCCAATATCCCGTCACTGAGTCACCCTTTATTTACAAGTGCCCAGTACATGGGCTCTGACCAGCCAGCTCAGAGCCAGTCCCAAGACTGAGAAGACTCTCTGGCACTCCTGTTTATATCTGTCAGCCAAGGTTCCCTGATTGACCCAAGTTAACACTCAATCAAGGATCTCATAGTCAATGAGATCTACTGGCCCTCAAAACACATTGTTTATTCCTGAAAGAAAAGGGATGAGCTTGAAGGAGATAAGCCAACAGGGCTACAGGGATTCAGCAGGGCAATGGGACTGGCTTCATTTGTCCCCATGGGGCTAGAATAATTTAGAAGGGCCAAATAGTTTCATCTGTGCCAGAAACACCTGTCCAGCTGAATGCATCGTTGGCATTTAATGTAATGGACCTTCCTGAAAAGAAGTGAAGCAGGAATTGAGTTATTTCAGATTTGAAATGTTAACTCTGATTTTTCTCTCCACAGATGCTGCACGACCTGTTGAGTTTCTCTAGCAATTTTGTTTCACTGAATTGGCCCTTGAGACCCTATTTGAAGCGTTCTCTGTTAGTGTGAGAAACCTTACCAGATTAGTTCAACTTTAAAAACAAACTATCGTGGATGCTGGAAATCTGAAACATACGCAAAAAAACTGAAAGTGCTGAATAAACCCAACAGGTCTGACAGAATCTGTGGAGAAAGAAAGTTAACATTTCGGGATCAATATGACTCTTCTACAGACTGTGGTTAGGTTGGTACAGAGATCAAATAATTTGGCATTATCAGCGCAACATTTCTGACAATGATCAACTTGTATATTCACGAATTATCTTCTAAATTGATGGCAAAACTCAACTGATTTCAATTTGAAAATTAACTATTTGCTTTTAGTCACAGTTAATTGCACCATCATAAAATGATTAAAAAACTTGACTGTGCTGAGTCCTTTAAATTTTCTTAAGAGCTGTATAAAATTCTTGCTTTTCTTTTCAGGTGAGTGGGTTAGGTGAGATGATATTTATTGTGCCTTCCAACCATTAGCTGTCTCTTGCAGACAAAGATTACTCTATTCCCTTCTCAGGGTGAGTCTGTAGGTGGCCGTACTAACAATGTGGCTGCCGCAGGGTGTGTTACACTTGGGACAGAAGGTGGTCATGGGAAAGGGGGCTGTGGTAGCATGCTCCTTTCACTGCTTTTGCCCGGCTTCCAATTTTTCCCAACGGCAAGTCTCGAGGTACTTGATACCTTCCCGGATGCTCCTCTTCCACTTTGGACAGTCTTGGCCCAATGATTCCCAGGTGTCTATGGAAATGCTGCACTTCGCCAGTGAGGCCTTGAGGGTGTCCCAGAAGTGCTTCCTCTGTTCAGTATCCGAGGACAAAAACATCAGATCCGACACCAACCTCCTGATTTAGAGGGTTATGATGGTTCCCGCCCTCCTGTACAGCTCTGAGACAGCAGACACCTCAAGGCACTGGAGAAGTCCCACCAACACTACCTGCGCAAGATCCTGTGAATCCACTGGGAAGAAAAAAGCACCAACACCAGCATCCTTGACCAGGCCAACATCCCCAGCATCGGAACATTGACCCCACTCCCCCTTGATCAGTTGCAACGGGCTGGGCACATTGTTTCCGTGACCAACAAGAGGCTCCCCAAGCAGGTGCTCTACCCCCAGCACCGAAACGGCAGGCACCACGACCAGACTAGGACCAAATATATTTTCTTAATGGGTTTAAAACGTCAATGTGGAAGTTGATCCAACATGGAGGAGACAAATAACTACAATGATCGACCCAGTGGGAAAGGGAGAGTTTTAAGACATTTTCTCTTTAACCTGTTCAGAATTGCCCTCAGGAATAGGTGGGATTTGAACTTAAAACCTCCTGGCTCAGAGGTAGGGACACCATCACTGCCCCTCAAGAGTCCCAGGGTAATGCTCAGCCCCACCAGTCTTCATTTGATTCTAGGCTGCCAGGGTTAAAGGTCATTCTGCAATGCAAAAGAAACATTTTCAAAAGTGAAGGCTTGGCCATCCAGAGGGTTATGTTCCCTCACAATGCAAACAGCTTCTCCTTCTCACTGTCTCTCAAGAGCAGACAAATAGAACATAGAACACAGCACAGTACAAGCCCTTCGGCCCTTGATGTTGTGCTGACTTTTTATCCTACTCCAAGATCAAACGAACCTACATACCCTTCATTGTACTATTTTCCATGTGCCTATCCAAGAGTCGCTTAAATGTCCCTAATGTATCTGACTCTACTACCACTGCTGGCAGTGCATTCCGCACACCCACCACTCTCTGTGTAAAGAACAGACCTCTGACATCTTCCCTAAACCTTCCTCCAATCACTTTAAAATTATGTCCCCTTGTGATAGCCATTTCTGCCCTGGGGAAAAGAAATCTCTGACTATCCACTCTATCTATATCTCTCATCATCCCTGTACACCTCTACCAAGTCGCCTCTCACCCTTCTTCACTGCAATGAGAAAAGCCTTAGCTCCCTCAACCTTTCTTCATAAGACATGAAGCAATAGAAACAAACCATTGAGGAATGTGGAGTTCTGAAACAAAAACATGGAATGCTGGAGAAACTTGGCAGGCCTGGCAGCCTCTGTGGAGACAGAAAACCAGAGTTAATGTTTCCGCTTCAGCATGACTCATCTTCAGAACTGCTCAAAACGTCAACACTATTTCAGTCTCCACCGATGCTGCCAGACCTGCCAAGTTTCTCCAGCATTCCCTGTTTTCCCCTGGCACTGTTTTTATCACTGCTGTGAAGTGGCCATACATCAGTGCAATACAACTCCCAAGGAAACTGTCCTCTGTGGGTGTTAACAACTCAACCAGATCCTCCTGCTTTCTGGAAGTCTTTCCACAGGGTGCCTGGAAATGTACTGCCGCACCTTTGGGGCAAAGGGAACACAATTTGTGCCAAGTGCTTGGCAAAGTGGCAGATTTAGGGAATGGGCAAAACTAAGTTCAGTTTGAACTCATCCAGCACCTTCTGTATCAGTTTCAGAAAGCCGGAACATTTTACAAAGGGTCAGGAAACCGAGACATCTGATGAGAAACTGGGGCTGTCCCAGAACAAAGCTGCTCTCTCTCATCATATTTGACAAGGTGGACTTTGTTATCCTGCCAACAGAACCGATTTGCTTAAGAATATTGCACCATCTTGTTTTGTTGTCGGTTACTCCTTGCTATGGCATTCCTACATAATGTGATGCTGTACAATCTGGAGAACAATAGATGGAACATGTGTTATTACTTCCCTTCTGATTCAGCCAAATTCATGCTCTACTCACTGGATTGAAGTTCCGAGTCACAGAGTGAACACCGTTAGGGGAGGCAGTATTCTGAGCGGTTCAGTAAATCCAGAGACCTCCACCACCATGTTAATGTTCTTGGCATTGATCCAACTGTGGGCAGATGGTGGCATTTGAATGCAAATGCACACAAAGGAATCGTGAATAAAGAAGCTAATGATGACCATGCTGGGGAAAATCCCATCTGGTTCACTAACATCCTGTAGGGAAGGAAACTGCCATCCTGACCCGGTCATGTGACTCCAGACCGACAGCTATGTGGTTAACTCTGAACTGCCCTCTGGGCATTTTGGGATGGGTAATAAATACTAATCTAGCCAAAGACATTGTGAATGAATAGTAAAAATCCTGGACCTCCTTACCTGTGGATGTAGCTTGACCCCACGGAATTAAGACATCTCAGTGCTACCTTCTCAATGGTAATTACAGATGGACAATAACTTCTGGATCAACCCAAATAAAAAACAACAAGGTGAGAGAATGTTGCTTTAGCAGATGTCCATTGCTATTCCTCATTAGAAGTAGGAATCAGTTTAAACTGAGCTTCTCTTTTTACTGTAGGCCCCAATAACAATTGAGAATGGATTTCTTCCCAGAATACTATCCAGGACTGAGCTGCAGAACAGTATCTACTCAGTCACTTAAGAATGCCCCCTCGCTGTCAGTGCTCCATGGGATTTGAAGAGGAATACAGACCAAAAAGGCAGCTTGTTTTACCCAAAATAAGGAGTAGAAATGTTTCAAAGTAACTGCAACCTGCATTTAGGAAGCATCTCTTGTGCAACAAAGCATGCTTCACAGGAACGTTACAGAGTGAGGTTCAACAACAAACAGAGCAGATGGCCAACAGCTTATTCAAAGAGTGGATGTAAACAAGTGGTGGGGAGGGCAGAGAGGTTTAGAGATAGAATTCCAGACGGGACTCAGACAACTCAGTGAAGGAAATTAAATTGGCCTTTTGGGGAAGCTGGGCGAATGAATGAGTGGAGCTTAACGCAAGAAAGGACTCGAGCAGCAGAGTTTTTGGTAACCTTACGTTGATAGAGGAGTGAATCTGAGAGTTCAGTCACCAGGATGTTAGAGCAGTTAGGTCTGGAGGTAACAAAGGTTTGGGGACGTTGTTCATGGCCAAGGAGACAAGGTGGGACAGAGCAGGGTCTGGTACATGAGGGTACATCAGGCCTTGGTCACTAGAGTTATAGGAGGCGTGGGTCATGGGCTGAGGGCTGGGGGAGCAGCAGGATGTGTGTCTTGTGTCCCTTCCCTGGGGCCGAGTCAGGTGGTGTTACACAGACCGATATATGTGACTGAAGGTTTGGTGGGAAGACTGACCCCAGTGCGAACTTTCTGATTAGCAGCAGACAGTTAGAGATAGAATCAGCAGCTACTGTCCATCTCTGTTTTTGTTCTCAGCAGCAATAAATCTGCTCCGAGTGTCTCCTTTGTTTCTTTGTTCTTTTTCTTGCCTGCGTTGTGTGAAAACGTTGCCATTCAAGTCCCTTGTAAATCTTTCCCCTCTCACCCTAAACCCATGCCCTCTAGTTCTGGACTAGCTGCTGGAAGAGCTCAGCAGGTCTGGCAACGTCTGTAGAGAGAAATCAGAGTTAACATTTTGGGTCCAGTGACCCTTCCTTAGAGCAATTCTGAGTTCTCTCCAAAGATGCTGCCAGACCTGCTGAGCTTTGACAGCAATTTCTGTTTTTGTTTCTGATTTCCAGCGTCCAGTTATTTCAATTTTCATTTAACATTCTGGTAAACCTTTCTCTTAGTGTCGGTGTTAACAACTGCCTGATCATACTCCTGTGAACCATCTTGTGACATTTTACTGAAACAAATCTGTCCAGTAAGTTTAACTTTTTGTGTCTCTGAAAGTGTGAAGCATCAAAATTAAATGGAAATGATAAAGTTCTGCCAAAAGGCACTGTAAATATTGCACTGAGGTTGATTTTAATTATAGCTTTTAACCAGTATGTTGAATAAATCAGATTTTGGAATTGGATATTTGTTTTCAGTGAAACTGTAACCCAGTTGTTTCTGCACACTATTATCATGTGTGCAGTTTAGTGTTAAGATGTTTTAATTAACACAGGGCATTAAGAATTATTGGAGGTGATTTCATTTCCATGATTAGTGCAAGATCATAGCAAAAGAGCAGTCAATGTGTCCAGTTTCCTCCTATTGCAACAAAGCAATTTTTTTTTATTCACAACCTACGCTGGCTAGCTAGCATTTATTGCCCGTTCCCAATTGCCCTTCAGAAAGTGATGTTGAGATGACCTCTTGAACCATTACAATCCACGTGCAGCAGATATGTGCCAGTAGGGAGGGAGTTTTAGAATTATGACCCTGCGACAGTGAAGGAACAGCAATACGATTCCAAGTCAGGATGATGAGTGGCTTGGACGGGAGTTTGCAATTGGCAGTGTTTCCATGTCCATCTGCTGCCCTTGTCCTTCTAGATGGAAATGGTCGTGGGTTTGGAAGGTGATGTCTAAGGAGCTGTGGTGAATTTCTGCAGCGCATCTTGTAGATTGCACACACTGCCATTATTGAACGTTGGTGGTGGAGGGAATGGATGCTTGTGGATGTAGTGCCAATCAAGCGGGCTGCTTTGTCCTGGATGGTGTCAAGCTTCTTGAGTGTTGTTGGAGCTGCACCATCCAGGCAAGTGTGGAGTATTCCATCACACTCCTGACTGGTGCTTTGTAGATAATGGAGACAAAAAAAAACACAGCAGATGCTGGAATCCAAGGTAGACAAGCAGGAGGCTGGAAGAACACAGGCAAGCCAGGCAGCTTCGGGAGGTGGAGAAGTCAACATTTCGGGTATAACTATACCTGAAACGTTGACTTCCAACCTCCTGATGCTGCCTGGCTTGCTGTGTTCTTCCAGCCTCCTGCTTGTCTACCTTGTAGATAATGGACATGGTTTAAGGAGTCAGGAGGTGAGTTGCATGATGCAAGGTCTCTAGCCTCTGACTTGCTCTCCCTGTTTAAGATAGACTGCTGAATCATGATGAATCAGTCTTGCCTGACTGATGGAATAGAAGATCTTGCATTTATTTAGCACTTGTCATGATTGTAGGATGTTCTAAAGTACTCTGCAGTCAATAACGCACTTTTGAAATGCAGCCGCTGTGGTCATGTAGGGGACCATAGCCACGAATTTGCAAGAAACAATAGCAATGCGCTAATGATTGTATAAATTATTTCAGTGGTGTTGGTTGGGTCATATTTAATAGTCAGGACACCGCAGATGAGAGCCTTATGTCTTTTAAATACATGCAATGTGATCTTCTAAATTCACCTGAATGGAAGCAAAGTTCTCAGTTTAATGTCCATTCTGAAAGGGACAGCACCAGATCCTGTTGATGCTGTGCTGAAGTAGCAGCCTTGGCTACCTGCTCACATTTCTGAAGCAGAACTCGAACTCACAATTTTCTGACTCAGTGGTGAGCGAGCTAAGAGTGAATAATTTATAGACTGATTTCACCATCATGGCATGAACGAAATTATTGCTCTCAAATTCACAATGTAGGTGAAGTATCTTAAAATTTGGAATGTGTTATTTTTAAATTAGAAAGAACCAGATTGAGTATAAGAAGTGCCAGAGGATCTTCTTTGCACGTGATATTTCGTCATATTAATTAATGCCCACGGGTTGGAACATGAAGCATCAAATCAGCAGAAACTTTCATTAGATGTCAATGCAATGTTTGGGTTCTCTGTTACAGAATTGCCCTGGAGTCCTCAGAAATTAAAGTTTAATCACCAGACCATTGCTGCGTGTAACACAGGAGACAATCTGCACTGCTATTAACCGTGGTCTTTTTATAAGACATTTCCTTTGAGCAGCTAGTATTGAGCTTCTTGAGTGTCGTTGGAGCTGCACTCATCCAGGGAAGTGGGGAGCATTCCATCGCACTCCTGACTTGTGCCTTGTAGATGGTGGTTAGTGTTTGAGGAGACAGGGTGCCAGCTACCGGCGGCACGCTGACTAAGTGGTTAGCACTGCTGCCTCACAGTGCCAGGGACCTGGGGTTGATTCCAGTCTCGGGTAACTGTTTCCATGGAATGTTGCACATTCTCCCTGTGTCTGCGTGGGTTTCCACTGGGTGCTCCGGTTTCCTCCCACAATCCAAAATGTGAGGGTCAGGTGAATTGGCCATGGTAAACTGCCCATAGTGTTAAGTGCATTGGGTAGGGGAATGGATCTGGGTGGTTACTTTTTGGAGGGTCAGTGTGGACTTGTTGGGCCGAAGGAACTGCTTCCATATTGCAGGGAATCTAATCTAATTTACTTTGTCCCAGAAATCCCAGCGCCTGACCTCCTCTTACAGTCACACCATTTATGTGGCAGGTTTGTTGAGTCTCTGGTCAGTAGTGATCTCAGGTTATTGATGATGGAGAATTTGGTGATGTTGTGAATGACAAGGGGTGGCGGTGAACTTTCTCTTTCTGATTATAGTCACCGCCTAGTATCTATGTGGCAGCAAGGCTACTTGTCACTTATTAGCCCAGACCTGGATATTGCCCAGGACCTTCTGAAGGGATCCAGCTAGGTACGGGGCAGCTTCGTGATCTGAGAAGCTGGAAATGGCTGTGAAACATCAGCAATTGACCTCAATACTGACATGATTTCAACATAAAGGGTTAGTTATTCCAAATCACACATCGCGTAACTTGAACTCACTGATTACTTGCTCCCCTGTACATTTTGGGACTCAAACCTTTAACCCTGTTTCCCTCAATTCCTCCAGTATTGTCCATTTTATTTTGTACTCAAACCTATTTGACTGAGCCTTCTTTGGCCATTAACCCCTGGAATAGTATTTGAACCAAGAATACTCTGTCTGCAACGAACCCTTTGTCAGGCACACACCCGCCCACTAATTGCAAGACTGACCAGAGACCATTTTGCAGAGTAAGCAACAGCAGCATATTAAAGTGAGCGCCCACTTTTGAAATGAAGAATTTGTCACTCATCACACATAGCCTCTGATAGTGGTAATGACTGGATTAAGTGGGGTTTATTGAAGATTGAATGAGAAAGGACAATGATACAGATCAGCCTAATCTGATCAAAACTGTTCATACTGAAGGGTTGATCAGTTTGAGGGGATGTTATCTTACTCCCCTCTATTTGTTTGCACAGAACAGTATGCAGAGCCAAGCTACCTTGGAGGCTTATAGCAAGATTGGCATTGTCCTGTCTCTAGGCTAGAAGCTCTGGGTTCAAGTCCCAGTACAGGACTTGATGGCCAAAGAAGTGACGCTCAAACAGATTTGAGTATCAATGAAAACAGAAACTGCTGGAAAAACTCCATAATAGTTGGGTGTTTGTTTTTGACCAGTGTAAGCTTAGTAGTCTGAAGAATAACTGAAAGAACTGCGTATGCTGTAAAATAAGAGACAAAAATGGACATTACTGGAAAAAACTCAGCACGTCACTTGACCAGAAACGTTAATTCTGATTTCTCTCCCCAGATGCTGCTGGACATTCTGAAGGGCCTTGTTATCTAGGCCTCAGTGACTGCAAGATGATGTGGTTTATATTTTATGAGCGGGGCCTATCTTTCTTTCGATAGGCTGGGAATCCGCACTGCAACCATGTCTTCCACAATTTACAATAGTATTGAAATTTGTTCTTTACATTTCAATTTATTATTTGACACCATGAGACTCGGAGACGTTCTTATTGAGCATGGTCAGTGGGATAATCATGTGCCATTGCCATAACCGAGCAATCACCTGATGTTACTACAAGAGCAACTTCTATTTATGAGAGAAAATGGCTGCTTGTACAGCACCTTCCACAACCCCTGTTTACCCCAAACTGCTGTAAGATCAAATGAAGTGTTCTTTAAAAATGTTGTAAGGTAGGAAATACAGCAGCCAAGTTTTTACACAGCAGGGTCTCACAGACAGTAATCTGCTAATATGTTTCACTTGAGGAATAAATATTGGCCAGAAGACCAGGTGTAACTCCTCTGCTTCTCTATGCAACAGTGCTTTTCCATTGTATATCTCAACACTGGGGGGGAGATGGGGTCCTCAAGTTTGCTTCTATTCTACAAGGTGTCACCTCGGGCAGTGCAGCACTCCCTCATTAATGCGCTGAAGTCCAGGAATGGGATCTGAACTCACAACCTTCAGGTGAGAGTGGGTTATAGACTGAGTCGCAGATGACAGGTGGTATATAGGACCTTGAATGTCCCAGAATGCTTCATGGGAACACTACCAAACATTGAAACAAAGCTACACAAAGAAATATGAAAACAGATCAACAAAATTAAAGCCAAAAAGAAAGGTTTTGGACAACATATAAAAGGCAGAGTGAGAGTTAGAGAGGGGAAAAGGGAGGGATTGCAGAATGAATGACAACACATTTTCATTTGAACTCATTGCACAATAATCGTTAACTGAAACTGGGATGAAATAATCTCCTCCATTGCCCTAAGGGATCAAGGTAAAATAAAAACAAAATTGGGCACATATTTGGAGACTTTGCATCATTTTGCTGCCGGGCTCTGACAGCTTGACTTAGTCCTACATCACGAAAGCAAAATCCCAGGTAAAATGCAGCCAGAGTAATATTTCATGCTGGCTTTTAATATATTGAATTGATGTGTGTGTGTGTGTGTGTGTTGGGACATATCAAAACACAAGTAATACAAACCAAGTTGAATTACATCTATAAAATGTAATCCTAAATCATTTAATTGCTTCAGTTTCGCTCTTGTTATGATTTGATAGACCTGCTCATGTGTGTGTTTGTTCATTATAAGCTGTGAAATTGAACCTAATCATGGATATGTTAGGAAGAGGTGTGGATCATACATATTAGTCAATGACAAAGGAAGGCTGGATGCTGCTACTAGGCTGGTCATGGGTTCTTGTGCAATAATTTAGGGCCTTATACATGATGCCCTCTACAGGGGTTCTGTGCCCTGTGTGAATGGGGCAAGTAACTTTCTCAGTTGCTGGCATTTTGGATATCATAGAAACCCTACAGTGTGGGAGTAGGCCATTCAGCCTATTGAGTCCACTCTAACCCTCTGAAGAATATTCCATCCCCACATTTCCCATGTCTAATCCACCTAAGCCTGTGCATCTGCGAACATTATGGGCAATTTCCCACAGCCAATCCGCTAATCTTCACATCTTTGGATTGTGGGAGGAAACAGAGCACCCAGAGGCAACCCACACAGACACAGGGAGAATGTGCAAACTCCACCCAGACAGTCACCCGAGGCTGGAATCAAACCCGGGTCTCTGGTGCTGTGAGGCAGGAGTGCTAACCACTGAGTCACCCAGATATGTGAAAGATAAATCTGTTATCTTTGCATTCGAGGGGTGACATTTCACCTAGTGATTGAATCATAAAGAAATGGCATACATCACGCAAAAGGCAGGAAATTTGGCTTCCACGTTTTTGTCTGTCAGCCCTTTTCCTTCCAGCAGGTGCTCCCATTGATGGGAATTATGAGGGTGGGTGGTTGGGTTCAGGAGAAGATCTGTGAGTGTTGGGGAATAGGGCAAGACATATCTGTGATGGTCACTGGTGTCTTGAAGCTCGTGACCCCCAAATGTCACCAGCAATTGGTGTTCAGAATCTCACTTTGGGTCTCTGATTCGACATATGGCCTTAAAAGGCTCTGTTTCCCATGAGTTTGTGACATAAGACTTTAAGCGGGGCAGTGAATTTTAATTGCATTGCCTGCTCCAATTATCCTAATCCGACCAATCAGTTGATTGATTCTCAACAATATTTCCTCAAACAAATTCCAATATTTTTGTTATAAACAAACAAAAATATATAGAGGGTTATTTTGTTATAATGTAACTGTGACCTTTCTCCTGGGCTGCTTGAAGGAGTGTCCTGGAGATTAGTCTTCAATGAATCATAAAGTCATAGAGTCCTACAGCACAGAGACAGGCCCTTTGACTCAAACTGGTCCATGCCGACCAAAATGTCCACGCTATCCCTGCACTTGGCCCATATCCTTCTAAGATTCTGGATCAATGGTGCTGGAAGAGCACAGCAGTTCAGGCAGCATCCGAGGAGCTTCAGCAAAATCGACGTTTCGGGCAAAAGCCCTTCATCAGGAATAAAGGCAGAGAGCCTGAAGCGTGGAGAGATAAGCTAGAGGAGGGTGGGGGTGGGGAGAATTTAGCATAGAGTACAATGAGTGAGTGGGGGAGGAGATGAAGGTGATAGGTCAGGGAGGAGAGGGTGGAGTGGATAGGTGGAAAAGAAGATAGGCAGGTAGGACAAGTCATGGGGACAGTGCTGAGCTGGAAGTTTGGAACTGGGGTGAGGTGGGGGAAGGGGAAATGAGGAAACTGTTGAAGTCCACATTGATGCCCTGGGGTTGAAGTGTTCCGAGGCAGAAGATGAGGTGTTCTTCCTCCAGGCTGCTTCCACTATAGCGTGGAGTAGCCAATCACTTAGGACTGAGATGTGGGAAAATTTCTTCATTCAATCTTGAGATTTCTTCTCCACTCTGTCCACTTTAATAACATCCTTCCTATAACAAGGTGTCCAAAACTAAATACAATACTCCAAGTGTGGCCTCACCAATGTCCTATACAGCTGCAACAGAACTTCCCAACTTCTATACTCAATACCCTGACTGATGAAGACCAGTGCGCCAAAAGCCTTCTTCACTGCCTTGTCTACTTGGGACAACACTTCCAGAGAACTGTGCATGTGAACTGCAAGGTCCCCCTATTCCACTCCACTCCTTAAGGCCCGACCATTCACCATGAAGCTCCTATCTTGATTTGACTTTCCAAAATGCAATACCTCACACTTACCCATATTAAACTCCATTTGCCATTTCCTGGCCCACTTCCACAACTGATCGAGGTCCTGCTGCATTTTCTGATACCCTTACTCACTGTCCATGATACCGCCTATATTAGTGTCATTGGCAAGCTTACTAATCATGCCTTGTACATCCCCATCCAAATCATTGATATCGATAACAAACAGCAATGGGCCCAGCACTGACCCCTGAGGTACTCCACCAGTCACAGGCCTTCAGTCTGACAAGCATCCTTCCACTATTACTGTCTACCTCCTCCCATCAAGCCAATTCTGTATACAATTTGCCAGCTCGCCCTGGATTCCATGCAATCTAACCTTCCAGAGCATGCAATCTAACCTACTATGTGGAATCTGAACAAAGGCCTTAATAAAATCTATATAGACTACATCAATTGCTCTGCCCTCGTCAACCTTCCTGGTCACTTCATCAAAGAACTGTAACAAATGTGGGAGGCATGATCTCCCATGCATACAGCGATGCTGACTATTCCTCATCAAACACTGTCTTTCCAAATGTGTGTAAATCTTATCTCTCAGAATCTCCTCAAATAACTTACCCACCTCAGATGTTAAGTTTCCTGGTCTATAGTTCTCAGGTATTTCTTTGCAGCCCTTCTTGAACAACGGCACAACATTCGCTTCCCTCCAGTCTTCCAGGACCCAGCCTGTGGCTAATGATGATGCAAAAATATCAGCCTGGGGCCCTTGCAAATTCTTCTCTCGCATGTGGCAGTGTTCTTGGATATATCTGGTCAGGACCAGGAGATTTACCCACCTTCATACATCCTAGCACATCCAAAACCTCCTCTACCATGATATGGATTGTCCCCAAGATATGACCACTAACTTCCCCAAGTTCCCAAGTCTTCATGTCTTTCTCCATGATAAACACAGAGGAGAAATATTCATTGAGGACCTCGCCCATCTCCTGCAGTTCTGCACATATGCCCACTTTCATCCTTGACGTGTTATTATGCTAGATTCCTTCAAAACATTTCAAGGGTTGGAGGATCTGAGCTACAGGGAGAGGCTGAACAGGCTGGGGCTGTTTTCCCTGGAGCGTCAGAGGCTGATGGGTGACCTTATAGAGGTTTACAAAATTATGAGGGGCATGGATAGGGTAAATAGGCAAAGTCGCCAGGTGCTGGCAGGTGGGACTAGATTGGGTTGGGATATCTGGTCGGCATGGACAGGTTGGATCAAAAAGTCTGTTTCCATGCTGTACATCTCTATGACTCTAAGAAAGTAGCCCAGCCCCTAATTTTGCTAGTTGCTTTAAGCAGTGTACCGTGAATATTCCAGAAGGGGTGCAGCTGGCCAACCCACTTAGTTTTAAACAAAACAGAATTTCCTGACAAGATTACGGAATGAAACACAAAGAAAAGAGAACAGAATACTGAATAACTTAATCCATCCGAAAACCCCACAGATCTCCCTAACTTAATGATGCTTTTCCTAATACTTGTCACAATCCCTATAAACACCTCCTGACACAAAAAGGTCAAATCAAAAACAGGGACTTACAGGAGAGAAGTCAGAGAGAGAGGAGGATCAGCGTGGACCTGCTTCTTTGGGTCCAACTGCTTTAAAACTGCCTGACTGCTTTTAGTGACTAGCCAGATCAAAACCAAACCAGAGAAAAGCTGAGCTGGGAGAACAGATCACTCCCCTTTCATTGTACAAGTGATTTTTTTTAAAAACTTGAAAGCCTTTTGACTGAGACAGCATCTGTTAGCTGTAATCAAATTGGCCCTAAAACCCTTCAAACATTGACTTTTCAGAATCTGTGTCTTTTAGCACTTCTCTGAAAACAAAAGACCAGGGACACCATAACCTTTTTAAGTGAGCAACATCAGCACAAGGGTCCTATTATCTCTCTTTAGTTATTCTTTTTCCTTTGATATACTTAGAGAACCTCTTGAAATGCTTCCAGGACGAACCTATTGAAAGTGCACCTGCGCAATGGAAATGGAACTGCACTTTTTTATCTTTAAACATATGGACAGTCTGCTTTGAAACAAAATTCAGTTGAGAGGTCAGGTGGCCTCCTATTGTCTGGCAATGTACATGGAACTACAGCAGAGAATGTGGGGTGGATTTGGCTGTTCCTCCTGTCTGTTTTGGCGGTGGGAAAAGCTGAAGTGGGTCCGACCCAGGCATTCCAGTGGTCCGGGTTTTTCTTGAGGCTTCAGCAGCGTCTTCATGATGACATGGTTGGTCTGGTCTGGCCTGGGAATCCTCTTGGCAGCATTGGTGGCTATTTTCACCAGCATTGGTCTGGATCCCTTTGTGGTGGCGTTAGACATTCTGTGACTCCATGTGACGTTTTCTTCAGCATTGTGGAGGGTCTGGCCTTGGATTCCAACAGCGTGGGGGAGGAGTTGAGTCCTTGAACCCAGAGCTGTGAAATAGACTAAGTCGATGTTGTCTTACATCCTCTTTCTTTTAATATTTTTCCCTCATTATATTGTGGTGTTATTCTGAAATTTTCATCACTTTATTTTTCCAGTTTATGAGAATGATTTTGTACTTACACATTTCTGTAATGTTGGACTTCATTGGTTTTATTTTTCGAATTGCTTTTCCTAAGAATATGCACTCAAGTATGTGTACCTTTATATCTTAGATGGTGCTGTAGGTGGTGACATGTAAACGTTTCACTGTACTCATTTGACTATGTGTGACAATAAAGCTATTTCTAATTCAATTCATTTCAAGGCTAGATGTTGCTTGCTTAGTCTGGTCAGTGTATTAACTGTAATGTTTCAGAACATTTCCCTAGAGAAGAAAGCAAAAGGCAAAGATCTTTTCTGTGAAATGCCTGCTTTCATTGCAACAACTATGGAAGCCGAGTGCATAGTTTTTGGCTGCAAGATGGAACTCCTCAGAATAGGTGTTAGAAGAACACAAGGGAATGCAAATGGATGAAACTCAAACACTGTGCTCATGACATCAAAGCTTATACTCCACAACCACCTGTTGAAGGAGCAGCGTTCCTAAAGCTAGTGCTTCCAAATATACCTGTTGGACTAGAACTTGGAGTTGTGTGATTTTTTTTAACTTTGAAAGACCATTGGAGTAGACAATGGAAGGAATGTCCATAAGCCAATTGATAATTGGTGTCCATGAAAACATAAGTCATAAGGAACAGAAGTAGGCCATTCAGCCCATTGAGTCTGTCCCACCATTCAATGAGATCATGGCTGATCTGATAATCCTCAACTCCAATTTTCCACCTTTACTTCATAAGCCTTGCTTCCCCGACTGATTAAAAATCCTGTTTATCTCCGCTTTGAATATATAGGTCACCGGACAGAAACCAGATTTAATAAGGAATCTTTAGTAACTCAGGTTTTGAGAGCAGCACCAGTTGACTGCCCTTCTGACTGGGCAGACAGAGAAAGGCCAGCAAAAGAAATTCCTTCCTAACTTCACCAGGGCGCGGAGAATTGTGACTCGCTTTTACCGAATAACTTACTGAACCAAACCAGATTTTCAGACTGAGGTTTGACTACACCTCTACTGGAATAAGGGCAAGAAACCTCTGGCTACAAGCAGGAAGCCCCTTCAAATCCATCATCGGATGTCTCCAACCCCTATTTCTTTGGTGAACTATCAAGGAAATCTTCAGGACGTTAACATTTCAAGCTTCCACCTTGACAGACTCAAGTGCAACAGTGAATATTTGGACTTTTCTTATGTTTGAGTGTCTGCATGCATTTGTGAGTGGGTGCAGTTGCAAATATATTCATGCAATGAGAAGTATATTTATTATCCTTCTCATAGAGTGCTATAGCATGGAGACAAGCCCTTTGGCCCAAACTGGTCCATGCTGACCAAAATGTCCGTCCGTGCTAATCCCATTTCTCTGCAGTTGGCTCATATCCTTCTAATGTGTTGCTGGAAAAGCGCAGCAGGTCAGGCAGCATCCAGGGAACAGGAGAATCGACGTTTCGGGCATAAGCCCTTCTTCAGGGCTTATGCCCGAAACGTCGATTCTCCTGTTCCCTGGATGCTGCCTGACCTGCTGCGCTTTTCCAGCAACACATTTCCAGCTCTGATCTCCAGCATCTGCAGACCTCACTTTCTCCTCATATCCTTCTAAACCTTCCCTATTCATGTATTTGCCCAAATACCTTTTAAATGTTGTTAATGTGCCTGTCTCAACCACTTCCGCCAGCAGCTCATTCCATTTTACACCCTTTGTGTAAAAAAAGTTGCCCCTCACATTTCCTTTTATTCTTTCCCTTCTAACCTTAAACTGATGCCCTCTAATCCTTGATTCTCTTTAATCTTAGGAGAAAACCTATGTTTTTGTCCTGTTCCTGAGAGTCCCGACGCTTAGAAGGTTAAAACGCCCTCTTTTTTAAAAAACACATATATCTGGGGCCAGGTAAGAGAGTAGGAGGAACTACCCTGCCCTCTTTCAATTGTCCATAATAGATGCCACAAGCAGGTTGAACAATCTCAAGGCATTTCCATCCGAATATGAATGCAAATGGCATCAGGTAAAAAGGGCATTGCCAAACTTCTTGCCACAAGCAGCATGACTGGATTCAGTTTTAAACTTGATTAGAGACAAAATAACTGCAGATGCTGGAATCCAAGGTAGATAAGTAGGAGGCTGGAAGAACACAGCAAGGCAGGCAACATCAGAGGTGGCGAACTTAACGTTTCGGGTGTAACACTTCTTCAGGTTCTGAGACAGGTACATTAACAACATTATACTCAAAACGTTGACTTCTCCACCTCATGATGCTACTAGGCTTGCTGTGTTCTTCCAGCCTCCTGCTTGTTTTACGTTTAGTTTTAAACTAGCAAATGCTCCATTTAAAACAGGAAATTCATCTCCAATCAAAAAGAATAGGTAGTCAAAACATGAAATGGAGTATAACATAAAATGTTGGGACAGTCACTAGGTCCAAACAGCATCCATTGAGATAATGTGGTTTATTGCTGGTCAGGGGAGCAATGATAGGCTAATCACGTTTCTCATTCACATGGATCTGTGAAATTGTAATAAATTAAAAACACTTTTGGCTGCCTTTGAAAGACAAGCATGACCTCTGGTGGTTCAAACATGCAACATCAGTGAAAGTCTGTGGTCATTTTATTAAGGCAACTCTAGAGATGGAGCTCAGAATTAGAGTAAAATATCTGGGCAATAATGTCGAGTCTTTCAGTATTTTTAATTTTAGTCACACAAGCAAAAAAATGGAAAGACATTTTGTCATAATGAATATTTAGATCTCCAACTAAATTTCTGTGGCACATCTTCTTGATGAATTTGTACTCTCCCCAGGTTAAGTAACAATAATATATTTCACTCAAGTACAAATACTTAAATTTGCTGTGTTTTCATCTGAACTTCAAACCCCCAAAACCCATTTCTTTCTGACAGCAAAGGTTGTTTTTCCATCAAAATCTGTTGCTCTTGAGGGAGTGCAGCAAAGGGACTGACGTATGAGGGGAGATTGACTAGGTTGGGATTGTTTATCCTGGAGTTCAGATGAATGGGGGAGGATCTCATCGAGACTTAAAAAATTCTAACAGGACTAGACGCAGGGAGGCTGATCCCGGTGATGGGTATGTCCAGAATCAGGGGTCACCTTCTGAGGATTCGGGGTGGACCATTTAGGATGGAGATGAGGAGACATTTCATTAGATTTTTAGATTTGCTACAGGGTGGAAACAGGCCCTTCAGCCCAACAAGTCCACACCACCCCTCCGAAGAGTAACCCATTCCCCTACCCTATATTTACCCCGGACTAACCTACCTAACACTGTAGGGAATTTAGCGTGGCCAATTCACCTGACCTGCACATCTTTGGACTGTGGGAGGAAACCGGAGCACCCGGAGGAAACCCATGCAAAAATGGGGAGAATGTGCAAACTCCACACAGACAGTTGGGAATCGAACCCAGGTCCCTGGTGCTGTGAGGCAGCAGTGCTAACCACTGAGCCGCCATGCAGCCCCAAAAGAGAGGTGAGCCTGTGGAATTCATTACTACAGGAAGTAGTTGATGCCAAAACATTGAATGTATTCAAGAGGCAGCTAGATATAGCACTTGGGGGTGAATGGGACCAAAGTTTATGGGGAGAAAGCAGGATTAGGCTATTGAGTTGAACGATCGGACATGATTGCGATGAATGGCGGAGCAGGCTCAAAGGACCGAATGGCCTCCTCCTGCTCCTTTTTTAAATCTTTCTATGTAATAGCACACAGACCTTAGAGAATTTTTAAAAATTGTGTTTTTATCCTTTCTCTTTCCATTTTCTGATCCTTACAATATCCATTTCTCATTATTTGGCTCTGAAGAAGGTAACATGGCGGAAATGTTGCTTTTTTTCCCTTAAAAGCTGACAGACTGTCACATTTTTTCTTGTATTTTCTTTTTCTGATTTACATCTGCAGCTTTTGTACTTTATTCCTTTATGTTTTAGCTATTTCTGTCCTATGGCGTAATTATTTACTTTGAGGTTTGCTGGACGAAAAGCTGCTTATTGGACTAGTATGTTGCTTATTTAAATATATCATCAATTGTTATGCACTACATCCAATTTCCAAGATTAAAAATCAGTACAAAACAAACCAAAATTAGTACCTTAATTGCTTACATGAAATCTGAATGGTCATTGGCCACATCAAATGTGTTGGTCCCTTTTCTCAGTTGTTTTGTTTGGAAACTAAATGAAACTGTATTGTGAGTGTTCCATGCTTCCTGAAGAGTGCTCCAATTCCCTATTTACATCCCCATGTAAATGTAAATGTACAAGATCCCATGGCGCTATTTCAATGAACAGATAAGTTAACCCTTGTACTCTGGCCATTAGTTATTTCTCATTGACCATCACTAAAATTTTAAAAGGTTTTAAGTGCTGTTTGAGGGAGTTTGCTTTGTATACATTTCCTTCAACAGTACTTTCCAAACCCGCCACATCCACCACCTGAAAGGGCAGGTGTAGTAGATACATGGAAACACCACCACATTTAGGTACACTTCCAGATCAGTATCATCCTGAATTGGAACTATATTGCTGGTTCTTCGCTGTTGATGGGTCAATATCCCGGAACTCCTTTCATAGCAGCATTGTGTGCACCGATGCCACACGGTTTGCAGCTTTCCATAAAGCAAATCATCACCACCTTCTCAAGGACGGTTAGCGATGGGAAATATATGTTGCAGGGTCTAGCCAATGCTGAGTACACTCTATATTAGGTTGATAAGGTGTCAGGTGAGTGTGAGGTGGGTGGGTGCAGGATAGGGTGGCATGTGAGTGTGGGCAAGTTTATGGTTAGTTCATTGTATAATGGATACAGCACGGTGATTGCTTAGAATGAGCAGTTCAACTTCCAAGATGATTGGTTAGTGAATTGAGTTGAATTGAATTTACTGTCATGTGTACTGAGGCATAGTGAAAAGCTTTGTCTTGCGAGCAGTACAGGCAGATCACATCATTAAGTAGCATAGATATTAACTAATAGATAAACAGCAGCAAAAACAAAAACAAAGGAGTAGATCCTGTGTGATGATTGTTTCTTTTTCGATGAGTATTTTTTCATGCTAATCAGTTAGTGTAAGGAGTGGATCCTATGCAGTGATTGGCTATAATAAGCGGTGGATCTTGCACAGAATGTTGGTTTGTATACGATGTAGGTCATGCATGATGAATTATTACAGCAATAAATGGATTCTGGACACTGATTGCTTAGTTTCAGGAGTGGATCATGCATGGTAGTTGCTTAGAGCAAGGGGGTGGATCCTATATAGTGACTCGTTAGAACAAGAGGTGTATCCTACATGGTGGTTGGTTTGTGAAAGGGGTGGATCCTAAATGGTAATTAGTCAGTACAATAGGTGGATTTTGCATGGTGATTGGTTAGTACAATAGGTGAACCCTGCACGGTGATTGGTAAGTGCAAGGGGCGGTTCCTGCACGGTGATTGGTTAGTGCAAGGGGCGGTTCCTGCACGGTGATTGGTTAGTGCATGAGGCGACCTCAAAGTGATTGGTTAGTGTCTCAGCGTTCCCAGAGGGCTGTGCGGTCCAAGATGGCGGCGCCCAGTCCGGGACCTTTGGGCGGGTTCCCGTTCCCTTTGGGAAGTGGCGCCGAGTCCGGAGCTGACCGATCCGGATCAAGAGCAGGAGCAGGAGCAGGAGCAGGAGCAGGAGCAGGAGCAGGAGCAGGAGCAGGAGGCGAGAAGGTGAAGAAACCCTGCCGGGCCTGTGTGGACTTCAAGACGTGGATCCGCGAACAGAAGAAGCAGGTGGTGAGAGAGCGCGCGCGCGCCCGTGGGGGTGGGGAGTGATTTTGGGGCGGGGTGACAATAGACAGAGTCTAGGCCTTGGTCTCTTGGAGTTGTGGGTTGCCGGTGTCACCTTTACTGACCCAGCAGCACGGATGGTTGGGGTGCCGTTCTGATGGAGGAGAAAGAGCTTCACTTCCATCGCACCTTCACAGATGCCGGACTTCCCAAAGAGTTCTACCATGGTTTCTGTGTTTAGTTAAAGTCGCTGTTATGTTGTGGCAAAGCAGCTGATAATTTGTGCATGGCAAACTTCCCCCACACACCATTGCAGTAATGCTGTTTTGAGTCATTAAGTGTAAAGACTTGCAAGGACTTAGGAATATTGCTCCTGTTCTTTGAATTTGTTCCATGAGATCCTTAATACACACATGACCTTGGAGCAATGTCTTCTATGGTACAGCAGTTAGCTTAGGTTTTGTGCTCAAGTCCCTGCTTCTGAAGCATGATCCCACAACCTTCTGAATTAGAGATGAGCTAGAACTGATCTCCATATTATTGTGCTTTTTCGCACAATTCAGCAACATGCCCATGCACACAGCTTGAGTCCTTCTTGCATCAGTTCGAACAAATAAGTTGTTAATAGCCATTTGTTAATTCTTGGCTGTTAGTTTTTCTCATCCACAATATATTTATTATAACCGATAAACAAAAGCTTTCAAAGGAAACCATTTAAAACAAACCTATTTTTAAAGCTACTATGATTTAACATCGTAAAATCCATCCAGACCAGTTGCTTTCTGTAGATTCATTCTGATGAAGGCCAATCTGCTGTCTGCAGAGTGACTGTTCAAATCAATCATAGAATGCATTGAATTAATTAGGGAGGAATGCATTGTTGTCAGTGATTCTACTCAACTTTACTTTGTAGCCTGGGCAATTGGGGATAAATCTGAGCAATAAATGCTGCCCAACCAGAGAAGCTCTCATCCTGTAAATGATTTCTTATTAAAAATGGATTGAGCAGTCGCAAACGAAACTTAAGGCAAGGGAACACAGGAATGGTGGCACCAAGGATACTTGGTGAGTGTGGCCACTGGTCATAGAGTCATAGAGATGTACAGCACGGAAACAGACCCTTCGATCCAACCCGTCCATGCCAACCAGATATCTCAACCCAATCTAGTCCCACCTACCAGCACTCGGCCCATATCCCTCCAAACCCTTCCTATTCATATACCTATTCAAATGCCTTTTAAATGTTGCAATTGTACCAGCCTCCACCACTTCCTCTGGCAGCTCATTCCATATATGTACCACCCTCTGTGTGAAAAAGTTGCCCCTTAGGTTTCTTTTATAACTTTCCCCTCTCACCCTAAACCTATACCTTCTAGTTCTGGACCCCCCGACCCCAAGGAAAAGACTTTGTCGATTTATCATATCCATGCCCCTCATAATTTTGTAAACCTCTATAAGGTCACCTGCTGTTATTAGCATAGCGTTTAGGAATAGGGAAGTGATGCTGGAATAGTATAAACCACCAGTTTGGCTACAGCTAGATTAATGTAAACCGTTCTGAAATCCATTTAATGAAGGGATGTGATAGCACTGGAGAGAGTGCAGAGGAGATTTACCAGAATATTGCCTGGGCTGAAGAGTTTAAGTTTTGAAAAGAAATCAGACTGGGTTTTGTTTCCCTTAGTGGTGAGGAAACTGAGGGATTAGGGGGGTACGATTGATGTGTGTAAAGTTAGGAGCGGCAAGGTAGACAGGAAGACTGGTAGAGCAGAAACCTTCATAGCTTTGAAGAAATATTTGGATACGCTCTTGCAATGCCAAGGTGTACAAAGCTATGGTCCAAATGCTGGAAAATGAGATTAGAGTTGTGAGGGGATTGATTTTGACTGGTTGGACAGTTTGGGCATGTTTGTTCTGGAATTTAGAAGGGCAAGTGGTGACTCAATTGAAGTATGTAAGGACTGAATGAACCTGACGTGGTAGACATGGAAAGATGTTTCCTCTGGATGAGTCCAGAACTATTTAAAAATTAGGTGTCGGCCTTTTAGGGTAGAGATGAAGAGAGTTTTTTTTTCTCAGCATTGTGCGAGTTTGGAATTCTGCCTTAGAAAGCGGTGTGGTTAGCCAGTGGGATAATGCCGGGTTACAGGGGTGGGCTAGCGGACTGGGTGGGATGCTCTTCAGAGGTGTGGAGGTGAAAGCAAAGTGGCGCTGTGATCATTGAATGTTTTTAAGGCGGAAGTAGTTATAGTTTCTTTATACACAAGGGAATCAATGGTGCCCCGGGTAGATGGAAGTGTGGGATCAACCATGATCTTATTGAAGGGGGGGGGGGGTAGGCGACGTGCTTGAGGGGGCCGAATGGCCTACTTCTACTCTTAATTGATTTTATTTTAGATTTGCTCTGCTCGTTCAACTACAGAATGTTGCAGAAGACCTGGATAAAGAGCGTCCTGTTGAATGCCCTTTAGACCGAGAGGAACTGGGGAGAAACACTTGGTCTTTCCTACATACAATGGCCGCATATTACCCAGACCAGCCCACCAATAATCAGCAGGAAGACATGAAACAGTTTATTTCTTTGTTTTCAAAATTCTTTCCGTGTGAAGAATGTGCTGAAGACTTGAGAGACAGGTCAGTGTTGTATAATTAATATTGCATTTTCTTTTCGTAGTTATTGGGAGAATCCCTTGACCATCTTTTCCAGGCTCTCATCCCTCTGGGCTAATCTGGAATAAAATATTATTAAAGCTAATTAAAAAGCAAAAGTAAATCTGATATTGATACAATATCAAAATAAATACTCAAAATAAATAGTGATAACTTGAAATAACTTGGGTGGCATGGTGACTCAGCGGTTAGCACTACTGTCTTTCCTGATGAAGGACTTTTGCCCGAAACGTCAGTTCTCCTGCTCCTCGGATGCTGCCTGACCAGCTGCACTTTTCCAGCACCACACCTCCATTGCTGTCTCATAGCTTCAGGGACCCGGGTTCACTTCCACCCTTGAGCTATTATCTGTGTAGAGTACTCCCTATGTTTGTGTGGGATTCTCCAGATGTTCTGATTTCCTCCGACAGTCCAAAGATGTGCAGGTTAAGTGGACTGACCATGCTAAATTGCCCATAGTGTCCAGGGAATTGCAGGTTAAGTGGGTTAGTCAATGGATTAGTGGGAACATGCAGGGATACAGGGATAGGGTAGGGGGCTGGGTCTGGGTAGGATGCTGTTCAGGGGGTCGATGTGGACTCAAAGGGCTGAATGGCCTGTTTCCGTACTGTAGATATTTGATTCTCTCAACCATTTTATTGATTTTAACTGTGCGATTTTTGTGAAGCCTTTCCTTCCTATTTTTTTACCTTAATTTAAATTAGGCTAAGTTGGCTTTTTGTTCTTCTTTTGTCTCCAGTTTCCTATTCAGTTTGCAAATGTTACTATCTTTAGAAAAATTTGCTTGACTAAAATCTGATCCTGTTTATTAAATGGAAAAACAAAAATTGACAGGGGTCATTCATTTAGTGAATATCAATTTCCAGAACCACTACCTTGCTTGCTGAGTTTATGGCAATTAGTTAAAAGATGGGACCCACCTCTGTGATGTGCAGCGTTGTTTCCATCTCTCTACAAGTGCATAATGGGTTTGTACTGAAGTCCCAACTGTACAGATTGGCTGGCTGGTCAGGGGCCATGTGTTGTCTTTAACCAAGAGCTACTGTCTCCATGGTACTTTAAAGGCTGCCATTCAACAGACCTGGCTTGTCAGAAGGAACTTGTTAATTATTGTCTTAAAGGCTTCCAATGTTCCCAAGTGCTGGTATATCTTACTGAGGGAAAGCTGCTCCATCGAAGGTGCTGAGATGGAAGCTGGACATTAAGGCAGGTTGAACAGGTCATTATAAAGTGGTAATTAAGGTAAGGCAGTGACGATTTTAAAAAATCTTGAGATCTGATGAAGGGCTTATGCCCGAAATGTTGCCTCTCCTGCTCCTCAGATGCTGCCTGTCCTACTGTGCATTTCCAGCGCCACACTTTTCGATTCTGACTCTCCAACATCTTCAGTCCTCACTTTCTCCTTGAGATTTTCTGTCAGTAGTTGTGTGGGAGAGTGATGTTTTTGAAGACAGGAGGCCAGGGTATATGTTTTTATTCATTCACAGGATGTAGATATCGCTGGCTAAACCATTAGGAGTCAACCACTTGCTGTGCAGACTAGAGTCAGATGTGCGTAATGATGGAAGTTTCCTTCTCTAAAAGACATTAGTGAATCAGGGAATTTACTCCTAACTCCACATTTATTATTGAATTCAAATTCTACTATCTGCTGTGACAGGATTCAAATCCAGGTCCTCAGAATGTCTCTTGATTAATATTCCCCTGGTAATACCACCAGGCCATCACTTCCCCCATTAAGTGTAGGGTTCCAGTTATGGTGCACATTATAGTATTCAGTCGAGTGAGATGATGTCATACCAGCTGTTGCAAGCTGCTTTGCAGTTCAGTTTTCACTCAGCCCCTCCTTTCCTGAAGGGCAGTGATCATTGTGAAGTGGTGGTCACTAACATCAGGTTGTTCTGTCAGAGGGGCAAACACAGTTCAGCTCATCTAACCTTCCCTGATAACAACACTAGCTTGTCCAGCAGAGGTTAGTATCACTGAGCTCCACAGCACAGGAAAATGCCCTTTGGTTCATCGAATCTGTGCTGATCAAAAACAACCACCTAACTATTCCAATCCCATTCTCCAGCACTTGGCTCATAGTCTTGTATGCCTTTGCATCGCAAGTACACATCTAAATATTTTTGAACATTAGGAGGTTTTCTGCCTCTACCACCTTTATAGGTTTCCACCATCCGCTGGGTGCAAAAGCTGTTCCTTGCATCCCCTCTGAATCTTCTGCCCCTTACCTTAAACCTGTTCCCATGGTCATTGATCCCTCTACCAAACGGGAAAAATTTCTTCCTGTCTATGCCCGTCCTAACTTTATACATCTCAATCGTGTCACCCTTCAGTCTCTTCTGCTGTAAGAAAAATAACCCCAATCTTTCCAATCTCTCCTCAAAACTGAAACTCTCCAGCCCAGGTAAATGTTCTGTGCACCCGCTCTGGTTCACTCGCATCCCTCCTGTAATCAGGGTTTCGGAAGTCTACCCAATACTCTTGCTATGGCCCAACCAATGTTTTATACAGTTCTGGTGTAACCTTCCTGCTCTTAAACTCAACGCCTCAACTAATAAAGGCCAGTATCTCCAACTCTGGTAGCCACTTTATCTACGTTCCATTTCCTTAGGGGACTGTTAGCCATGGACACCAATGTCCTTCGGTGCTGGATAGCAAAAATAATCCAGTCCCTGGCTGTTCCTCTCTCTTCCTGCAAAAGAAGTGGCACTGAAACCAAATGGAAAATACTGCAGCTGCAACAATGTTTTGGCACACATGATCTGAGAATCCTTTGAACCGATGTGATGTGGTTGCTCTCTATGTGAAACAGTTACATTTATGAAATGCACATAATTAACTTGTGGTGATGTGGTTAATCATAGGCTAATGTTTGAGAGAGGTAACAGAGTGGTTGTGAGGTGAATGCTGTTTGATGTAGCCTGATGGTTGATATTTGGCCAATTGAGGCTGCACATTAGACAGTTGGAAAGGCTGGTGGCAACAGGAAGGGAACTGCATTATACAATGTAAATGCTTTTCTTTTAATTATCTATCTGAGCACTGGTAGTCCTCTGAAAAAGAAAGTGATTTGAATTTCTGGTTCATGTTAGCAAGCTCTGCAGGATTGTCTCTGTGCAGTGTAGACAAGCAGGAGGCTGGAAGAACACAGCAAGTCAGGCAGCATCCGGAGGTGGAGATGTCGATGTTTCAGGTGTAACCCATCTCCACCTCTTGACTTGTTATGTTCGTCCAGCCTCCTGCTTGTGTATCTTGGATTCTAGCATCTGCAGTTTTATTTTTTGTCTCTATGATGTGGGGCAGTGTTGAGGGTAGTTGATATGAAGAGACATTGCACAATGAAACATTCAGCAAACTTTGCTTTGGAATCCACACATGATACTAGTCTTGTCGTTCTTCCAGACTGAAGACCATGCCTCCCGACACCAGCACCAGGTACAAACTTTCGCAGTGGATGTGCCTTCTCCATAATGACATTAGCAAGCGAATAGGAAAACCAGAATTTGACTGCTCCAAGGTGGATGAACGATGGAGGGATGGATGGAAGGATGGATCATGCGATTGATTTAAAAACTTTTCAAGTTTTATTTTGACTCCGACTTATTTGATGTTTTTCTCCCTGATCTTAACGACATGCTGTTTACCCAATTTTAATAATATTGAAAATTACAAAACTTAATTTTCCCCACTTATTTCTACATTCTTGCCTCACTATTCCCAAATTAAGATAGATGATCTCTCAACGTGCTCCCTCACTTAGAAACATGGGAGACAGGTGATGGAATAATTGCACTTTAAACAATTGCTCTTATTCTTTATCCTCTAGGGGGTGCAGTTGCTTCAGGATAGTGATTTGCTTTTGTGGTAAAGTCTCTCTTCTTCCTGATATTTGAAAATGTCTCCATCCAGATGAAGTGATCACTTCAAATATTTGGTTCCATTTTGCTGTTAAACAGGTAATACTGAGCTACAGTAGCATAGAGAGAATCACAAATATCTTTGCGTGGCTGAGCCTAATAAACCAAGCATAGCGAAGTTAACTTTGTGTACCTGTCAAAGGGTATTTATAAAATACCAGTTAATGAGTGAATTTATGAAATTGCTGGGATAAAGTAATTCTGATCTCTCTGAAGTGATGCAAGTGATGGTAAACAGAAACAAATTGCATCAATTGAGTAGGGTTATGTTAATGAATAGTGATTAGTATCCAAAGAACAACATTTAGTATAACTGATTTACATCTGTACTCATGTATTTTCAAGCCTGGTTTTGGACTCTGGATTATATATGGCAGTTAATATTGGCACTGTATTGAATAGCAATTTTAAGACATTGCAATATGCACTTACAGCGCAATTTACGCACAATCTGCCATCTATCACACCAACTCTACATTGATTGTTTAGAAATATTAATGGAATAGCAAGCCAAGACATTTTTAGATCTGTTATAAGATTTTATAAGACTTGAAGAATATACGTCTGAAATATGTCTAATGTTGGAACAGTAGAAGGTCCTTAATGGCAGGCTACAGCTTTCATCCGAATACTGTATCTGATCTTCACAGCTGAAAGACACTACAGACATTTTGGGATAAAATTAAAACAAAGGAATGGAGGACTTATATAAAGCTCAGAAGAGTTGCAATAAGGTATTTGCACTAAAATTATACAAATGCAACTTGTCTGGGCTGGTTGTAAGAGTATCTGCTAATTTTTGGAGTTTGAATAACTCAGCTATCAATCATCATGCAAAGATTATTTCTTTAAATGGCCATACTTTATCTGTCCCTAAGGTCTATATGTAGCATCCTGCTGTTGTAAAGTTTCAATCCTGGGAGGAAGTGCACTCTACAACACTCTGCCTGTTAAAAATCAGTCATTTTGAGTACCCAGCTGTGGGTGCAGGAAATTAATAAAATTTAAAATTATTGTGTAAAAGTATGCAAAGCTGTGTTTGCTGCAGCTGTGATATTTAGTGGTAATTAAGTATGGCATGCTGTTTTCAACCACCGACAAGCATTCATGATTTCTAATTTTGTGAATTTGTTTGGTTACTATGAGTTGTGTTGAGTCTAGACATGTGCAGATTGTCTTGATGAGTGAGCTGAATTGCCATCTGTTAAATATGAAAATTGAGCACCACTCTCAATCAGTACCTGAAACATGCTGAATGTGTTGCTTGATAATGTAGTGGACACCCGTTTGGGGTATAATCTGCCTGTGTTTTCTATATTCACTAATACTGCAAACAGGAGAGTTGGCCATTTACCGTGAGGGATTGACTGATTTAGACTGAGTTAAAAATCACACGACACCAGGTTATAGTCTAACAGATTTATTTGTAAGTACTAACTTTCGGAGCGCTGCTCCTTCATGGAGCAGGATTATAAGATACAGAATTTCTGCGTCTTATGCTCCTGTTCTACAGCTACCTGATGAAGTAGCGATGCTCTGAAAGCTTGTACTTCCAAATAAACCTTTTGGACTATAACCGGGTGTTGTGTGATTTTTAACTTTGTCCACCTCAGTCCAACACCGGCACCTCCACATCATGATTTAGACTGGACATTGTGGTACAGAAGGTACTTAAATATTCTAAGCAACATGAGTGAGTTTAATAACCATAACCATTTGATATACTGAAGAGACCTTAAAATGTGCAGTTTTTTTTTTAGAAAAAGCCCCTTTATTTTAAATCAAGTGATTATATTATGGGAACTCTGTGTTCTCATTGGTAATCACTAATACTCCCAGTTTAGGATGTGGGAGAAAAGAGGTCAATTTCAGTTTCTACGGTTGGTTCATCATATAAGGAGATGCAGTATTGCTGGATTCAAAGTTGCTAAAATGCTGCAAGGTTTGGCATTTTGAACTCTGCACCATGGCATTTTTGTGCACTAGACTTCAGTCACTGCACTATCTTGTTCTTACTGCATCAGCCTATAAGTACTTGTTTATCATTATATATCTTCTGGAGTACCTGCCTACGTTGATCATTGGAATTTGTTACAAGAGTTTTGCTCAAAGTGTAGTAAATGTGTTTAAGGAAGACCAAAGTAAGATATTTAATGTTGCACTAAATGATGGGAGCAGTCATGTGCGAACAAAATTCTTGTTACTGCTGTGAAATTTGAATATTCTGTTCTATTGTGATGGGAAGTTTACTCTTTTGCAAAATGCCCTTGTGAATCTTTTGGATTTGTCATGCTATAAAAACACCAAGGGTGGCCCATCTGCAAATGATTGACTTTAATAATGTACATGTACAATAATGCACCTATCACATCAGATTCTGTACAGTACGATGTGAGAGAAACCCAGTCTACAATAGCCATTACATTCTCAAGTACCGTCTCCATTCTAAAATTGATCTTCACAAATGAGTTTTTTAAACAAAATAGAATTAGATTTATTTGTTCAAATAGAAATTACTTACAATTCAGCTGAATGAGACCATTTTTCCAAGATTTTGATTGAAGATGTAAATAATTTAAATAATGTTTTTAAAATTTTGTACACTGCATTATGTATTTATGATTACCAGGTTGGTCAGGTGGACAGTTTTTACTTGATGATCCTCTTTTGGAAAGCCAACTCTGTTCCCTTCTTAGCTGATTCTTAAATGAGCCCAATACCTGTGCCTCAAACACCAGCCATTGATCACCCTTTGTGAATTCTTCACAATCCCATAACTGTTGCCTTGTCCTGGATTGCATGGGTGTATCTGGATGTCCCCTTGAGGTTTATTTACTCTGCCCTGTTTAACTGTCTTGTATATATCCTAAGAGCCTCTCTGGTTTTCTTTTTGAAGCTGAATGTCATCACCTCTTTCTTCTGAGTTTGGAGATCAGTCGTTTTTCCTTCTGGATTGCTGTACTATGTTGTGCCAAATAGCAAAGGTAAATGTGTGACTGTGAGTAAGGTTTTCAACTGAACGGACTTGACGACATAACCCAGAACAAGTTCGGCACTCTACAGCTTTCTGCGCTCGACACGGAGCTCAGCAACCTTCAGTTAGATTTGATTTCATTTTGTACTTTTTTTTTATTAATCTTCCAATTTATGTTTTGCTGGGTTTGTCTTGTCTGGTTTCTTTCTTCATTCCTATTTGTTATATTCAGATGGTTTTTACATTTAAAAAAAGTCATACTTCATGTAATGCTTCCTAGTTTTCCTGACAAGGGTGTTGTTTGGCCTTCTCAAATCACTGCAGCCTATTGTGCAGTTTTGTCCAGAGTGCTATTAGTCCAGATTTTGATGCAACAATGATAGAGGAACATTTTATACTTAAACCTATGAATTTGTTTCTGCATTCCTGGCAAGACCATGTTCTGAGTTGGCATTCACTTCACTTTTTAGATGAAAACGAGAGACAGCTCACTTAACAGCATTAAACATCCTTTCATTGTCACATTTAATTCAAAATAATCATAATTAAAAATGAAATTTCCACTTGAGGAAACAGTGGTTGTATTAGTTGGTAACAGGGTTTGCAGCAACAGGAAAACAGAATTTATTCACTGAGCAGATTGACAATAATGATTTGAAGATCCAAAGAGGAAGACCATATTGGAAATTATATCATGGAGACAATTGTTCACTCAAAATATTGCAGATTAAATGAATTTTCTTTTGAACAGCTTCCGTTTCATGAATGATCGTAACAATGGGCTGTAATTTAGTTATTGAAATAATTTTGTTTCACCTACGCAGATGGTTCCTTAGCAACCACGCTACCACCAGTGAACAGGAGACCTAACTTAAATAATTGAAAGAGACAATAAATGACAGAACTGCTTTTGTTTTAGCTCCTTTTTTGAACATGTTTGGACCTTTTGCCAGATGTGAAAATGAATAAGAATGTTTCTTTATATTTGTATCCCATGTCATAAGCAGCTGTTGTGTTGGAAGTCATTGATACATTCAATGTTGCTTATCATTATTTATTTGGTTCCAGCTGTTGAATAAATATAATGTTCAACAAGTCCTTAATATTTGACTCGTCTCTGTCAGGAGGAGCTACATGCAATTCCAGTTAACCACAACAGTCTCAGGTCTTCTCCCAGTGCTATTAGGCAGGGAGTTCCAAAAGTTTGACCCAGTGATAACTTGCAACAATCTTCATGACAAACAAGTAATTAAAAATTACATCTCCATTGGAAGGAATCAAGTCTTATGCATCAAATGGAAACCTTTCCCAGGGTCGAGAAAACAACAGATTCACTACGAGAGCAGATTGATAATTTTAAAAAGTACAAAGGAGGAAGCCATGTCAGAGATCATAATGTAGAGTTTATTGTTGAAGGTAGTGCAGTTAGAAGGAAATTTTCAAAGGTGTTTGATAAAATGCTACATAATAGATTCGGTCATACAGCACAGAAACAGACCCTTTGATCCAACTTGTCCATGCCAATCAAGTTTCCCAAACTAAACTCCTCCCATTTACCAGCATTTGACCCATATCCCCCTAAACTTTTCATAACCATGAACCTACCAAATGTTGAAATGGTACCTGCATCTACCACTTCTTCTGGTAGTTCGTTCCCCACGAACCACACTGTGGAAAAAGTTGCCCCTCAGGACCTTTTTTTTTAAATCTTTCTCTCTCACTTTAAAATATGCCATGTAATTTTGAATTACTCTACCCTAGGGAAAAGACCCTTGCTATTCACCTCTTTGTCCCTCATGATTTTATAAACCTGTATAAGATTACCTTGCAACCTTCTATGCTCCAGTGGAGAAAAAAATGTCCCAAACTATCCAGCCTTTTCTTATAACTCACACTGTCCATCCTGGTAAATCTTTTCTGAACCCCGTCCAATTTAATAATATCCTTCCTACAGCGAAATTTGGATTAAAGGACAAATGACAGAGTACAGTTTTCTTTTAGGAGACTGAGAGAATGTAGTAGTTGCTCATCAGACTGGATGATGCCTCCAGAGATAAGTATTTGGACTACTACCTTTTTTGGACCATTGAATATGATCACAGGCCAAAGGTTGGAGATGAGGCAAGTTTTCAGCTGCATTCAGCAATAAGGGTACTCCTAGAGGATTAATGGAAAACAGACTTATGAAATAAAATTGTCAGATGAATTTAATGTTAGAGTCCAAATTGATGAATCTTTGCAGGAAAATTTAAACTGTACTAAAAGTCTGCTGTGGTAACAGATCCATGGAGTCTCATTCACACATTCTTGAAGATTGAAGGACAAATTGATATGGCTGTTTAAAAGAAATGCATAGTAATCCCTGCCGTACCTGTGGGAGATACATTCCAGGACTTGCTGCGGAAGCTCGAAACCGCAGATAGGTGTGAATCCATTAATTTAAATGGGAAACATACCTTCTCCGCAGCTTCCTGGTCCCTGGTGCTGGAATGCTCCCTTTTATATATTTGGACCAAGGTAAACCGCAGTAACCAGACACAGGAGTTGCCCTGTATACAGAATCGTGGTAGCAAACAAAAAGATTTTGCTAAACCTTAATAAAATACTGATTAAGCCTCAGCGAGAGTGTTTTCCTTGTTCATGAAATGTAACCATCACCAGCAAGGCCAGCATTTATTGTTCTTTCCTAATTGTCTTTGGGCATGTGGTAGTGTGTGGTGTAGGTACAATATCAGTGCTACTAGTGACGCTAAAAGAATGGATGGGTTCCCCTCCCATCAGTGGAAACTGTGGATTTGGAAGTTGGTGTTGAAGATGTCCTGGCAAGTCTCCTACTTTCAATATCATGGCTGCTTCCATTCCTTTCACATCTCCTACAAAATCATCATTCTCTGCTATGCTCCCAAACACAACAAAAATGATAAACCTAAAGATATCTTCAGTGCTTTCCACCCTCAGCTCCTATCAAATTACTCCTCATTCTGCAATTTCAACACCATCTCAACTCATTGTGATGTTTCTCCTTGGAGTTCACTGCCCTCTTCTCTTCCCTAAGCCTTTCCTTCCATCCAAATTCCCCAACTCTATGCATTGTCATGCTCCTTGACCTTGCTACGGCACATGGCCTCCCTCATTCCATTGTAAATAGTTTTAATCAGCCTATTCAGGCATGTTACATCACACGTCTGGGAGAGGTCTGAACCTGGACTTTCTGGCCCAGAAGTATGGAAATGACCATAATCTCCTTCTATTATATCAGTCTGAAAAGAGCATTTCATTACTTTCTTGTTTTACATGTATTACTTTTCACCTACACCATCCCTCTTTAATATTCCAAACCTACATTTTTCATTGTTATGTGCCTGGAAAAAGACTAACGCCCAACTCACTTTCTATTGCACTTTCAAATTCCCAATTGTCTAGCCTTTCACTGCATCTCTACAGTTAAATTTGCTCAGTTCTATCCTTCAACATTCCCTCTCGGTGTGTGCTTTGTGGCTCTGTATACGCCAATCATTGACAGCATGCTGATTGTAGTGTTGACTACCAGTTCTGGACCTCAGAGGCCCACATGGCCAGAATAAAAATTAGAGTGAGCGCCTACTCTCCCCTCCACCTCATCTTCAACAAAATATTAAAAACATTGCCAATTCTCCCAACATATTCCTTTCAGCACAAGGTACACAGACGTCTGGGGATATGGCAGACAAACTGGTCTATTTGTCTATTGTTGGACCATATAAAGAACAATTTAATTCTGTTCTCAAATGAAACTGCTCACTATTCCAGGATCATCTTGGCATGTAAAACAACCCTGTGCTTTGTTTCCCAATTGCAAACATCTTGCCTCAGCCCCCTCCTACACCTCCGACAACCAGTGCAAGGAGCTCGTGACTCTTCGTCACTGAGTTTGGGGCTGTCCCTCCATCTGCTACTGCCATCCTAGGGGGGAAAAAAACAACATTTTTAAAAAGTAATACTTGATGATAAACACACTGATCATACTGGAGCTCTATTTTGAGCTATGTCAGCTGCACCAGTATGTCATTCGCAGGTTGTACTGGTTTTTCCTGCTGGGATTTCCTCTGTTAGCCTAAACCATTGCACCAAGCATCCTTTAAGGTCCCCCACTGCCCTTCTTAAACTTGCATCTTTCTCCAGTATCTTTCCTGTTGCTGCTTTCTGGGTGCAAGAGATTCAGATCCAGCACTCAGTCCACTATCTAATGTATTCCAAGGTTCCTTCAACAACAATTTACAAACCCCCAATCTCTAACATCCAGAAGAAGAAAGGCAGCAGATGTATTTATATTCAATTTCAAATGATACAGCATTCCTAACTTGGAATTATAGTCTGGTTCCTTTGCTGTCGCTGGATCAAAAAGTTGCAATCCATTCTATAATAGCTGTCTTTTCATTGCAGAGAGTACAACGGTTCAAGAAAGCAACTCAGTACAACTTTGTGAAGGGCAGCCAGTAAAAGGCAACAAATGCTGGCATTACCAGTGACAATCCCATCCAGAAATAAATGTGATCAGATCGTCTGTACATGGATGTCAGCTTTTGGTGATAGGGATCTTGTCTGGCCAATTGATTTTCATTAATTGTTTCAAACAGTTTAGGTGAGAGAATTTCGGGGTTTTTAAAAAATATATGTGGAATGACTATGCAACAGGATCATCAGAACAACAGCGCTGTATACTTTGGGGGATAAGGAAAGATTACCAGTGTGTTCGTACGGAAGTCAAAAATGTAAAAAAAAAGCAATTGCATTTTAATTTGCATGCAACAAATTCATATTTTCCAGTAACTGCAAAGCTGCCAATATTACTGATAAAATTTGTTTCTGCAGCACATGGACATGCTTTGTTCAATCTGTTGTTTGAAAGTGGATTCAAATAGAGACCCTCTTGTCTGCCTGAACTAACGTAAGTCTCTCCACAGGCTAAATATGTCTGGTAATTCCCACCTCCCCCATCATGTATATAATGTTCACCATGTTTATAGCCCAAACGACAGCAACTTCTCTTTCATAAATTCTGTTTCTGCAAACTATCAAATTGCCGTGCATTAAATTTAACCTCATGAAAGACTCTGCCTCAAGCAATTATAGATTACAATGCAGGGCATGCACGACATTTCAGCACCACGTTAACAAATATTTCCTAAAAAACACTGATGACTCATGCTGAGATATCTTCTTTAAGGCCCTCAAACAAAATTAATCTTCATTGGCCAGGGATGGAACACTTCAGTTGTGCAGAAATTTCTGGGGTTTCTGGGATTGTTATCCTGTGTCAAGGAGGCTAAGGGGAAATTTAACACAGATGTTTGAAATTATGAAGGATTTTGGTATGTAAATGTTTGTGGTGCTTAAGTAACCAGAAGGCTTTAGTTTAAGATCACTGGCAAAAATATTGAGGGGGAGATGAAATTTTTTTATGAATTGAGATGTTACAATTTGGACCATACTGCCTGAAAGGGCAGTGGAAATGGATTCAATTGCAAATTTAAAAAGTTTTTTTTTTAACATTAAAATAAATATTTGGGAAAGGAAAATTTGAAGACAATGGGAAAGAAGCAAGAAGTGGGATTAACAGGATAGCCCTTATAAAGGTGCTGCTCCACAAGTGTTACACTAAGTCAGAAGTGATGTTAAGCAAGGAGAAACCAAGGTAGCTAGAAATGCAATGAGGCTGGATGGCTGGCACAGACCCAATGGACCAAATGGTCATCTGTACATTTCTGATTCCATGAAACCTTCCACTAGTGGATATTTTAATCAAGCTGTTCAGATATAAAATTACACACATCCAGTGCGCATGAAACTTGAACTCTGACCTTCTGGAACAGAGACAAGAACATGACTAGTGTGGCTCAAGAGGCCGCTCGTTCTTTTGCCGAGGAACCAAAGGTCACCGATTTAAGTAAAAGGCAAAAGTGCGAGAGGAGACCTGAGGGCAATTTATTTTTATGCAGCAAGCAAGTTGGAGCTGGAGCTTTCATTAGTTGATATCAGTTTTTCTGTGTAACATTTCAAATTTCTTTAAGTTACAAATGCTTGACAATTAGCGTTTCGATCTTACAAAACTTTGTTGCAGTAGATCACAGCTAATCTTGGGTCAGAATCTTCCCTCAGAAACAAACCTTGGGACTCCAACCTCAAGTAACATTTTCATGTTACGAAAGCTTGACTAATTAATTAACCAGGTAACATGTTTGTAAAGCTACTTCTAAGTACAGTATCTTTAGAATAATGAAAGAAATGATCATTTTTTTAGATACAATTATAGAATCATAGCTTAGTTCAGTCCATCAAGTCTGTTCTGTTTTTTTTTCTAACAGTCAATCAGTTAGTTCCACTCATCACTCTTTGATCTTATCTCAGAAGTTTCTTCCCCTTTCTGAGTAATTACGATCTTCCTTTTTCAAAGCCACTGTTGAATTTGCTTGCACCAATCTATCGGGAAGTGCATTCCAAATCTGAACCACTCGTTGCAAAAAAGCACCGAGATAATGCTGTATAATGCTGAGGAAATAAAGCATCTTAATGAGTGAGAACAAAGAACATTGCAGCACAGGAACAAGCCCTTTTGCCCTCTAAGCCTGTGGTGATCCAGATCCTCTATCTAAACCTGTCACCTATTTTCCAAGGATCTCTATCTCTCTGCTCCCTGCCCATTCATTTACATGTCTAGATTCATTTTAAATGACACTGTTGTGCCTGCCTCTACCCCATCCATTGGCAATGCATTCCACCCACCCATCATTCTCTGCATAAAGAACTTCCCACACATATCTCCTTTAAATGTTTCCCTCTCACCTTGAACTCGTGACCCCGACGGATTGAGACCCCACTCTGGGAAAACGCTTCTTGCTATCCACCCTGTCTATACCATTCATGATTTTGTAGACCTCAATCAGGTCCTCCCTCAACCTCCATCTATCTAATGAAAATAATCCTAATCTACTCAACCTCTCTTCATAGCTAGCACCCTCCATACCAGGCAACATCCCGATGACCTCCTCTGCACCCTCTCCAAAGCATCCACATCCTTTTGGTAGTGTGGCAACCAGAACTGTACGCAGTGTACCAAATGTGGCCGAACCAAAGTCCGATACAACTATAACACAACCTGCCAACTCTTGTACTCAATACCTCGTCTGATGAAGAAAAGCATGCCATATGCCGCCTTGATCACTCTATCGACCTACGTTTCCACCTTCAGGAAACAATGGACCTGAACACCCAGATCTCTCTGTACACCAATGTTCCTCAGAACTCCATCTGCCATTTCTCCACCCAACTCTCCAATATATCTATGTTCTGCTGCATTCTCTGACAGTTCCTTCCATTATCTGCTACTCCACCAATCTTTGTCATCTTCAAACTTGCTAATCAGACCACCTCCAAATCATTTATATTTATCATAAAACAACAGTGGTCCCAGCACAAATTCCTGTGGAACACCACTGGTCACAGTTCTCCACTTGAGAAACTCCCTTCCACTACCACTCTGTCTCCTGTTGTCCAGCCAGTTCTATATATATCTAGCTCGTACACCCTGGACTCTATGTGACTTCACTTTCTCCATCAGCCCACCATGGGGTACCTTATCAAACGCCTTAGTGAAGTCCATGATTATGACATCTACAGCCCTTCCCTCATCAGTCAACTTTGTCACTTCCTCAAAGAATTCTATTAAGTTGGTAAGACATGACCTTCTCTGCATAAAACCTTGTTGCCAATCACTGATAAGCCCATTTTCTTTCGAATGTAAATAGATCCTATCCCTCAGTAACTTCTCCAGCAGCTTCCCTAAAACATTGATTCTCCTGTTCCTCAGATGCACCTGACCTGCAGTGCTTTTCCAGCACTACACTCTCGACTCTGATCTCCAGTATCTGTAGTCCTCACTATCTCCCTACTACTGATCTCTGGCTCACTGGTCTATAATTACCTGGATTATCCTTTCTACCCTACTTAAACAAAGGGACATCATCAGCAATTCTCCAGTCCTCTGGGATCTCACCCATGATCAAGGATGCTGCAAAGATATCAGTTAAGGCCCCAGCTATTTTCTCTCTCACTTCCCTCAGTAACTTGGGATAGATCCAATCCAGACCTGGGGATTGTCCAGCTTAATGCCTTTTAGAATACCCAAGACTTTCTCCCTCCTTATGCCAACTTGAGCCAGAATAATCAAACATCTCTGACTAACCTCAACATCTGTCACGTCCTACTCCTCAGTGAACACCGACACAAAACACTCATTAAGAATCTCACCTATTTTCTCTGACTCCACACATAACTTCCCTCCTTTGTCCTTGAGTGGGCCAACCCTTTCTCTAGTTACCCTCTTGCTCTTTATATACAAATAAAAGGCTTTGGGATTTTCCTTAACCCTGTTTGCTAAAGATATTTCTTGGCCCTTTTCAGCCCTTTTAATTCCTCGTTTCAGATTGGTCCGACTTTCCTGAAATTCTTCCAAAGCTTCGTCTGTCTTCAGCCTCCTTGACATTATGGATGCTTCCATTTTTCTCTTAGCTCTTCTCACAATTTCACCTGAAATCCATGGTTCCCTAATCATCCCATTTCTATCCATCATTTTCACAGGGACATGCCTGTCCCACACTCTAATCAATGTCTCTTTAAACACCTCCCACATATCAAATGTGGATTTACCTTCAAACAGCTGCTCCCAATCTATAATCCCCAGCTCCTGCCAAGTTTTGCTATGGTTGGCCTTCCCCAATTTAGCATTGTTCCTTTAGGACTTCTGTCTTGTTTGTCAATGAGTATTCTAAAACATATGGAATTGTGATCAATATTCCCAAAGTAATCCCCTACTGAAACTTCAGCCACCTGGCAGGGCTCATTCCACAACACCTGGTCTAGTATGGCCCCTTCCCGAGTTGGACTATTTACATACTGCTTTAGAAAAACCCTCCTGAATGCTTCTTACAAGTACCTGTCCATCTAGACCTCTAACACTAAGTGAATCCAGTCAATGTTGGGAAAATTAAAATTTCCCATCAGTACCACCCTGTTGCTCCAACATTGTTCCATAATCTGTTTACATATCTGTACCTTTATCTCATGCTCACTGTTGGGAGGCCGATAGCACAGCCTCAACATTGTTACCGCACCCTTCCTATTTCTAAGCTCTGCCCAAATTGCCTCATTGCTCAAGTGCTCCATAGTTCCCTCCTTCAGCACAGCTGTGATATCCTCTTTGACCAGTAATGCAACTCAACCTCTTTTACCTCCCTCTCGATCCTGCCTGAAGCAACGATATCCTGGAATATTTAGTTGAAAATGTGTTCCTGGAAAAGTGCAGCAGGTCAGGCAGCATCCAGGGAACAGGAGACTCGACGTTTCGGGCATAAGCCCTTCTTCAGGAATATTTAGTTGCCAATCTTGCCCTTCTGTCAACTAAGTCTCAGTATTAGCAATGACATCATACTCCCAGGTGCTAATCCAAGCCCTAAATTCACCTGGCATACCCTCTACACATTCTCCTGCTCCTCGGATGCTGCCTGGCCTGCTGTGTTTTTCCAGCACCACATTTTTCAACTCTGGTACTCCAGCATCTGCAGTCCTCACTTTCTCTATACCCTCTACACTTGTTGCATTAAAACAAATGCACCTCAGACCACCTGTCCCTTTGCTTTCATCATCTGCTCCTTGCCTACTCCTACCCTTAGTCACGCTGACTTCCTTACAGGTTTTAGTTACTACCTCCTTACTGTCCACTAATCTCATTTGGTTCCCATCCCCTGCCACATTAGTTGAAACCCTTCCCAACAGCGTTAACAAAAGCACCTTCAAGGACATTGGTTGCAGTCTGGCCCAGGTGTAGACCATTCAATTTATAATAGTCCCACCTTCCCCAGAACTGGTCCCAATGTCCCAAACATCTGAACCACTCCCTCCTGCACCATCTCTCAAGCCATGCATCCATCCTGCCTATTCTTTCATTTCTAGTCTGATTAGCATATGGCACTGGTAGCAAGCCTGAGGTTACTACCTTTGAGATCCTACTTTTTAACTTGTTTCCTCACTCCCTAAATTCTGCTTGTAGGACCTCATCCCATTTTTTACCTGTATCTTGGGTGCCTATTTGCGTCACGACAATTGGCTGTTCACACTCCCCCTTCAGAATGTCCTGCAGCCGATCTGAGACATCCCTGATCCATGCACCTGGGAGATAACATACCATTCAAGGGTCTTCTTTTCAACCATACAATCCTCTACGACGATAGCCCTTCCACTCTTTCTCCCACCCTTCTGTACAGTAGAGCCAGCCATGTTGCCATGAACCCGGCTACTGCTGCCTTTCCCTGGTGAGCCATCTTCCCCAGTGAGCCATCTCTCCTGGTAGTATCCAAAATGGTATACCTATTTTGGAGGGAGATGACCGCACTGCATTCCTGCTCTTTCTCTTTTGGTTACCCACTCTCTTTCTCTCCACAACGTGGAGGTCCTTAAACCTGGAAGTTTAAGGAAGTCTTCAAAACTTGTTTGTTACAATTTGGAATATAAAATCCCCATTTATCAAGATTGAATGCAAAACAAATCTTGCACAAACACATCCATCCCTGCTCTCCATGAACTGCAGAGGTTGATTTTGTATGAGAAAATCTGGAACATTAGGCTGACTTGCCACCATCTATTCTCAGTGATTACATTTTCAAGGAGTTCTGAATACCCACCTCAGACCTTTGATCAAGGTAATGATTGAATTTACTGGTTGGTGGCCATTTACTAACTTCAACACCAAAGACATGACAATCAATGAACATTCTGAAGAAACAATATGAATGGCCTTCGGAATGGGAATTTTGCAGCGTATAATTCACTCCTGTCTCCTGAAGCATATTCATCATCTACAAGATACAAGTCAGGAGTGCGATGGAACACTTTCCACTTGCCTACATGACTGTGGCTCTTACAACCCTCGAGAAACTTGAAACCTTTTTAGACACTTGATTGGCACTCCACCCACCTTCAATGTTCATCTCTTCAGCACTAGCAGCAGTGTGGTACCATCTACAAACTACACTACTGAAATTTGCCAAGGCTCCTGAGACAGCATCTGCTATCTAAAAGGACAAAGATAGAAGATACACAATCACTTGCAAATTCTCCTCCAAGCCACACACCACCCTGACTTGGACAAATAGAGTCATAGAGCTTTCGATCCAATTCATTCATGTCGACCAGATACCGTAAATTAATCTTGTCCCATTTGCCAGCACATGGCCCATATCTTTCTAAACCCTTCTTATTCATATACCCATCCAATTCTGTAATTGTACCAGCCTCCACCACTTTCACAGCTCATTCCATACACACACTACCCTCTGCATGAAAACGTTGCCCCTTAGTTCCCTCTCAAATATTTCCCCTCTTACCTTAAACCAATGCCCTCTAGTTTTGGACTCCTTCCACCCAGGCTATTCATCTTATCCATGCCCTTTGTGATTTTATCAACCTCTACAAGGTTATCCCTCAACCTCCGATGCTCCCGGGAAAATAGCTCCAGCCTATTCAGCCTCTCCCTGTAGCTCAAACCCTCCAACTCTGGCAACACCCTTGTAAATCTTTTCTGAACCCTTCCAAGTTTCACAGAATCCTTCCTATAGCACTAAGATCAGAATTAAGTGCAGTATTCCAAAAGTGGCCTAATTAACATCCTGTATAGCCACCTCCAAACTCCTATACTGAATGCACTGACCAATAAAGGCAAGCATACCCAATGCCTTCTTCTTGACGAAGGGCTTATGCTCGAAACATTGATTCTCCTGCTCCTTGGATGCTGCCTGACCTGCTGTGCTTTTCCAGCACCACACTCTCGACCCTGAATGGTTTCTTCACTCTCCTGTCTATCTGAGACTCCACTTTCAAGGAATTATGAACCTGCACTCCAAGGTCTCTGTTCAGCCACATACCCCAGGACCTTAGCATAAAGTGTATAAGTCCTACCCTGATTTGCCTTTCCAAACTGTAGCAACTCTCATTTATCTAAATTAAACTCCATCTGCCACTCATTGGCCCATGTGATCAAAGTCCCATTGAGGTAACATTCTTCGCTGTCTACTACAATCCAATTTTGGTGTAATCTGCAAATTTACTAACCATACCTCCCATGTTCACATCCAAATCATTTATATAAATGACGAAAAGCAGTGGACCCATGCACCGATCCTTGTCGCACACCACTAGTCACAGACCTCCAGTCTGAAAACCAACCTTCGACCACCACCCTCAGTCTTCTACTTTGAGTCAGTTCTGTATCCAAATAGTTAGTTCTACCTGTATTCCATGTGCTCTAACCTTGTTAACAAGTCTACTGTGAAGAACCTTGTTGAATGCCTTACTGAAGTCCACATAGGTCACACCCACCTGTTTGCCTTCATCAATCCCTCATCAAAAAAATCAAGTTAGTGAGACAATTTCCCTTGCACAAAGCCATGTTGACTATCCCCAATCAGTCCTTGCCTTTCCAAATACTTTTAAATTCTGTCCCTCAGGATTTCTTCCAACAACTTGCCCGCCACTGATATCAGACTCAGCTGTCTATAGTTCCCTGGCTTTTCCTTACCACCTTTCTTAAATGGTGGCACCACATTAGCCAATCTCCAATCTACCAGCATCTCTCCTGTAGCTATTGATGAAGCAAATATCTCAGCAAAGGGCCCAGCATTCACTTCCTGAGCTTCCCATAGAGTTCTAGGATACACCTAGAAAGTCCTGATGATTTATCCACCTTTATGCATTTTAAGACATCCAGCACCTTCCCTTCTTTAATATGGGTATTTTTCAAGATGTCACAATTTATTTCCCCACATTGTCTATCTTCCATATCCTTCTCCACAGTAAACACTGATGCAAAATACTTGTTTAGTATCTTCCCCATCTCCTGCAGTTCCACAGATAGATGGCCTTGCTAATCTTTAAGGGGCCCTATTCTCCTCTTTGTTACTCTTTTGTCCTTAATGTATTTATAAAATCCCTTTGGATTCTCATTAACCCTATTTGCCAAAGCTTTCTCATGTCCCCTTTTTGCCCTCCTGATTTCCCTGTTAGGTATAATCCTACTGCCTTTATACTGTTCTTGGGATTCACTGGAACCCTGCTAACTATACCTGACATGTACTTCCTTCTTATTCTTGACCAAAACCTCAATTTCTCTAGTCATTTCATGCACCTACCAGCCTTGCCTTTCACCTTAACAGGAACATATTGTCTCTGGACTCTCATTACCTCATATTTGAAGGCTTCCCATTACCTGCAAACATCTGTCCCCAGTCAACTGTTGAAAGTTCTTGCCTAACAGTGTCAAAATTGGCCTTCCTCCAATTTTGAACTTTTAGATCCGGTCTATCATTTTCCATCACTATTTTAATAGAATTATGGTCACTGGCCCCGAAGTGCTCTCCCACTGACACCTCAGTCACCTGCCCTGCCTTATTTCCCAAGAGTAGGTCAGGTTTTGCACCTTCTCTTGTAGGTACATCCACATATTGAATCAGAAAATTTCTTGTACACACTTAACAAATTCCTCTCTATCCAAGCCCTTATTGTCTTATTGTCATTCCTTACTGTTGTTGGAACAAAATCCAGGAACTCCTTCCTCATGGCAATGTGGGCATGCCTGCACTATATGAACCACAGCACTACAAGGAAGCAGCTCTCCATCAGGGCAATTAGGGATAGGCAATAAATTCTAGTCCAACCAGTAATATCAACATATCAGGAAGGAATAAAGAAAATCTTTCTTTGTTCACTTGTTTAGCTCAACCCTTCCTTTAACGACCTTTTTAATTATTTATCTGCTTATAAAATACTTCTGGCTTCTATTTTATGTCAGCTGCTAATGGCCTCATATTGTGCTCCCTTTGTTTGTTTTACATTCTATAATCTGTCATACCCCTCCACAACTATCACAAGCCTCCTTGTTACCCGTCTAATTTTAACTTCCATATCTTCAGTCAGCCAATTTGGCAGGTCTGGAAGGTTTGACACACATACATTTCACCGCCAGCAGCAGCCAAGAAAAGAAATCTCACTCATCTTGGCACTCAAGAGTGTGTTTCAAAGAAATATTTTTAAAAAGAGAAAACATACTATTTCACTCTTTGCTGTTGATAAAACACAAGTCAAACCCCTTCAACCATCTCCCACCGGGGGGAAGAGTGTCGGTGCTCGAGTCTCCCTCAGCTGCTTGCCGCGGTGACGCGCTCGGCGGCCGTGCACGCGCGTTGGGAGTGCGGTCGAGGACGCGCTGCTGCCGCGCGGTCCCGAGAGAACAGACTAACACAGACAGAGAGAAGAGCTCAAGATGGAAGGAGGCGCGTATGGAGCTGGCAAGGCTGGCTCTGCTCTGGATCCCATCTCGTTCCTCAAGCAACCCCAAACCATCATCCGCATCCTCAGCTGGGTAAGGCAGGGCGCTTTAAGAAATGCAAATCCTGTTGCTGTTTTTTTATTTAAAACAAATATGTATTGCTTTTATTTGAAATAAATGTCAGTGCAATATGTAGAGCATGAGAATTGCAGGCATCACCTGTCTGTCTGGTGTGGATGAGAAGCCAGGTACTGTGATTAGATCCACTCAAAAAAAACACCAGCCTTCAAGATACAATTTAACCTCCTCGTCTGTCGTTCAGGTAACAGCAAAAAGATGCGAGATATCGAGACAATTGTTATTGAAAACGTACATCCGCTCAGCTAGAAACATATTGCTGTACCGTTCATGCATTGTTCAAATGTACACAGTGCTAGATTTTTAAAAAAAATTCTTGCAGTTTCCATTTGTCTCCGGGATTAATCCCACAGTTTATTGGCATTTACAGTTTCTTGCTGGAAATTTGTCAGTCTTAAGTCTGTAAATTATAACGTGTTGGCTAGTTGTTTATTCTATATTATGCTGTAATTAAAACAAAATGCAACGTTTGTACTGATGTTTATTCTTAATTCCACAGAGCTGGGAAAAATCCAATTTCACTTCCCGATATCTCTTGGTCAGGGTCTCGGGGGAGTTTTGGGTTTACCAGAGTTAGTTAATTTTTTTTTCTCTATAAAGTAAAAGGGGAAACAATTTCTGCCAGCCGCTTGTACTCATTGTTGTTGGGTACGTTGGCATTTCATAGTCCTCTTTGTGCATGTGTGAATTCCCCTTTCTCCTTTGGTATTCCCCCAGACCAAAGCACATTACTGATACCTCTGCAATAACCAGCAAGTCCTTATTTATAAGTCAGTACAGAAAGTCGCCAACCCCTCAATTTAAAACAGATTGGCAGCTTCCAGTCAGCATGCTGTGAGATTGCTATCTTATGGTTCAGACCGTATCCTGGAATCGCTACAGTGTGGAAGCAGGCCATTCAGCCCACACTGACCCTCCAAAGGGCATTCCCCTCCATCCTTGTAGCCCTGCATTTCCCATGGCTAACCCAACTAGCCCTTATATCCCTGGATATTATGGACAATTTAGCATGGCCAATCCACCCTAAACTGCACAGAGTCACACAGCACTGAAGTGCACCATATTGTCCATGACAATATCCTAAATTAATCTAGTCCCATTTGCCAGCATATCTCTCTAAACCCTGGATGTAGGTTTGCTCACTGAGTTGGAAGGTTTGCTTTCTGAAAATGAACCTTCCAGCTCAGTGAGCAAACCTATATCCAGAACCTCAGCCTGAGCTACAAATCTTTTCAAAACTCGCTAACCCTTTAAATCCTTCCCCTTTGGACTGTGGGAGGAAACCAGAGCACCCAGTGGAAACCCCATGCAGTCATAGGGAGGATGTGCAAACTCCACACAGGCAGTCACCCAGGGGTGGAATCGAATCCAGGTCCCTGGTGCTATGACGCAGCAGTGCTAACCATTAAGCCACCATGCCACCCATGTCATAAACAGTGAACATAACTGGTCAGCATCTTCACAGCCATGTCCATGTCTGAACTTTGTTTCACAGCAACTCTCTTTGGGTGCTTCTTAATCATAGGAGCTTTTACATATTTTCTAGTCAACCTGTTCGAAGACATTAGTACTTTGGGGCAGGTGGGATTTGAATCTGGATTAGTGGTGCTGGAAGAGCACAGCAGTTCAGGCAGCAGGGATTTGAATCTGGCTCTTAATGTGTCCAAGTAATTGGGTAGGGGAATGGGTCTGGTTGGGATACTATTTGGAGGGTCAGTGTGGATTTGTGGGGGAAATGGCCTGTTTCCACACTTTAAGGATTCTAAGTGCTGCCCCCTGTCTGGACCAGGTTCAACTCTCACTTGTGCCATAGCTGGGTCACAGAATACCCACTTGGGTTGATTAAAAATAATTTGAGGGCATTGTGGCGCAGCGGTAGTCTGGCCTGGAAGGTCTGTGTTCAAGTCCTACCTGCCCCAGAGGTGTGTATTAACCTGTCAGGACAGGTTGATTTTAAAATAAAATCTCATTTTTAATGGTGCTCATTGATTCATTCTCCATTTTGTGCTAGACATTATAAGTTTTAATCATATCCACACTTCTGTTTTTTCCAGAAGCCCAATTATTTTGTTTATTCATGTAAGTGGGAAGTGTTTCAAGAAAGAGATAGCCTATGAGATACTACTGAAACTCCATGTGTTACTAATTTATTGTTTCAGTTTTTCATGAGTGGGAGTGTTGTGCCCAGTACATTCCTGAACAAGATTCTGTGCATCGTTTCCCCATTGTGTCCTTATCGGTTGATACAAAGTTATAATTTGTGGCTGTTAATTATGAACTAATGTCAGTGGGGCCAGGTTAGAGTGAGCGTTGTATCCTGAACAGAATTGGTTGTACTGTCAGAAATGGATACACCCATGTCCTGTACCCACTCCCACAATATCTAAGCTGCAGTCATCATAGAAATGTGCAACCATTCACACACTTCTCTGAAATCAATTCATTCTGATCAACATCTGAACGTAAATCCAGGCTTTCATTCATATTTTAAAGCTATGCAGGAAATTTTACTTAACTGAACCAGAAAGCAACTGGTTTCTGATAAGCAGAGCGTAGGAGGAATGGGTGAAGTGTGGGTTGAACAAGTAATGGAATAGGAAATAGATTCCATTGACTGTACTGTTTCAGGTTCTGTGCTTGCATTTGACTAATTATAACCAAAAAAGCCAACAAAACATTGTAGATTGGGGTTTGTTGCTGTCACTGCCACTTGTGCCTGTTGCTATCAGTTATGAATCCTTCCTATTTCGTGGTGAATACCTAGCACAGTATCTCACACCATATCTGCAGCATGAGGCAAAGCCAAAATATAATGTGAATTACTCAATTTCTGTTTATTACCCACTGCTTCTGTACATGCTTTAGCTTCTACAAGTGAGTGCTAGTTTTGTCATGAAATGTAAATTCACAGCTTTTGGAGAGTTTTTCGTTATTAATTCATGGGATGAGGATGACACCGGCAAGGCCAGCATTTATTGCCCAGAGGGCAGTTGAGAGTCAACCACATTTCTGAGAGTCTGGAGTCATATGTAGGCCAGATCAGGTAAGCATGCTGGGCAGTATCAGAGGAGGAAAATTCAATGTTGACTTCTGCACCTGATGCTGCCTGGTTTGCTATGTTCTTCCAGCCTCCTGCTTATCTGCTTTGGATTCTAGCATCTGCAGTTTTTTTTTGTCTCTAACCAGGCAAGGATAGCAGTTTCCTTCCCTAAAGGGCATTAGTGAACCAGATGTACAGTTTTCCTGACAATCAACAATAGATTTGTGGTCATCATTAGACTTTTCATACTGAATTTAAATTCCACCATCTGCTGTGGTAGGATTCAAAGCTAGGTTCCCAGGACATTATCTGGGTTTCTGGATTAATAGTTTAGTGATAATACCACTTAGCCATTACCTCCACTAAACAATTTGTAACAATTGATGGGTTTAGCCAGCATTGTTGGAAAGGGTTGTTTTTGTTTTGGAGGGACCATAGAGATCAATGTATTCTCAGTCTGGGATTACATTTTGGGCTCATCTTTCTTAATAGTGCCACCTGAATAATGATTTCTGCTTTTGAACAGCATCCAGGAACAGACAGTTTATCACTCACTATTCTGCTGTGCGAGTACATGTTGTGTTGCCAGGATTGACAGGATGATGGCAACTAAGTGTCATTGCAAATTCAGATCTTCTATGGCAGCCTTACACTGTAACGGTAACCACTCAGGTACAGAAATCTGTCGGAGATGCAAGAGGTTAAGCATTTTACATTGAAAATATTCACCTTTTACCATTACATTGTTCAGTGAATTGAACTAGAATTAGTATAAATAAGAGCAATGTTGCAGATTGTAAGTGGGGTGGGGGTGTGGGGTGTGTGTGTGGAGAGGTAGTCATGTGCTGGTGGTGTAGAATCCAAACAAATGTGAACCAAAATACAAATTGCTGACTCGTGTTATGCATGAAACGACGGGAAAATGTTTGATAAGCAGACCTTTTTATTTTGCTTAAAATTCATTGGTACTAATGTTGGGAATATTCACCTGGCGAGTTATTTATAGTTTGAAAACATGATGTGAAAGACTCCCAATAGAGCATCACTGTCAGTCCCATATTTTGTGCTTGACATCTCTCACTTCTTTTTCCATTCCATCCTTCCCTACCATCTCTTTTTCAATTTGTTTTTCGGTTATTTAGTTTTTCATTGCCAAATTTTTTTGAACATGTTATCATATGTTGTTAGTTTAATTTCATGTAATTCTGATTCCTGTAATTGTTTAAACTTTATTTGAATGCTTAATTTAGTTTTGTTTATACTCCAAGTGAACAAAGATGAACAATTTATGCCTTAGTTCCTGTTTTGTTTAATCTTGTTTTAATCCTGCTCTCTTGTTATGTGACCCTGAGCCAGACAGCATTCTCCTGCTCTGAAGTCACACAAAGCGCAACATATTATAATAAGCGGAACTAGAAAGTCACAGGATAATGTGTGCTATGTATTTCCCCTTTGCAAAGAACAACTCTTATTGAGGTTGGGTATGAGCTTTGAAATGAGGCTAGCCCATTGCCTCATGTCCCACTATTCTGGGACACTCAACTATATTTCTCTGGCACCCTTATCATATTTGTAACGAGGTAGTGATTGACTCAATACGAGATATTATGTCATCCTTGCTTTTGAAATGGCTGTAGATTCAAGCCATACTCCAGAACTAGTGAATACAACTTACGCTGACAAGTTATCACACATATCACCCAGCACATCATGCAAACCGGCCCCCAATCATTGACTCCAATACTACTTCCCATTGCTTTGGGAAAGCAACCAACATAATCAAAGACCACTCCCACCCCTGTTATACTCTCTCCCATCCTCTTCTGCGGGAAGAAGATCTTAAAGTTTGAGTACGCATCTGAACAGATTCAAGAACAGGTTCTTCCCCGCTATTATCAGACTTTTAAATGTTAATGCTGTTTTGCCCGCTCTGCACCTTTTCTGTATCTGTTACCACTGTGTTCTGCACTCTGTTCTCCTACCCTGATGCACTTTGTATGACATGATCTGCCTGCAGAGCATGCAAAACAACACTTTTCACTGTATCTCAGTACATGTGACAATGATCAATCAATCAATCAATCAACACTAAGGAGTACTGCACTGTTGGACATACTGATGAGATCTCTTAATGTCTCAAGTAGTGGATCCAGTGGCAGGATTAAGAGGAGGGCAGTGAAGTTCTTCCAGCATCATGGCTAATACTTATTCCTTTTCTTTTCATTCACTCATGGGACATGGGCATCGCTGGCTGGACCAGCATTTATTATCCATCTCTAGTTGCCCATGCAAAAGCGGTGGTGAGCTGCCGCCTTGAACTGCCGCAGTCTATGTCCTGTAGGTAGACCCACAATGCTGTTAGGGAGGGAGTTCCAGGATTGTGACCCTCTACCAGCATCATCTAAAATTGATTATTTTTCTGAAGTCAGTTTGAAGTGTTAAAATTAACAGCCACCTTTAGCAACAGATTGATAGTACATCATTGGCTGTCATGTGCTTTGGCATGTCTTGAGTTTGTGAAAGGCCCAATGAAAATGCAGTTTATTTCTTTATTAAATATTTCTGTGCCATTTCCTGTGGTAATGAGTGTAAAATTTCAGAACTATCTTGAAAACTTACTTGCCAAACAGTTGTAGAATACATGTATTGGTTCTCAATTGACCCACAACTTTAAATAGTTCTAAATCCACGATTGTTCTGTAGTAGCTATCCCTGTCATAGCTAGTTAAATATCCCCTGGATCCGTGGACCTGAGGTAAATTATGACACTTTGCAATCAATCAGATGGTCAATTCCAGGTCTCAATGATTCTGATCTGTGCAAAGTGAAGCTGGGGATCAGGACATGAAACCATAAAGGCCTGATACCATGGAGTATCAGGGAGTGATACCAGAGACAGGTAGCATCAGGAAGTGGTACCCTGTATTTGGAGTGAAATGGCATTTGGAAGATCTGAAGGTTGAGACCCCAAGGAGGAAATAAGTATTGTGGTAGAGAGAAATCTTGAGAAATATGACAAATTGCATGGTCGTGGGCCATTGCAGGAATAATAAGCAATTGAAGTGAGGTGGAAAGTACTAAAATAGGGGCCTGAATATTCAGGAAAGGATGGGAGCACTTGTGTAGTTTCACATGAAAAACTGCTTTCCTGTTCTCACTTGAGGTTCCCTCCCAGCTTGGACCTACTATTAGATGACAGTTTTTAGCTGACTCTCTGGGTAGGAACATGTCTGATTTCCTGTCCTGGTTTAGGAATCTCATTGGTCCCTGCTAGCCATGGCATGTTAGACTTCACTAAAGGCAGCCTGAATTGTTGTGGCAATGTACATATTGTAGTCTGTAAACAGTGATGGTAGAATCCCCAACTTCCCTTCTGTCTCATAGCCTGTCAGGAACCTCTTTTGCTGTGACTGCCTCCACTGGCTAATGCTAAAAGGATTTACCAGTTTAGACTCGACCATTTTACCTAGGTTGTAAACAAAAGGACTTGAACCTGGAGCTTCTACCTCAGAGGTACGGACCCTACCCCACAGTGGTTAGCACTGCTGCCTCACAGCGCCAGTAGACCCGGGTTCAATTCCCGCCTCAGGCGACTGACTGTGTGGAGTTTGCACGTTCTCCCCGTGTCTGCGTGGGTTTCCTCCGGGTGCTCCGGTTTCCTCCCACAGTCCAAAGATGTGCAGGTTGGGTGAATTGGCCATGCTAAATTGCCCGAAGTGTTAGGTAAGGGGTACATGTAAGGGTATGGGTGGGTTACGCTTTGGCGGGTCGGTGTGGACTTGTTGGGCCGAAGGGCCTGTTTCCACACTGTAATCTAATCTAATTCATTTACCTCCTTAGATGATGCAAAGCACAAACCACTACATGATCAAATCTTCTTTATGCAACTAGCTCTATGCAGTTTACATGTTTAGCACGCACTAGTCAATAATGTTAGAGAAGCTTTGGTGCGTAGAAAGTTTTAAAAATATGAATGGCTATTCATATTCAAACTTGTCATGACCACCTTCTGAGGAAGAGTCCCAAAGCTGTGTGACCTTCTGACATCAGCAATCTTCATCTCTGTCCTAAAAGCATGTGTACTCATTTTAAAACAGTGTCCCTCTACTTCCAGACCGACGCACCAGAGAGAAAACGTTCTTTCACCTCGAGCCCTTGTGTAAGATGCCCTGTGACTAGTGTTGTTCATTAGTTCAATGAATTAAATAATCACTTTAATTACTATCTTTACATTATTATAGGGAAAGTGGAATGGAGAATCACAGATTCTGTGCATACATTAGGCAGAAGCAAATTGCTCCCTTCCCCATTGAATTAATTAAAGTCTGCACACCCACTTCCAGTAACCTCAAGGGTGAATTATCTGTTGTTAAATTTGCCAGAAGCCTCACTCTTATGCCTCTAAATAGTGGAACAAACAATATCTAGTTGAGCTATCTGTCTCAGTTCTCTATAAGGAACTATCAGCGCAGACCATTCTCATTAGTTGGAAAGATGTTTTTAATGTATGATGAAAGAGGATTTAAAACTGGATGTTAAGAGATCGCTTACATAATAGATGAACCTAGAATAAAACAAAGAACTGCAGACATTGTAAGTCTGAAACAAAAATAGGAATTGTCTGAGAAGTTCAGCAGGAATGTTTTGAATCCACTGAGAACGCAGAATGCTTGAAACAATAACTCAGCTTTCTCCCTCCACCGATACTGCCAGACTTGCTGAGCCACTTCTGTTTTTGTTAGGGGAACCTGAAGTTACAATTAGTTAAGGATATCACAACAGATTGGAACTTGAGGAAATTAGCGGAAGATTTAGTTTCTTTGTTTTGTGTCTTGAGTTCAGGACTGGTTACCATACTCATGGAAGGATGTTAAAAGGAGTTGAGAGAAGGGTTACCAGTCTGCAACAAGCAGGTTACCTAGCTAACAAGATAGGCCTGCATTCTCCGAAGTATAGAGGTGATTGAATTGAAACAAATAAGACCATGATGGCACTTGACCTGGTGGATGTTGGAAGGATGTTTCCTTTTCTGGGAGAATCTAGGACTAAGGATCGTAGATTAAACGTAAGGAGGGACCTATCTAAAACAGTGATGGGAAAACATTTTTTTTCTCTGACGGTTGAGAGTCTTTGGAATTCCCTTCCACAAAAGGCAGCGGATGCAGAATCTTTAAATATTTTTAAGGCAGAGGTAAACCGATTCTTGATGGCCAAAAGGCGAAGGTTTATCAGGGATAAGCAGGAAGTAGAACTGAGGTTAAAATCAGATCAGCCATGACCTTATTGGACAGTGGAGCAGGCTCAAAATGCCAAGCAGCCTACTCTTGTTGCTTATTTTGTGTGTAGACATGCTTTATTCCTGATTACAAAACAGAAGGAAAATTGTCATTAGCTGGAATTTTGCCACCTTTGTGCTAACCATCTATTTCTGAGAATTTTGCTATAAAGCAGCACACGAGAGAGAGAGACAGAGAGAGAGAGAGAGCTTTGCTGTGGGACAGGGAGAACTGTGGTAATGACGCCCTCGTGATTCAGACTTTTGGCTTACTGGCAGCTCAGTCCAGTGCCACAGGTAAGAGTCAGCCTTTGCATTTACCAGGTTTCCTACAAGTTCCTTCTACTTGGGTGCTAGCTTCTTCCTGAGCTGTGGGATGTCAGTGCCATTGTAATGAACTGACCCCAGAGCATGGGTGAGTTTGGATCATTTTGTATTGAGTGCACTTTCGGTGAACCAGCTTGCAATCTAGTGGAAAGAAGGAATAAAACAAATCCCAACTTCTTCTCACTTCACTCAGATGAGCTTTCAGAAGAGTCTGTTGTGGAAAACAGTAAATAAGGCGAAGATTTTATTTTATTTATTATTGTCACATGTACCTAGGTGCAGTGAAAAGTTTTGTTTTGTGTGCAGTACAGGCAGATCATACCATACAAAGTGCAGTAGGGTAACAGAACAGAGTGAAAAATACAATGTTACAGCTGCAGAGAGCGAGATCAGCATTAAATTTAAAGTTTGAGTGATCCCTTCAGAAGTCCAATAACACTGGGGAAGAAGCTGTTTTTGAATTTGTTGGTGAGTGTGTTTAAACTTTTGTTTCTTCTGCTCAACAGAAGAGATTGGAAGAGATTATAATTGGGATGGGAGGGGTCTTTGATGTTGGCTGCCTTTATGAGGCAGTGAGAAGTGTAGATGGAGTTAATGGATGGGAGGTTGGCCTGCGGGATGGACTGGGTGATGTTCACAACTCTCTGTAGTTTCTTACAGTCCTGGGCAGAGCAGTTGCCGTACTAAGCCACCATGCATCCAGATAGAATGCTTTCTATGGGGCATAGATTGTAGATACTGGAAAAATATTTTATTATCTTCATTTTGGATCTTTTGATGGGACACTCAAATTCATCAGTATATCAAGCCCTTGTATTCTTCTTGGTTCCTCTTCCCATATGGTATTTTTTGGGAATTAATAACCTACTGCTAGAAATTACATTTGTGAACTTTGTTTAAAAAAAAAATTGAATTCAAATTTCTGATTAGAGCTCTTTGAAATTTGAATTCTGTTTTATTGTGCTAATCTACCAGTTAACAATATTTAGTCCATCTGATATTCACACACAAATGCAGTGATGAAGAATATTGTTTCTCTGGTAACCTCATTAAAAACCAAGTAAAATTAAGTTTTAAAATGCTAGTTGCATTAGTAAATAGGCTCTGAAAGGATTCTTCTTGTTCAGTTCAGTAAATTCAGACTGATCAGACCCACTGTGCCATGACCTGAATCATAGGTAGGGCAAGGAAGCAGGTCATATGTCCACCCCAGCCAGAACAGGAATCAAACCCCAAGCTTTTAGCTACACTCCAGCCTTCCAAGGAATCCAAGTTGCTGTAGCAATGTATTTGTACAAAGAAGGTTGTCCTTTGGAACTATGGATAATGATGATAGAGGGTCCAATTAATTACTGTCACAGGGCGGACCAGGAATCTCTTTCACTCTTGTCAGTCTGCTGTTGGTCAATAATGGAAGGATTTACAAGTTGCTACTGAAGCTGTTTGGGTGCATTGTGAAAGTAACATTATTGGCCATCGGGCCCTGGAGGGGGATTCAAAGCCAGAGCTTCTAGCTCAGAGTCAAGAACACTACCTACTGTATCACAAGATTGTTGAGTGTTGGATAGAATTGTGTAGACCATACAACACAAATTACTTGCCCTAATGGAGCCAAACTGGTGTTTATGCATCACGTGAATTCTCCCACTCTATCTCAACTACCCATAAATATCCTTCAAATTACTTTGCCCTAATCTGTTTTTCTAATGCCTGTTATTATATTCACCCCATGTTCTTGCCATTTTCTGTGCAAGGATATATCCTCTAAATTCCCTGTTAGATTTATAAATAATTATCTTGTCTTAATAACTCCTAGTCTTGACCTCGCACACAGTATCAATCATTTTCTTAATCTTTAAGACCTCTGTCAGTTCACCCTTCAATCTTCCCTTTTTTGAGTAAAACAGCTACAGCAAGTCTATCTTTATATAACCTCAGCTTTGGTGTCATATTTATGACTTTTATTTTCCACATTCTTGAGTGCCCCTCTATCCTTTCTGATAATATTGCTACTTACTTTAGATCATGAAAATTATTAGTTTTGACAAGCTGTTTTCTATTCATCAAGTATAAATACCAGGTACTGCAGTTAGTTTTATTTACAGCAGTGAAAATAATGCTGGCCATACAGTAAAGTATTAATTTTGGATAGGTCACGGAGGGTTCTGGAACTTTCAGTCATTAATGTACTCTAAAATTGCTATACAAATGATGGAATAACCTCTGAGCCAGAAAGTCAGAAGGAATGTCAAGCTATGCCACAGAAACTGGGCCACTGCAATCAATTCTGACATTTCAGTGCACATGTGAGGGTTCGGGTTATTTGAAGAAAAGCAAAGAAGTTTCCCTCGGCCAATATTTCAAGCACAGATGAAATGGCAAGGTATCTCATTGTTGTTTGAAGGACTTGGCTGTGTTCAGAGTGGCTGCTGTGCTAGCCTGTGTCCTAAGACTGTGAAAGGTGTTATTATTTGAATGAAAGTCATTTCCTTCTGTACTAAGTTGCTATATAATCTGTGTAGCAATATTAGATTAATTAATACAAAATCCCCAGGAGCGTAGTGAATGTTGCCTGAGCTCAGGATTGTTGGCACGATTAGAGCCGAAAAAATCAGAGTGAGGTAAATACATTCAGCCCTTGGACAATCTGCCCAATCCCATTGTTACAACCAAAATGGGAAGAATGCATTGTCTCCTTCTAGTTGACTCTTCCATAGGTCACAAAGAAAATCCAATTTGTTTTATGGGCAAACTGAATGCTTGCTTTATATTAGACTGAGATTGAAAAAGATCCCTCAACCAGGGTTTCTTTAATAAACACAAACTTATTGATTTGGTAAAAGAAAAAAAGTGTTCAGCAAGAACAGCAAACTATCTAAATTCGCAGTTTGTAATATGAAAGTATAAATGTTCGCCCTGCTAAGTACTCCGAAACACACCAACACCTGTACACACATCAGGAAAAGGATAGAGGAAGTGGTTTCTCTTTACAGAGATCACTTGAGCTGGAACGAAAAAGAATAGTGTTAGTTCTTGAGGAAAAAGAACATGATAGAGTCTGAAATGTTCAGGTGGCTATTAGTCCGGTCTTCTGGCGCACAAAAGATGGGTTACCAGGCACACACAGTTGTCTCTGAGCTCTTGGCAAATACGGCTCGTTCAGAAAACACATTATCGAGAAACCTTCCCCCAGCTCTACAAGAGGACAGTCAGGCTTCACAAACGATTCCCAACGAGGGTGTTCCAGAAAACTGGAGAGAAAACCTGGGGTAGCTTTTCCTCAGCAGCTTCTCTTTCTCCTCTGAATGAAAACTAAGCAGAACATTATACAAACCAACCAACTAACCATAAAATGCAGTCAGATGGTTTCTAAGAAGTAAGTGCAAGCAAACGGTTGATGTCATGATGTATCATTTCTTAAAATAAAATGTCTGAATGTGTCCTTCTTCTTTTTAAACTAAAATCTAGGTAACTCCCCAGAATTTGAAATTCATTAACTTTTCCACAAGCCTTCAAAAGATAACACCTTAAAATAATTAGAAATGAAGCCTTCAAATAGCATTTTAATTTAATGTACAGGTATTTAGGATCATAATGGATGATTGTGGTGAATTTTCTGCCTATCCTGCCAAAATTTAATTGTCTTTTACTCTGCTGCTGCCTTTACCCACTACCTGAATGAAATGACTATCCGATGTGATGCTTGCAATGCTTTCTGTCGGACTGTTTGTAAATTCTATTTTGTTGTTCTCAAATAACAAGAAGAATTGCACTTGAACATCGCAATTTCCTATTGCATTCTTTTGTAATTCACTAATTGGACATACGTGGAATGAACAGGTAGCCATTAGTGGACACTGTAATGGAGCAAAATGACTCGGCCAAGGCTTAATCTACTTTTACAGTCTTTCGGAAGCATTAAATCAATTCTTTTTTCCATAAGGGTGCAAATAAAATGTGATGTTGGTTAACGACCACAAGCTACAATTGGGCGTACCTATGGTTGTATCGAACAAAAGTGGATGTACTATAAGCCCTGAATTTATATAGACCTTCTACAGATTGTAGTTTACATGAGTATGCAGAGAAATTGGGTCAGACTTGATGATGCAACCTCCTAAACATCGCAACCTAAACATCATTTGCAGGGTTCACTGTCTGCTGCTATTGATAAAGAAAAGTCCAGGCAGTCTTTAATAACATTTTAGTGTCAGTAAGCAACACAAAATGAGGGGTAGTCACTGCAAATAGTTAAGCACCTTATTGTGAGAGGCACACAGGAAATGGGAATATCATATGTAAAGAAAGAAAACTGTTTTTCAGCTAGAATTTTATAAATAAAAGTGTACTGTTTGATGTAATGTTGCTTCAAAGTCTGCTAAATGCAGGATAATAAAACATGCTTGATGATTAAGTGGGGAACTTTGAGTCAGAACATTCACAGCATTGACTGCTGAGAGCTGTCACTCACTTAGTTCAGAGATTGAGCAATCAGAATTGTTCACAGATGTCTGTGCAGAAAACTTTATTATTTCACATTCATAATTATCGCTAATTTCAATCTGATGAAGATTCTTTAAGGCTTGTAATCTTATGCAGTATCTTTACACTTTCAGTACCTCTTTCAGATTGACTGGATTCTCTCACTGTGTCAAAACTATCTCAATACAACGCACAAAACAGGCCATTCAATCCAACCAACCCATACTGGAATTTATGCTCATTCAAGACTCTTCCTTTCTTTTCTCATCCAAATCCCCCATCATCACCAGCAGCTAATCCCTTTGCTCCCATTCGCTTGGCTGGTAACCCATTGTACTGTTTACTTCATCCTCTCTCTCTGGTAGAGTTCACTCTCAGCGAAGAAGTTGTAAACCAAAAATACTACAATTCCCAGCTAATTATTCTGAACTTGCTTATTCCACCAATTGATGTTTGCATTTCTTAGGGATTTAATAGGAACAGAAAATTTCAGTGCTGGCCCAAATCATCTGGCCTGCAGATTGTCAGAGATGGGATGTATGTTGGATTAGTCAGTGCATTGAGTGTAGGAGTTGGGAGGTCATGTTGCAGCTGTACAGGACATTGGTTGGACCACTTTTGGAATACTGCATTCAATGCTGGTCTCCCAGTTATAGAAGATATGTTGAAGAGGTGCAAAAGACATTCACAAGGTTGTTGCCAGGGTTGGAGGGTTTAAGCTACAGGGAGAGGCTGAATAGGCTGTGACTACTTTCCCTGGAGCATTGGAGGCTGAGGAGTAACCTTTATAGAAGTTTATAAAGTCATGAGAAGCATGATATGGTGAATAGACAAAATATTTTGCACAGAGTAGAGAGTCCAAATCTAGAGGGCATATGTTTAAGGTGAGAGAGGAAAGATTTAAGGCCACAAGGGGCAATTTTTTCACGCAGAGGGTGATGCGTGTATGAAATGAGCTGCCATAGTGGTGGAGGCTGGTATAATTACAACATTACAACATCTGTATCGGTACATGGGTAGGGAGGATTTAGAAGGATTTGGGCCAAATGCTGGCAAATGGGACTGGATTAATTTTGGATATCTGGTCGGCATGGACAAGTTGGACCAAATGGTCTGCTTCTGTACAACTCTATAACTCAATGCATAGTCAGGACCATTGGCAGGAATTGCTGATGATGGATATACTTCGGAATTACCTGGGAGGTTTAAGTTTCTGATGAGCTGGTTCCCTGTTCCCTGGAAAACTCCATGAGCGTCCACAACTTGAACTGAGGGTGGAGACTTGGATCAGATACGTGAGATCTACCTATATTAAAATATTTAAGTAGTTCAGCATCTTGTTGAATAGCTGACTTAGCTTCCCAGCAGACTCCCCACCCACTTCCTCCTCCAAGTTCCTGACCTGATCACCAGAAGCCCTACCAATCCAACTCCATTATACCCATGATGTGACCATCCTTGACCACATCTGACCCTTAAGGATCAAGAAGCTATTGTTTTAGATAAACCTGGGAGAATGGGTCTACGTATGATGGTTGTTTCAAAGACCTAGCACAGCCATGTTAGGTTGAATGACCCCTCCCCTTTCAGTGGGTTTCTACTTTTAGTGATTGACTGACTTGGTCTTTTGAGGTATAACGGTGCAGATATGGTAGCAAACAGGTGTCCATCAGATTTACAAGGTTCTGATTTGATTTATTGTAATGACATGTGTCTAGTAGTAATACAGTCAGGTGATAGCAAACAAGGACATCGGGTGCTTAGACAGTGTGAGGTTACAGCTGCACACGAGGTGCACAAAGCAAGATCAACATTATTTGAAGTTAGTGAGGTCCATTCAGCAGTTTAATAACGGCAAAGAAGAAGCTATTCTTGAACCTGATGGTGTGTGTGTGTTCATACCAGTGATTGGCTGGGGTTCATTCATACGTAGTTGAAGAATCAATCACCTGCTCAGGGAATTGTTGAGTAAGCTTAGCTGCAGCAGGTTCCTGTTCTGAATTATCTGTTTATAAGTGTTGTTGTGGTGCCTGTGGAGAGGGCTTATGTTGCAATAGATGTGTTTATGCACTTCTGGGATCTGGTGATGCCAATGTTTAAAAATAAGGTGAGTGTCGTTCAGTGATGTAAATGACAGACTTTAGTGACATGTGCATTTCCCACTCTTTCCCCCCCCCCCCCCCACCTCCCCACAACTGAAGCAATTTGATCAAAACATCTTTTTTGTGTGATTGCAACATCCACTTGGAGTTCTAACATTATGCTGTGTATGTTATCAGAGCAATTAGGTCAGACCTGACAATGCAAGCTCCTAAACATCATGACCAATTTTCTTTTAGGGTTCACTGTCTGCTGCTACTGAGGAAAAAAAGTCCAGGCAGTCTTAATAACATTTTAGCATAAACTTCAGAAAGCAACACAAAATGAGAGGTAGTCAGTGCAAATAGTTAAGCACATTATTGTAAAAGGCACAGGCAAAGGGATTATCATGTGCAAAGAAAGAAAATTCTTTTGCAGCTGGAGTTTAAGGGAATAGTTTTCTCTTTGATATAATGTTGCTTCAAAGTCAACTAAGCCAGAATAATGAAACATACTTGACGATAATGTGGACAATGTTCAGAAAAGAATGTATAGCTTATTTGTCAACATCCTGTTGCTAATAAATTGCCTTGCTTTTAATAGTTCTGACTGCTTTGTATCAGTGCATTTTACAGTAAAATTGCAGCCCTGTTTCAGTGTCATTCTTACCAGAGGTGAAAAATGCACCTTAAATGGATTCAAGTATGGTTTCTTCCGCTCTTTAGCCAAACACAGGCCAACCTTCAAGGTGATGTTTAAATAGGGTTATTAACAAACACTACAGGATAGTAATGCTACAGAGCTACTTTGCTATACAGATTCCAACCTTCTAGCAGAGTACTAGCATATCACTCCTGAGTTCACAGTTATAATACAGCTGATCTCAGAGTCAAATCTACATATTCATTAAACCCTAACTCTACCAGTTGTGCTGTTTATTGCAGTGCAGGTGACCGTAAATTTGAATGATCTGGGAAAACAGACAGATATCAAGTGTGGAGCCAACACTTTTTATTTGTGTCGTACAACAAAGGGCTGCAGATGCTGAAAATCCGAAATCCGAAGAACAGCAATTGCTTGAATAACTCAGCAGGTCTGGCAGCATCTATGGAAAGAGAAGCAGAGCTAACATTTCAGGTGAAGTGGCCCCTCTTCAGATTTGATAACAGCTAGGACATTGGTGGGAGGGGGGATGTGTGCATGTGCGCACGTGTGTGGTAATGGCATCCAGAGACAGAGAGTGCTTGCCACCTAGTCTGTCAGGCTGGTTGAATGTGGATTGGCTGTGCTGGAAGCAGCAGATGTCAATGGCAGGGTCTGTGGGGGTTTGCATACAGACATCAGAGGAAGTGCCTCAAGTCCTATAATTGCTAAACTTGATATTGAGTCCTCAAGACTGCAGGGTCCCCAAGCGGTAAATGGGGTGCTGTTCTTCCAGCTTGTGCTGAGCTTCGCTGGAGCACTGCAGCAAGCCTGAGACCAAGGTGTTGGCCAGGGAACGCGGTGGTGTATTATGACAGGCAACTGGAAGTTCGGGCTCGTTTTTGCGGACAGAATGTAGTGTTCCACAAAGCAGTTGCCCAGTCTGCATTTTGTCTCCCCGATGTCGAGGAAACCACATTGTGGATAGCAAATACAGTAGACCAGATAGTGAAGTGCAGATAAATTGCAGTTTCACCTGGAAGGTGTGTCTGGGTCTTGGATTGAGATTTTTATTTAAACATGGTTTTGGGCCCAGTCAAATTCTCGTAGATGGACAGTACTCCGTTCATGGACAGGATGCTCATTGGAATTTCACAACCAATATCCTCATTCAGAAGGTGTATGACAAGGTGCCATATCTGTGCCTGAGCCAATCACAAAGTCTATTTATCCTTGAACTCTTGTTGACATCCACACAAGTCTCTTAGAAAGGACAAGCTTGTCAAACATGGAATGATATACATAATCAAATGAGGCCTTTTTGAACTCTCATGTATTCCGTTTGTTATGAAGAGAGAGCTCCCTGGGTACAAACAAGACATAACGATTTCATTCTTGTCAAAATAGTTTTGAACGAGAGCTAAGATTTTAAAAACTGTTCATAATCTTTGCAATTAAAACATTACATGAAATTGACCTTTGAAATTTTTAATATTGTTACTTGGACCATTTTCAGATGCATGGAATGATTTTACCCCGAACCCATTGTGCCTTGTAGTAAAAGGCTCTGAAAGGGTTAATGTCTGGAACTGAGAGAGTAATCCATCCACCACGAGAATGTCAGAGATCACATGGGAAGGAAGACAGTCTGGTGATCCTGTGACATTGTTTACAAGTCTGTGATAAATTGGCTTCTGTTAACATGCAGGAGACCCAGTAATCTCCACAAAGACCCTAATGGTCTCCATTGCAATGCTCACACAATGACCAGGGCTTTTCATTTTTAGTTATGAGGATAGACTCCGAAAGGCATAGCTCTTCAAGAAAATCCATGACAATGTGATCCGCAAAAAAACTGTGGCTTAATTTGAAATGATTAGTAAATAATCCATTCCCCCCCCCCCCCCCCCCCCCCAACCCCCTGCCTTTGCTTAGGACACTATGACATAGTTCTCTAAGTCAAAGACTCCTTAACACAAGGCCAGAAAAGAAGCTTGTGCCCCAGGCTGGGAAATGTAACTGGTATTTGTGCCAGATTCCTATTAAGCCTGAGATGCAGACTTTCTGATTTATGCCGTAATTTTGATGCCACTCACATTTACAGTGGATGCAGTGTAGGTCGTTAACATGATGAGGGAATTGGACATGTTTCAAATGAGTTAGGTGGACTGAGACAGTAAGACCAGAGACCTTTTATACAAAATGCACAAACAAGAAATTTGGTCAGACACCAGTTGATAATCCTGATCACAGAAAGTCCCTCTGGAATCAAATGGTTATTAATTCATGATAGGCCTTGAAAGGGGAATTTGACATTCCAGTTAAAGGGTGTAACATCTGACCGTGTGGAGTCATAGTCTCTTGGAAATGTAGCTGTTTGCCTTGGGAGTTTTAACAAAAAATTCCCCAATTGGGCTGTGGTAAGGTGGATAGGGTTTCTGTGATTAGGGCTACGTCAGTGGGGTTATTGGTTGTGTAATGCCTAGGTTTGATAGGTTTGATTTCTTTCTAAGTCCTTTTCGTAGGCTCATATCTATGTTTGTAAGGGCTGTAACTATACTTCTAATTTATTTGGAAGGCACATTTCTAATGTTAGTTGGACATGATGTAATGTGTACTTCAGACAGACTGAAAGTCAAGAACTATTATAAGATAAACATTCCTTTTCATTGCGACTTCATGATTGCTTGCAATTTATTACCAAATCCTTCAGCTTGGTGGCCAATTAGGGCATCTTTTTGGATCAGAAGTAGGCCAACAGCGATGTAAAAGAAAAATGAGGATGACGTTATGAGAAACCAATAAGAATAGTGGGAGATTTTCTAGCAAATGGAGTAATCAGCTGTACTGAATAGAGGGAAATTACAATAGAAAGGTAGGCATGTGCCCAGTTTTTTGTCCATTTCAATTATTCCAAAACCATTTGTGGATTCTAATGGGCACCAAGCTCCTCTCCACTTAAGATTTTATTTGGTTATCATGCCCAGCCAATCCAATATTCCCAGTGCTAGTAACAGGAAAATCCTCCCATGCTGCTCACAAGGATAATACTCCAATCAGCCTTCCGAGGAAATTTGGCCGACCGGCTCGATCTCTCAAGAGTGGCAAGCTGAAACTGGAGGGTTTGAGTTCTAAGTTGAGGCTGGATAGACTGGGACTTGCTTTCCCTGAAGCATGGGAGGCTGACAGGTGGCCTTATAGAGGTTTATAAAATCATGAGGGGCATGGATAGGGTGAGTAGACAAGGTCTTTTCCCTGGGGTGAGGGAGTCAAGAACTAAAGGGCATAGGTTTAGGGGGAGAGGGGAAAGATTTAAAAGGGACCGAAGGGGCATTGTTTTCATGCAGAGGATGTTGTGTGTACGGAATGAGTTGCCAGAGGAAGTCGTGAAGGCTAGTACAAGTACAACATTTAAAACACTTGTGGATAGGTACATGAATAGGAAGGGTTCAGAGTGAAATGCAGACAAATGGTCCAAGTTCAGTTTAGGAAACCTGGTCAGCATGGATGAGTTGGGCCTAAGGACCTGTTTCTGTGCTGGATGACTCTATAATACATCAAATATTAATCTGTCCTCTCATCTCTCCAGTTCCGCTCCTAATCTCTTGTTCCAGATAACGGTTGCCCCTGTCCAAGCATTATTGTATGTCAGACGTATTTGTTCATCTCAATGCAGTTCTGTTCCCTGGCAGCCATTTGGCCAGTTCCTTTTTAAAGAAGCTCATAATTTATTCATCATTTAAGAGGAAAGTGGGAAACACTTTGGCAGGTTCCTATTTTTAAGTTGGGGCCACAAATATGTGAGGTAAGAGTATGTTGTCTGTGGCAGTATACGGTGTGTGGCAGAAATATGTTTCTGTTTTACAAATAGAGACAAACACAAAGAAGACGGTGGTTTTGAGAAGTTGAGTGAAGAATTCTGAACTTGCATACAAGAGCAGTTGGTTGAATTTTCAGTTGTTAAACTTGAAATGGTTCAGAAAAAGATTTACAAGGATGTTGCCAGGGTTTGAGCTATAGGGAGAGGCTGAACAGGCTGGGGCTATTTTCCCTGGAACATTGGAGGGTGAGGGGTGATCTTTTGAGGCTTTTAAAATCATGAGGGTAATGGATAAGGTGAAAAAACAAGGTCCTTTCACTGGGATGGGGGAGTCCAGAATTAGAGGGCATAGATTTAAGGTGAGAGGGAAAAGATTTAAAAGTGATCTAAGAGGCAACTTTTTCAGAGGGTGGTGCATGTATGGAATGAGCCACCAGAGGAAATGGTGGGACAATTACAACATTTAAAAGGCAACTGGATGGATATGTGAATAGGAAGAGTTTAGAAGGATATGGGCCAAATGCTGGCAAGTGAGACTAGATTAATTTAGGATATCTGGTCAGCATGGACAAGTTGGACCAAAGGGTCTGTTTCTTGTGCTGTACATCTCTATGACTCTGTGGTGGCCTCTGATAAACTGCATGGACTTTCAGTAAACAGAACTCCCAGGAATGACAGTGGCCCACCCCGTCTAATCAACCTGGACACACTGCTCTGACTAATCTCGGTGTAGCAGCCAGACTAATTTACTGTGAACCCCTGGTGTGTTTACTCTGGACCTGGCGGACTCAGTGTGGCCCACTCCCTGGTCTGTACTGACACAGAACCCCAAATGTGACTGTCCCTGACTGTGTCAAAGTTCTTGTGCAGAGATTGGAGTTGACCCTTGACTGTCTGTGGGGGACCATCCCCTGACTGAAGTCTGTCTCCCTTGACTTGACTGAAGACTGCTCCCCCTAGGGATAATCTGGTTGAACCACACAGTGTTTTTGCTGCGAATGGCGTGTGGTGTAGGTGCCACGCTGAGCCGGACAGCAACTTGATTGATCATCACTGAGAAATGTGACCAGCAGCCAGCTTTGTGCCTGCACTAAATGGTAAGAGAGAAATACTGTGAGGCTGAGGGGCAAAAATACAAGGCCTGGCATTCAAGGAAGTGGAAAGTGAAACGGTGCTGAAAGAGCAAGCTGAGAGCCTTGAGGTGCACCCAATTTCGATGCCCGCGAAAGTGCCAGTGGGCAAAGCATCCCTGCAGCACAATCACAATGAACAGGGTGGGTACACGCCAAAGTGCAGCATTAAAGTGGATAACTATTCTTCATGAGTTGGAGGTGGATGTGGTGAGACTGGAGTGTGTTAGATGCCAAAAGTCTTTGGCAGGTCGTGGTTGTCCATGGAGTGTGCCCTGAGATGTTATAGAATCCCTACAGTGTGGGAACAGGCTGCTCGGCCCAACTAGTCCACACCAACCCTCTGAAGAGTAACCCTCTCAGACCCATTCCCCTACCCTATGTTTACCCCTGATTAATGCACCTAACCTACACATCCCTGAACACTATGGGCAATTTAGCATGGCCAATTCACCTAACCTGCACATCTTTGGACTGTGGGAAACCGGAGCAAACTCCGAGGAAACTCACGCAGACACAGGGAGAATGTGCAAACTCCACATAGACAGTTCCCTGAGGCTGGAATCGAACCTGGGTCCCTGGCACTGTGATGCAGTAGTGATAACCAATGAGCCATCATGTTGGTGCCCAGTGTTCAAGAAGGAGGCGTTGAGGAGGAAGTGGTGAACTGGAGTCACCAGGAACCTGCTCTCATTTTTATGTCAGGAATTGTTGGTGTCTAGTTTCCCTCTGCCATGAGGGAAATTAGCAAACTGCATCTAAATGAAGTGGGAATAGGTATTCAACAATGTAAATGCATCCAAATATCACTCAATAACGAAATTCCTATCTCAGCATTAAAACCTTGGGTGGAACGTTCGACTTTTCTCTCTACATTGGGAATCTCAAGTTCCCAATCGCACCATATTTTCCCAACTGACTTACCATTACCATGTCACTCAGTTTGGGAGAATTCCGCATAGTATGATCTGTTCACCAAATGTGTAATCTCATTTTGATGGTCAAAAGGAAAGGATAAGGAGTTAAGAAAATGAGCAAGAGTAGGACAAACTGAGAGATCAGTCTGTACCATTCAATAAAATGATGGCTAATCAGAGTCATAAGCATGTACAGCACAGAAGAAAACCATTCATACCATCATGTCCAGGCCGGCCAGCATTGATCAGATTCCTCTAATCCCTTAACCCTGGAGGCTATGGCAATGCAAGTGAGTCTAACTACTACTAATTGTTAAAAGAGTTTTGACATTATCACCATTTCAGACTCCAACCCTTTGGGTGAAACATTCCTGTTAATTCCCCCATCCCCTTCTGGGGGTAACATCACCTTTCTTATAAGGTGGTGACCAGAACTGCATGTAGTACTCCAATTGTTGTTCAACCAGCTTTTTAACCAGTTCCAACTAACCTCCCTGTTCTTGGCTTCTGGATCTGGGCTAATGAAGGCAAGGAACCCATATGCCACCTTAACCACCTTGCCCTGCTATCTTAAGGGATCTGTGGATTTGCACAGCTTGGTCTCTCTGCTCTTTAGTATTTCCCAGGGTGCTACCCTTCAGAGTGTAATCCATTGCCTTGTCAGCCTCCCCCAGATACATTACCTCACACTTTTCCACATTGACTTCTATTTGCCACAGCTCTGACCAGTCCATTCATATCCTACAGTTTACAGCTATGTTCCTCAATAATTGTCACCTTAACAATTCTGCATCATGCCCCCTACATTTGAGTCCAGGACATGAATGTACGTCAAAAGCTGCAAGGGCTCAGCACCAAATCCTGTGGAACTCCATTGGAAATAGACTTCCAGGCACATCCCTCTAGCATCACTCTCTGCTTCCTGTCTCTTCCCCCAATTTTGGATCCAATGTACACTTTCCCTTGGATCCCATAGACTCTTACTTTCTTGACTATTCTTCCATGAGGGACTTTTTCAGAAGCCTTGCTAAAGTCCATGTAAACAACATCAAATGCATTGCCCTCATCAACACACCTCGATTACCTCCTCAAAAAAACATGACTTTCCCTTAACAAATCCATGCTGATTAATCCTTGCTGATATACATTGTCACTCAGAATTCATCCTAATAACTTCCCCATCACCGAGGTTAGACTGACTGACACACAATTTCCTGTTCTATCCCTTCCTCCCATTTTTGAAAAAGGGACATCATTATCATCCGGCACTCCTTTGGTTACCTCACCTGTAGTCAGAGGAGGTTTGAAATTTACTGCCAGGACCCCTAATATCTCGTCCAATGCTTCATCTATAGCTGGTGACTCATCTCATCCAGCCTGTGGATTTATCGACTTCGAAGAATGTGAAACCCTCTAGGACCTCCATACTCTTTCTCACTGTTAGGTTCTACTATTTCACAGTCCTCCTGGATATCTATTCCTGTATTGTCATTTTCTATTGTGAAGACCAATGCAAGATATTCATTATCGACTGTGCCTGCATCTCTGAATCCACACATGATTACTTCAATGGCTCCCAACTCTCTCCCTCATTATTCTTTCGCACTTTATGTATTTTTTTAAAACGCTTTGGGATTTTGTTTATTCTATCCACCAATGTTTTCTCATATGCTCTCTTTTCCTATTTTCTTTTTTAAATTCCTTCCTGCATATTTATATTCCTGTCAGGATTCTTGGTTGTAACTAGAAGCATTGTTCTTTTTTTTTCCTTAACCCTTATTCTTTATACCTTTTGACATTCAGGGTTCTCTGGTCTTGGTCTTTACGAGAACATATTAGCACCCTACTTTCGATATTTCCTCCTTGAACATCTCCCACTGTTTCAACATCCTTTTCCTGCACTATCTCTCTATCCCTTGATGTTTCTAATAGGTAGAAATCTAGCAATCTCAGCCTTGATTATCTTCAGTGACTGAGCCTTCACAGTGCTCTGAGGCAGGGAGTTCAAAAGGTTCATCCACTGTCTGAAGAAATTCCTTCTTGTCTCAGTCTTAAATGGCTTGCTTTCTCCTCTGAGAATATGTCCCTTTTTCTATACTTTCAACAAGGAGAGAGAGCCTGCATTAAGCTTTCCCAGCCAGGAGACTAATACAGGAAATTCTGTTCAGCAATTCTAAGGAAGGTGATGGCCTAGCGATATTATCGCTGGATTGTTGCTCTTGATGTGGTCTCCTCTACATCGGAGAGACAGAACGTCAACTCGCAGAGCATTTCAGGGAATATCTCTGGGATGCATGCATCCAACAACCCCTACTGCCCTATGCCCGATCACTTCAACTCCCCTTCCCATTCCCCCAAGGACATGCAAGTCCTGGGCCACCTCCACCGCCAAATCAAAGTCACCCGAGGCCTGGAGGAAGAACGCCTCATCTTCCGCCATGGGACCCTCCAACCACATGGCATCAATGTCGACTTCATTAGTTTGCAAATCTCCCCTCCCCCACCTCATCCCAGATGCAGCCCTCCAACCTGGTATCATCCTCTTGACCCATCCTACCCGTCCATCTTCCTTTCCAGCTCCCCACTGACCAATCACCATCATCCCCACCCACCTGCATGTACCTATCACCTTCCCAACTAACTCCCCCCTCCCGGCCCACCCCTCCTCCCAACCTCCTATTTATCTCTGTCCCCCCCGCCACATTCCTTATGAAGGGCTTGTGCCCAAAACGTCAACTCTCCTGCTCCTTGGATGCTGTCTGACCGGCTGTGCTTTTCCACCGCCACCCTTTTGATCCCTTGACTCTCCAGCATCTGAAGTCCTCACTTTCTGTTAGTCCAGAGACCCAGGTAATGTTCTGGGGACTTGTGTTCAATTCTTGCCCTGGTGGAATTTGAATCCATGAAAAATCTTGAATTAAGGGCCACTTGTGAAAGATAGATTAATGTGAATGTTTTGTCATGTGAGAATTCCCTAATGCTCCATAATGACCCAAGAGACCAATGTACATCTAATCTGTAACACTAACCTGCCGCACACATTGCTATGTTCTCCAAAATAAATAAGGCCTAATGTTAGTGGTTTTTAAAAGGACAATAAAAACAGAATGCACATCATCCCGACAGTGTGGAAGCAAGCCATTCAGCCCATCAAGTCCACACTGACTGTCTGAAAAGCATCCCACCCAGATACAGCATATAACTATGCATTTCCCATGGTCAATCCACCTAGCCTGCACAATTTAGCATGGCCAATCCACCTAATCTACACATCTTTGGACTGTGGGAGGAGAGTGGAGCACCCAGGGGACTTCCATGCAGACACAGGGAGAACGTGCAAACTCCACACAAACAGTCATCTGAGGCTGGGATCAAACCCACGTATCTGTCATGGTGAGGCAGCAGTGCTAACCACTGAGCCACTATGTCACCCTGTCTACCCCATAGATTCCATAGCAGTTTCGAAGAGGGATGAGAACTGAGTTAACATTTGTGAACAAACACAAGAACAAGTTAAGTTGGAAAACAAAGCTGATAAAGAATAGTTGAAACCAAGGTTTAAATTTAGTTCTTTTTTTGTTTCCTTGTGACTAAGTCAAATGATTGGAACTAACTAGTAATATTGGGTATCCGGAACAGTTAAATTAAATTAACTAGTAAAAGGTGTCTCTAATACTTTGATTTCAACTTTTGACATATATTGGTGTAAGATTGACTATTTCAAGACATAAATGCTATTACAGTAGCAGAATAAAATTCGACTACAAACTGTAATCTGCTTTTATTGTCCTTTTAAAAACCACTAAAATAAGGCTTCATTTATTCTGAAGAATGCAGCAACATGTGCAGTAGGTTAGTAATTATAGGTTAGTGTTACAGGTTCGATGTACATTGGCCTCTTGGGTCATTATGGAGCACTGGGGCATTCTCATGTGTCAAAACATGCATGTTAGTCTATTTTGGATGATCCTGTGCAGCTTGTTGTGGTGTGTTTAAAGTTATTTGGTGAAATTCCTGACAACAGTGCAGAAAAAAAGCACTTTTACCTCTGATTCCCCATGTAATTGTCTCAAGCCCGTTGGCAGAATGAGGCTGTGGCAACACAACCACAGAAAGTTGGAGTGGGAGTAGGCCATTCAGTCCATCAAGTCTGTTGCACTATTCAACGTGATCCTGTGCCGATATCCAACTCTGTCTGCTGTTCCCACTTTCACCCCATACCCTTCGATCCCTTTATCCCCAAGGACAAAGTCTAACTCCTTGAAAACACTCAACAGTTTTGACCTCAACTGTGGCAGCGAATTCCACTCTCTGGACGAAAACATTTCTCCTCATCTCAGTCTGAGATTTTTTTTTAAATTTCAAAATATACTTTATTCATAGAAATAAATCTTTGGTACTTGTACAATTTGTCATGTCATTCATAGATATATACATTGCATGTCTTAAACATTACAAAGAACAGATTGAATTACTCGAATTTACAGTTATCCTATTTACAGTTCCCTTTATTAACCATCCAGTCTCTTGTTATTTAGCTGTGGCTTCAGCAAAACCCACCTACTGCGTGGGTGCCCTGTTATACTATAGCAAATGAACCTTTTTTAATCCCAGTTTATGGGGTTACCATTGTCCATTTGACTGTCCTGTCTCTGGGGTAGCTGTCTGCATCCCCATGGTGAGCACGAACTGCTGGACCCTCGCTGGGCTGAGATGGCCTACCCTGTGTCGTCAGACTGTGATTCTTGGTTCTGGACTCCCCGGTCATCAGGAGCATCCTCGTTGTGTTTACCCTGTTTAGTCCTATTAGAATTTTATAAGTCTCTATGAGACTTCTACCTCCATTCTTCTAGGCTGTATTGAATATAGTTGTAACCAATCCAGTCTTTTAGTGCTATTCATATTAGTGTCATGCCAGGGTCTGCTGATTTGAATATTTTGATGTATGCAGACTCACAGTATGTCTTAACTTGAATACAGCTCTTGTTCCGTTGTGTGTGGCTGCTACTTTCATAATATCCATAACAATGTGTCTACTATGTGCTTAGCTCCCTTCACCTATATGCATACACTTACTGAAAGAGGTATTCTGTTGCAATGTGGTTCTGTGTATTCTGAAGCGCACAGGTATTTGAAGGTCAGCACAGGGCATTGTCACACTGCAATGCTGTACTTCCATGTTGACTGTTCAGTTTAAAAGAAGATTCCGGAGCACCAGGAATCCTTTACATATTGTCCACTGGCTACAAAATTTGCAGACGGTTGGAATGTGTAACAAAGGCAGCTGATATGTTTCAGCCTCTCTTCCTGGAGATAAAACGTAGCTGACGAAATTGTCATTATGTTTTGTTTAAGATTCAGCAATGGTTTCACCTCTGTCATTATCATTACGCTGCTCAAATTCATTCCACTCCGTCTGTCCCATATATGAGCTGGTATCTCCCTCTTTGGGGGAGGGCGAATATCCTGTCCTGATGAGTTAAGAGGTGAGCACATTTCTGATTGGACTTGATTACAGTGTTCAATCTTGGCATTCTGCAGCTGTATGGTATTAGATTATATTATGTCGTTCCCACCTACTATTGACATTGCATCCCTATCTTTCTAACAGTTACTATGGAAACAAAGATCCTATATTGTGCCTCTGCAGATATTCCAGGAACTTCTACTGAATCTTGTTCAGCAATTTTTTAAAAAATTGTCTAATATGTTAGTAGATATCAGGTCAATCTGATGTCTGACAGCCAACGTTCTCACCTTTGGGTACTCCAGTGCCTTTCACTATTGCATTGTATCCAAAACGTGCATTCATTTTTATAATGTGTGCAGGATACAATGTCATTTGCTAACAAGTGAAGTTCAAATAAATTAAAGAAGCGTCTCTCAGGATTCGCTGTAATATCAAAGGGAAGTCGTCGTATTGTTCTTGTAGTGCTTCCTTTGAACACGATGTGAACACACTCCAGACACAGGTTTGTCAAGAGCAAGTGTCCGACATACTTGTTGTGTGCTCAGATACATCACAGCAGCAATGGCAACACACAACAAGGTGGCCTTGGCTGTACCCCAGCCTGGGATATTCTGGCCAGTAAGGAGCAGGCCCACTGACTCCCTGCAGGCTGGGCTCAGGGTCCGGGTTGGCAGCTAGGCCCGGCTGCCTGAAGTCGCATCTGTGTTGGCCGATGAGCAGCAGCGGTGACTTGACCATGGCAAGGCCTGCCGACTGCTTTGTGCTGGTGGGCTACAGCGCAAAGGTTAGTCCCAGGCCCATGGCTTTAACATTGGCATGGAGGAGCCTGAAGCCAGGCCCATGGCTCCAGCTCAGGTACAGCAATCACAGGAGGGGACCTTGTAATTGAACCCATTCCAGAGAACCTAGAGCCCATAACAAGTTATCGGAGAGGCCACCTTTACAGAAAACATGAAGATGAACTCTATTGCGTTAAAATCTTGCATTATATTCTGTGCTTGAACATGGTGTTGGAGGGTGGAGATATTAAGCATCATTTTTCACTGTGCTTGTATACACGTCACAATAATAAGTCTAATCCAGTCTGATGTAAGGTTAAGCTGTGACTGCCTCAGTGTAGTGCTGGGCTGTCAGTTTGCTGAGCACCTCAGTCCTGTCATTTGAAACTTTTGAAGAGAAATGGCTGATGTGATGCTGATACACAATGTGGGTGTGAAGCAGAGCGCACACGACTGTCGCTCAAAAGACTTTCAGATTGGTTGGCAGATGTTCTCCTCCTCATTTCTAAACTGACCCTCGCTATGTGCCGAAGGTTTCACTTGCATAGGTATGCACCTTATCATTGATAAGGAGAGCTCATGCTCCTGAGATTAGTGAAGTTTGCAGCTGCTGACAGTCTGAAGCCATTGCACTGAAACCAGGTGTATGAAATAGGGCTTTCTATACACATGACATATAAACACATGTGGTGAATACTCTGATTTGAGGAGGCAACATTTCGCTGGCTCTTCTTATGTAAACCCTTTAGTTCATTGAGTCTGTGCCAGTCATAAACAACCCTCTAACTACTCTAATCCCATTTTCCAGCACTTGGCCCATAGCCTCGGCAACCCAAGTGCTCATCTAAATGCCGATTAGATGTTCTGAGGGTTCTGCTTCTAGCACCCTCGCAGGCAGTGAGTCCCAGATTCCCACTACCCTTTGGGTGAAAATGTTTTCCCTCATGTTTCCTTTAAACATCCTCCCCCTTTCCATAAACCTATACCACCTGGTCATTGATCCCTTTGTCAAGGGGAAAAGTTCCTTCTGACTACCCTGTCTGCACCCTTTATAAACTTTGTACACCTCAATCGTAAGGCCATAAGAAATAGGAACAGGAGTAGGCCATTTGGCCCTTCAAGCCTGAACCACCATTCACCAGGCTCGTGGCTGATCCGACATGCCCACTTTCCTGCATTTTCCCTGTAACCCCTGATTCCCTGACTGCTCGATAATCAAGTACCCTCCTTCGTCTACTCTGCTGCTCGTCTGTCATGTCAACCTCCCAGTAAGTTGATTATTTTAAGCTTTGGAACTCGACTACAGGAAGAAATAACCCGAAGAATTCTCTTGCGACGAGTACAGTTTTACAGCAGAGTCAATCGATCAGCTGAAGTACCTATTACACACATGAGAGTAGTCAATTCTTGGCTTTTGGCGAGCTCTAGACAAGTTTGTTTAAACACCATTAACGTGTGACTCACAAGAAATACGGTTTCAAATGTCACTTGATTTCTTGCCTTACTAGCACCTGTGACTCATTTACATCCTGCTTTTTCTGCCCCTCAATGAGATAGAAACCATGTAGAAATTTACCCACCTTGCTTTCAGTGTATTACAGCACTCTCATCATTTCTACCCCACAGCAGAAATATTAAGTGGAATTTCCCCTTGGTCCTGATAGCGGGTGAGCTGGTGAGGAGGGGAAAATGATGAGTGAGTTGTCCCTGGCAAGAGTGAATGGAATCTTTTATTGTCTGGTGTATTCAATATAAAATACACTGAACAGTTTATACTATCGCCATGCATCGGCACCATTCTCTTTAACTTAAAATAAAATAATAAATAAATAAAAATAACTTAAAGAGAGTTCATCTTTTTCTTCTCCGCTGCTAGAGTCCTGATCTGGGTTACACAGGCCAGCTGACTCTATAACCACACTGCGTCCCTCTATAACCACACTGCGTCTGAAGACGTATCAGACCCCATCAAAGCCGACCTTCCTATCAAAGCGCTCTCTTTAGAAGATGAGTTTAAGTGAAAATTGAGAAACGAGGATGGGTGGGGGTGGGGGGGGGGGTAGTAAAGGAAAAAGGACAGAGAAAGCAGATGAGGAAGAGAAGCCCGGGTGCAGTAGCCGAAACGCTGCCTACTCTGCCCCGCCAACTTGATGTGGTGATACATGTACCTTCCCGTTATGTCCAGAGCCTTCTCAATGCCAAATTGTTTGGCCAGTGTTGGCAGATTGTCTTCTGTGCCCAAAGCCCTAACAAACCACTTAAGAGCCCAGTTAAAGTCCTCTGTCCACTTCTGGCCCACCAGTAGTGAGGGAAGGTGCCCATTACCACTTTGGGATCACTGGTGCAGCTTCCTTGTGGGTTGGGGGGTAGGTGCCCATCTTTCCGGAGGTCCCACAATGGCATTGGCAGCTCTATGGCAGTGGCACTTCCTGCCTTCGATGAGAACCATCCCACCCCAACTTTGTTGAAGATCACCTGACTGTCCTCAGTCCCCTTACTCTGAGGGTGCCCTTCGAAAGCAGCACCCTCACCCTGTCATTCCCATCTGCGGTGCTGCTGAACAGTTAGCCTTCTGTTTGGTGCTGTTGAAGATGGGCTGCCATCCTTACTAGACCAAAGTGAGGACTGCAGATGCTGGAGATCAGAGTCGAGAGTGAGGTGCTGGAAAAGGACAGCAGGTCAGGCAGCATCCGCGGGGCAGGGGAATCGAAGTTTCAGGCAAGAGCCCTTCATCAGGATGGGCAAAAGCCCATCATTACTAACAGAGTTGTCACTCAAATGCATATTCTAAGGACCCACTGCCTGCTAAAGTGGGAACCCATCAGCGGGTTCACTGTTGACTTTGAAAACTCCCAGCCTATTAGCGGGTTTTGAGAAGATTTGTAGCATTGAGGTTCTGGATGCAGTTTGCTTGTTTTCAAATGAACCTTCCAGCTCAGCAAGCAAACCTACATCCACTCCCAGCCTATATTTCAAGAATGCTGTATTGGTTATAAAATAACTTGGAACTTAGAGTCCAACTCGTCCATGCTGAATAGATATTCTAAATTACTCTGGTCCCATTTGCCAACATTTGGCCCATATCCCTCTAAATCATTCCTATTCATGTACCCGTCCAGATGCCTTTTAAATGTTGTAATTGTACCAGCCTCCATCACAGTATACAGGTGCTACAGGTAATAAGGACGGCAAATGGAATTTTGAAGTTTGTTGCTAATGGACAGGGGTATAAAATCACTTCGGGAGAGGAACCGGGCAGAGAGCATTCTGGGAAGGTAAATGGTATAAAAACTTACCGCGTGGACTCGAGACCTTTACTTCAGGAGAGAAGCGGGCAGAGAGCATTCTGGGAAGGTGTGTTTCTGAATCTGGTGTGAATCTGAAAGGTGACATCACAGGAGGATTGTGATTCGATTGACTAATAAGGAGCCTGCTAAATTTGAATCTGTGCTAAGTTGAATCTTGTTAATTTATTGGTTAGAACTTGCATAAGCAGACACAAAAGCAATTTAAAAAAGCAAATTCAAAACTAATTAAATAAAATAAGGATGAAGGGTCAGTTGATGTGTTGCTTCTGCATGATGTGGGAGCTGGTGGACCCCATTGTGGTTCCAGTGACCATGTCGGTTGTAAATGTCAGTTATTGGAAGAATTCCGGTTCAGAGTCAATGAGCTGGGGTTTGTGCTTCAAACATTGTGACAGGTCAGGGAGGGGGAAGAGTTGGGGAGGGAGGATGAACTGACTGACCACAGCACCGTGGTGCAGGGAGCCGTTCAAGTGGTGGAAGAGGAGAGAAATGTTGCTGTGATTGAGGATAGTCGAGTTAAAGGCATAAACCTGAGCTACAAACCTTGCAAAAAGGCATAAATATTGTTCCCTGTGACCAGGATCGAGAGTCCCAAAGGCTGTATTGCCTGCCTGGTGCTAGGGTTCGGGACATCTCAATTTGGAGTGGGAGGGCAAAGGTCCAGTGGTCATGGTCCACCTAGGCACAAGTGACATAGTTGATAAAACTAGGACAGAGGTCCTGCTAAGGGAGTATGAACAGCTAGGAGCTAAATTAGAAAGCAAAACCACAAAAGTAATAATCTCTGGATTACTACCTGAGCCAGGAGCTAATTGGCAGAGAGTCAATAAGATTAAGCAGGTAAGTGTGTGGCTCAAAGATTGGTGTGGGAGAAAAGGGTTCGGATTCATGGGACATTGGCACAAATTTTGGGGAAGAAAGGACCTGTTCTGATGGGAACGGTCTTTATCTGAACTTTGCTGGGACCAGAGTCCTAGTGAATCACACAACTAGGGCTTTAAACTAAATAGAAGGGAGTGGTTTCAGTTATAGGGGAAATTAGAAAACCTGAATTAAAAGAGGAGGTAAGAGTGCAGAACTCAGGCGAGGTTATTAAAATCTCCAGCGCAGACAAAAAAGGACAAAGCCTATCGAAAGTGTTAGCAATCAAACTTCAAGTACACCGGACAAGCGAATGACAGTGGGAAGAGGGATGGTTAATACAGGACTGAAGGTGTTATATCTGAATGCACACAGTATAAGGAATGAGGTAAATGAGCTTATGGTGCAGATTGAAATTGGTAGGTATGACATGGTGGGCATCACAGAGACATGGCTGCAAGGGGATCAGGACTGGGAGCTGAATATCCTATCGTAAAGGCAGGTGGAGAGAGGGGGTGGTGTTGCCTTATTAGTAAGAAATGAAGTTAAATCAATAGTAAGAAACGAAGCAGGGTCAGATGATGTAGAGTCTTTGTGGGTAGAATTGAGGAACCGCAAAGGTAAAATAACCAGAGTTGGAGTCATGTACAGGCCTCCAAACAGCAGTCAGGAGCTGGGACACGAGATACGCCAGGAGATTAAAAAGATGTACAGGAAAGGCAAAGTTACAGTGATCATGGGGGTATTTCAAAAGGCAGGTGGACTGGGAAAATCAGGTTGGTAGTGGATTTCAATAAAAGGAATTAGTGGAGTGTCTACGAGATGGCTTTTTGGAGCAGCCTGTGGTGGAGCCCACTAGGAAGCAAGCAATAATGGATTTAATGTTGTGCAAGAAGGCAGACTTGATAAGGGAGCTTAAAGTAAAGGAACCCTTAGGAAGCAGTGATCATAACATGATCAAATTTACTCTGCAATTTGAGAGAGAGAAGATAGAATCAAAGGTAACGGTACTACAGCTGAGTAAAGACAACTACAGAGACATTGAGGGAGGAGCTGGCCAGAATTGACTGGGATAGGACCCCAGTGGCAAAGACAGTTGGAACAGCAATGACAGGAGTTTCTGGGAGTAATTCAGGAGAGACAACAGAGATTCATTGCGAGGAAAAGGAAGCATGGCACAGGGAGGATGAGGCAACCCTGGCTGACCAGGGAAGTCAGGAACAGCATAAACGCAAAAGAGAAAGCAAATAAGGTGGCAATGAACAGTGGGAAACCAGAGGATTGGGAAGCTTTTAAGATCAACAGAGGGCAACAAAGAAATAAATAAGGAGGGAAAAATTAAATATGCTAGCCAGTAATATAAAGGCAGACTGTAAAAGTTTCTTTAGATATATAAAGAGGAAAAGCGAGGCAAAAATTGACGTGGGGCTGCTGGAAAATATCGGAGAGATAGTAGTGGGGAATAAGAAAATAACTGTGGAACTGAGTAATTACTTCATGTCAGTCTTCACAGTGGAAGGCCTGATAATGGATAAATAACCTGGACCAGATGGACTACACCCCACTGCTGAAGAGATAGCGGAGGCATTAGTGGTGATCTTTTAGGAATCACTAGAATCAGGGAGGGTCCCAGAGGACTGGAAAATTGCTAACGTGACACCCCTGTTTAAAAGGGGAGTAAGGAAAAAGATGAAAAATTACAGACTGATTAGCCTAACCTCAGTGATGGGTAAGATCCTGGAATCCATTGTGAAGGATGAGATTTCTGAATACTTTGATGTATATGGTAAAATAGGGCAAAGTCAGCATGGTTTCATCAAGGGGAGGTCCTGCCTGACAAATCTGCTAGAATTCTTTGAGGAAGTAATGAGCAGATTAGATCAAGCAGAGTCAATAGATGACAAGGTGCTGCACAAGAGGCTACTGAGTAAGATAAGGGCCCATGGTGTTAGAAGCAAGGTGCTAGTATGGATAGAAGCTTGGCTTCTGGCAGAAAGCAGAGAGTGGGGATAAAAGGGTCCTTCTCAGGATGGCAAGTGGTATTCCGTAAGGCTTAGTGTTGGGACCAGAACTTTTCACTTTATATATTACTGGTCTAGATGAAGGAACTTAGGGCATTCTGACTACATTTGCAGATGAAACAAAGATAGGTAGAGGGACAGGTAGTATTGAGGAGGTGGGGAGGCTGTAGAAGGATTTGGACAGGTTGGGAAAGTGGGCAGATGGAGTACAATGTGGGAAAGTATGGGGTCATGCACTTTGGTAGGAAGATTAGAGGCATGGGCTATTTCTAAATGGGGACAAAATTCAGGAGAAAATTCAGGAGTCTGATGTGCAAAGAGACTTAAGAGTTCTAGTTCAGGACTCTCTCAAGGTAAACTTGCAGGTTGAGTCAGTAGCCAGGAAGCAAATGCAATGGTAGCATTTATTTTGAGAGAACTTGAATATAAAAGCAAGGATGTAGATCTGAGGCTTTATAAGGCTCTGGTCAGGCCATATTTAGAGTATTGCTGAAAATGTGTTGCTGGAAAAGCGCAGCAGGTCAGGCAGGATCCAAGGAGCAGGAGAATCGACATTTCAGGCATGAGCCCGAAGAAGGGCTCATGCCCGAAACGTCGATTCTCCTGCTCCTTGGATCCTGCCTGACCTGCGCTTTTCCAGCAACACATTTTCAGCTCTGATCTCCAGCATCTGCAGTCCTCACTTTCTCCATATTTAGAGTATTGTGCAGTTATGGGCCCCATATCCCAGGAAGGATGTACTGGCCATAGAGTGTGTTCGGAGGAGATTCACGAGAATGGTCCGAGGAATGAAAAGCTTAACATATGAGGAACGTTTGAGGACTCTGGGTCTACACTCAATGGAGGTTAGAAGGATGAGGGGGGATCTAATTGAAACTAACCCCAGAATACTGAATGGCCTGGACAGAGTAGATGTTGGAAGGTGTTTCTGTTACTAGGAGACACTAGGACCCAAGGGTACAGTCTTAGAGTGAAGGGAGGATCGGACATAAAGAGAAACTTCTTCAGCTAGAGAGTGGTGAATCCATGGAATTCACTGTCACATAAGCCTGTGGAGGCCAGATCACTGAGTATATTTAAGATGGAGATAGATCGGTTCTTAATTGTAAATGGGATCAAAGGTTACAAGGGAGAAAGCTGTGGAATTGGGTTGAGAAACTTATTAGCCGTGATTGAATACGGAGCAGACTCAATGGGCTGAATGGCCTAATTTCTGCCCCTCTGTCTTATGGTCTTGAAAGTAGGAAATGTTGCTGCAAATCCCCTTGTTGAGGAGAGATGCAATTACTTTGGAGGCAGTTTAGTGAAGGTTCACTCAATTAATTGTAGAGGTGAAAGACTTGTTTTACGAGGAGAGATTAGCAGGTCAGGCCTGTACTCGCGAGAGTTTAGAAAGATGAAAGCAGATGTAATTGAGGGATGTAAGGAGGTGTTGACAAAGTATACGTAGAGAGGATGTTTCCCCTTGTGGGGCAATGAAGAACGAGGATTTTAGATAAAGAAGTGGCAGATTTAAAACAGATATGAGCAGAAATTACTTCTCTCAAAGGGTGGCGAATGCATAGAATTGACAATTCCAGGCTATGGTGGATTTGGGGACACTGAGTAAGTTTGAGGAGGAGATATAGATTTTTAAACAGTAATGGGTTGAAGGGTTGTGGACACAGGCAGGAAAATGGGATTGCGACCGAGACGAGATCAGCCATGATTGTATGAAATGATGGAGCAGGGGCGAGGGGCTGAATGGCTTCCTCCTGCTCCCAGTTCTATTGTATAGGATAAACAGTCAGGAGCAGAAATGAAAGCTTTATTCAGTTTTGTTTTCTCATTAAATTGTGGCTCATCTGTCAATGTTGTTGTCCTGTAAGTATTTGATTTTTACAATGAGCTGACAAAGATGGCAGAAATTTCTGATAAAACCTTTGTAGACTGAGCCACTGAACCAACCTGTGGAAGAAGGCAGTTTATTCCTGCAGATTTATGTTTGGAATTTTAATGATTTTTTTTGTTTTACTTTCACAATGCGTTCACGTTTTCCTCTTCCTGCACTTAACCTCAAGAAAAAAAACTGAGAGTCACGTTATTGCAAACAAATGGAGGGATTGAAAGCAATTGAGTTAATTTTGGTGGTTTCTAACCAGCATGAATGGAATGGACTGAAAGGCCTTTGTCCGCGTAGATCTCTATGAATCTGATCATACGCTTGGAAATGACCAGGGAAAGTATAATTATTTGGTAGGATTGCGGAGCCAAGGGATTTAGTGTTTTCACTATTAAAGCATTATACAGTAATGTCAATTCTCAGTGGTCAAGGTTTTAAGCTTTGACTATCCCTTTTGCTTATTTTGCTATTATGTAAGATCAGTTATTGTTATGAGTATCATGCAATTGCCCCACCACTTTCCAGGATGCTGTATATTGCTGCAATGGGTGCTGACTGTTTGAACAGGGTGGTCAGTCTGAATCCTAAGGAGTACAGGCACCAGGTTTGGGATCCCTACAGTGCAGAAAGAGGCTATTCAGCCTTTCAAGACTGCGCTGGATCTCCAAAGACCATCCCACCAAGACCCCATACCCACCCAATCCCTGCAACCCCACATTTCCTATGGCTAACCCACCTAGTCTGTACAACCCTGGACACCATGGGGCAATTTGGCAGGGCCAGTCCATTCGAACCTGCACATCTTTCCCAGATGAAGCCCATGGGAAAATGTGCAAACTCCACACAGACGGTCACCTGAGGATAGAATCCGGGTCCCTGTCGCCGTGAGGCACCATGCCACCCAATTCATCCCAATTGGATTCAACCCCATGGGAAGACATCATGGCCGGTTAGCAGGGAACTTGTAGGAAAAATAGTTGTTACACAAAAACAAATCAGGCAGAAACTTGCCTCTGATTTTTATAGAATCCTTGTACCAAGCCCCTGGTTTGCTTGTGATTTTTCCTTCTCCCATCCTTAGGTAAACGCACGTTCTCAGATCTTGCTGGTCTGCGTGAAATCTCTCAAGTCTCAATTGCTACAACATTGGAGCACAATTCAGGCAGAGGTCTCAGAAAGCAGCTTTGGAATTGGTCTTGTGTCATCCCTGTTTTATTGATACATGTCCATATATTTCAGGCCTGGGATTATCCAAGGAGTTTGATTGAACCATCCAGGGCCTTGGATCAGCACAGTGATGAGCCTGCCCCACAGTGTGCTTTAACTCTTATATCTAGCAAAGAAACTGCGAGTCAGCTCTTAATAGTAATAAATGATAATATTTATTTATTTAACCCAATGTTGATGTGGAGATGCCGGTGTTGGACTGGGGTGGACAAAGTCAAAAATCACATAACATCGGGTTTATGGTCTAACAGGTTAGTTTGAAATTGCAAACTTTCAGAGCCCCCGCTGCTTCCTCAGGCAGCTCTGAACGCATGCGGTTTCAAATAAACCTGTGGGACTATAACCCACCCACTGTGATTTTTGACAATTAATATTATAATAACAAAATACACTGATCCAACAATTTATGCAATAAATTTAATCACTACCTTGTGCTTTAACTTAACTGTGGATGATCATATACACCACACTAGATCTTGACCTTGATCCATGTGATGATGTCAGAGGTATCTTCTCTACACAATAGTTGGTCTCGAGTTACCGCTACTGAGGGTGGTTTAGCAGCGATTCTTAGACTTCGAAGTCTTTGCACCCTTTTGGGAGGGTCTTCGATGTTCACCAATAAATCAATCAGGGTTCGATCACCCTGATTGAACTGACCCAACCAAGTGTTGACATGTCAATAGCAGGGTGGTCTTTGAGCATCCATTCCTGGGGTCATTAAGCGCACGCAGGTCAGGTAGCCCTTTCCAAATAAGGGTGTGAGCCACCTCTGTGTCTGGTAAACAACTCAATGTTTACGATTGTCCTGGGGATGGCGTTCAGATCGATTCTATTGAATTTCAATTCGTGGAGTATGTATTGTCCGCAGTTGCTGGATCAGTTGCATACTGTCTGTCTGTAGTTGCAGCCTGAGTGAATTCTGCAGCTTATTTATTCCATAGTCTTTGAGCAATGTCACTTTTGGCCAAGGCTTGCCTCAATTTCCCAGCATGCCTCATTTATTGTCCCTTTCTTCACAAATCCATCATTTTGAGCGGCCTAACTGATCTCCATCCTTTGGTCAATATGTAGTCTCCGTACACTAAACTGTGGATAGTGCATGTTGAAGTTGCATAGAATCCATACAGTATGGCAACAGGCCATTTGGCCCAACAAGTCCACTCTGACCATTTGAAGGGCATTCCACCCAGACTATCCCCCTACCCTTTTCCTCGTAACCCTATATTTCCCCATGGCTAATCCATATAGCCTGCACATCCCTGGACACTATGGGCAACTTAGCATAGCCAATCCCCCTGACCTGCACATGTTTGGACTGTGGGAGGAAACCAGAGCACCCGGGGGAAACCCACATAGATACAGGGAGGATGTGTAAATTCCACATAGATGGTTGCCTGAGGGTGGGATTGAACCTGAGTCTCTGGCACTGTGAGGCAGCAGTGCTGACCAGTGAGCCTCCATGCATTCATTGGTAAAAGCATTGAGTGCAGGAGTTGGGGTGTCATGTTACGGCTGTACAAGACACTCGTAAGACTACATTTGCTGTATTGCGTACAAATCTGATCTCCCTGTTATAGGAAGGATGTTGTTAACCTTGAAAGGGTTCAGAAAAGATTTACAAGGATGTTACCGAGACAGGAGGCTTTGAGCTATAGAGAAAGGCTGGACAGGTTGGGATTTTATTTCCCTGGAGCATAGGAGGCTGAGAGGTGATGTTTTTCGAAGTTTATAAAATCATGGGAGGCATAGATAAGGTGAATAGCTAAGATATTTTCTCCAGAATAGGAGAGTTCAAAGCTAGAGGCTATAGATTTAAGGTGAGAGGGGAAAGATTTAAAAGGGACCAAAGGGGCAACGTTTTCACATAGAGGGTGATTACTATATGGAATGAGTTAGAGATTCATATAATTACAACACTTAGAAGACATATGGATAGGTTCCTTCCACCGACACCCTCCTTCGACTGACCGAACTGGTCCTCACCCTGAACAACTTTTCTTTCCAATCCTCCCACTTTCTCCAAACAAAAGGAGTAGCCATGGGCACCCGCATGGGCCGCAGCAATGCCTGCCTCTTCGTAGGGTATGTGGAACAATCCATCTTCCACAACTATACTGGCCCCACCCCCCATCTTTTCCTTCGCTACATTGATGACTGTATCGGCGCTACCTCGTGCTCCCACGAGGAGGTTGAACAGTTCATCCACTACACTAACACCTTCCACCCCGACCTCAAATTCACCCGGACAGTCTCGGACTCCTCCCTCCCCTTCCTAGACCTTTCTGTCTCTATCTCAGGCGACCGAATCAACACGGACATCTACTACAAACCAACCGACTCCCACAGCTACCTAGACTACACCTCCTCCCATCCTGCCCCCTGTAAAAACGCCATCCCATTCTCCCAATTCCTTCGTCTCCGCCGCATCTGCTCCCAGGAGGACCAGTTCAAAATACGTACAACACAGATGGCCTCCTTCTCCAAGGACCGCAACTCCCCCCCCGACGTGGTCGACGGTGCCCTCCACCGCATCTCCTCCACTTCCCGCTCCCCCGCCCTTGAGCCCCGCCCCTCCAACCGCCACCAGGACAGAACCCCACTGGTCCTCACCTACCACCCCACCAATCTCCATGTACAGCGCATCATCCGCCGTCACTTCCGCCACCTCCAAACAGACCCAGCACCAAGGATATATTTCCCTCCCCTCCCCTATCAGCTGTCCGTAGAGACCACTCCCTCCGCGACTCCCTTGTCAGATCCACACCCCCCACCGACCCAACCTCCACTCCCGGCACCTTCCCTTGCAACCGCAGGAGGTGCAACACTTGCGCCCACACCTCCCCCCTCACTCCTCTCCAAGGCCCAAAAGGAAACTCCCATATCCGCCACAGATTCACCTGCACCTCCACCCACATCATCTACTGCATCCGCTGCAGCCGGTGTGGCCTCCTCTATATTGGGGAGACAGGCCGCCTACTAGCGGAGCGATTCAGAGAGCACCTCTGGGCCACCCGGACGAACCAACCCAACCAACTGGCCTGCAGTCTTCTTCTTGACCTCTCCGCCTCCATCCTACTCCGACCTATCACCCTCACCTTGACCTCTTTCCACCTATCACATTTCCAACGCCCCTCCTCCAAGTCCCTCCTCCCTACCTTTTATCTTCTCCTGCTGAACACTCTCTGCTCATTCCTGAAGAAGGGCCTGTGCCCGAAACGTCGAATCTCCTGTTCCCTGGATGCTGCCCGACCTGCTGTGCTGTTCCAGCAATAAAGTTTCAACTTAGAGGGATATGGGCCAAACACAGGCAAATAGGACTAATTCAGTTTAGTATTCCTGGTTTGCATGGATGAGGTGGACCGAAGGGTCTGATTCCGTGCTATACAACTATATGACTGTACGTAATTGCTGAGGGGGTGAGAAGTGGGTAAGTTTCTCTCCAAGGTCAATTTACCTCATTATTTCCTCTTCAGTCCACATCCACGGAGGGGAAAGCCCTGCCCCATTTCTTTTAAATATGGTGGGAAAGAGACTTATTTTTTTAAACATCATGCACCATTTGCAAATGGTTATGCAAGTGCCATTGAAATTATAGATATCTCCGGAATCTTAGTCTTTTTTTTCATTAGGGTGCATTAGTCTGGATATAAGTGATACACAGAGCAATTTATAATTACAAGCTAAAGAGCAGGAGCTTAGAGAAAGTTAACTATCTTTTGGAAATAGCAATTAACACTCTAAAGTTGTGATTTTCAAAGTATCGCTATTTTCTGGGAAAATTGCTTGATTATTTTAATGGCTATTTCTTTCTTCTTGTTTATAAAATGTGAAGGATTGCATGGTTTACTGGACTTATAGCTTCTCTGTGTCAATGTGAGTATGAGTCAGATAAGGTTCTGCAAATTGTGGGAAATTTTAACTCAACCTTTTAGATGTACACACTTACCAACCATATGACACCGACTTCCTAAGTGAGCTTCACCCCTTCCCTTACTGATGCGCAATCCGTCCTTTAGCATTGTGTGGGAGAGAAGGCAGTGTGGTCTAGCTGTTGGTTTATTAACTTCACAATGAGCCACCAAACAGGTCCGGCAACTTGAGAAGGCAAACCTCTCTACAAATTAAAAGACTGAGTTAATACTGGGAATGAGGGACCTTGTACGGGTTTCTTGTCCCTGGATGTGATCAGTGAGTTGCCTGGAAAATGGATCTAGCTTACTTTAAGTGCTTCCCTCCCAAAAAAAAACTGCTGCTCTTTAATAGTGTCATCAAGGCAGAAATTCACATTATAAATATCTTTCCCCTCCAACAAATCAATCTCAAGCATCAGGTGGAGAGTTCTTAATGTTTGTTTGTTTAATGATTTATTTATTTTTGAGTTTTAATCTATCATCACCATCAAATGTCTTTACCTCTCTCAGATTAGAACCCGTGCTGCACTTGCGATAGGGCAAAGATCTGTTGCTTTTCTAGGGGCAGCTTACAAAATGTGTTGCAGGGAAATGAAAGTAGTTACCTTTATATAGTATTCCATGGGATGTGAGCATTTATTGCCCATCCCTAATTGCTTCTTGCAAAATTGATGGTGAACTGTTTTCTTGAGCCATTTCCTGGTGTGGGTACACTGGAGTGTGCTAAAACTGAGCATCCTGCTGAGCTGTTTCAGAGCGTCATCAAAAACCCACCATATTGGCTGGAGAGACATGTGGGCCAGACTGGGTAAGGACGGCAGATTATTTCCCTGAAGGACATTAGTGAACCGGATGGGTTTTTTGGACAATTTAGGAGCTTCATGTTCACGGAGATTCGGTGTGTTATAAATAGAATTCCTCCAGTGTGAAAGCAGGCCATCAAGTCCACACCGACCCTCTTAACAGCATCCCACCCAGACCCTACCCCCTTTCCCTATTCCTGTAATCTTGCATATTCCCTATGACTAACCCAGCTAGCCTGCACATCCCTGGACACGATGGGCAATTTAGCATGGGCCAGCCCAACCAACCTGCACGTCTTTGGACTGTGGGAGGAAACCCATGCAGAAACGGGGAGAATGTGCAAACTCCACACAGACAGTGACCCAAGGGTGAATGTTTGTTGAGGTCAAACTTTGTTCCGTCCTGGCAGTTTGGTCACATCGGACAGCACGGAGTTAATTGCTCAGTTTCGGTGGGAACATTTACTAGTGTAGTGACCCTACAGCACCTTATGTCAGAGAGGTCTTAGAGATTCACTCACATCTTACACTGCAGTCCACTCTTGCCCAGTTTCTCACTTATCATCAATTGCCGCAGTGTGTAAATTAGGTGGATTGACTGTGGTCTTAATGTGGCCTTGGAGATGACAGATCCCCTGCAAATTGCAGTTCTGTGAAACCATTCTATCGAAATATTCAGATGGGCCTTTGAATGGACTTTGCCAACAGGCTTTCCAGAATGCTGTGTATTGCTGCTATGGGTGCTGACTCTGTTTGAACAGGGTGGACAGTCTGAATCCTAAGGTAGTGCAGGCAACAGGTTTGTGCAACTGCTTCCTACCTCTGCAGTGTTCCCACTCAGTCACATGACATTGATGTGCCTAATGTTCCATCATCAAAAACTCACTAAAGGTACGTCCCACCCCTTCAACCTCCACTCCCCCAGGAATAGATGTACATGTTAACAAGCACATGAGTGAAGAAGGTTGTTAGGCGATGATGTATCCTCTATCACTGGTGTTTGAGGTATTCGTTTAGAAACTGAGGAAGAATACCAAGGAGAAACATGTCTGTGCCAGGTAACGTCAGTACAGCTACAATATCTGTGCTGCCAGCCGGTTTGCAGTATCTGTTATTAGCTGTAAGTCTGGTTGAAGGCAGGGAGCAGGCATCAAGCAGCATGATGCTATTTAAAGAGCACCCAGTCCTCCTCAAGACCTGCCTGGATGTGTGCAACTCTAACAAGACTCAAACTCTAACACCGTCCGGGACAGACCAGCTTGCTTGATTGGCACCCCATTCACCGCCTTTGGTATTCACTCCCCCCACTGTAGTGTGCAGCTATAACAATGTTTACCGTCTATCAGATGCACTGTAGCAACTCTGAAAATGTGTTGCTGGAAAAGCGCAGCAGGTCAGGCAGCATCCAAGGAACAGGAGAATGGAAACTGGAGAAATCTGAGTTCATCCCTTGTGGTTGGAGGGTTCCCAGGCAGAAGATGAGGCGCTCTTCCACCAACCGTCGTGTTGCCATGGTCTGGTGATGAAGGAGTCCAAGGACCCGCATGTCCTTGGTGGAGTGGGAGGGGGAGTTGAAGTGTTGAGCCACGGGGTGGTGGGGTTGGTTGGTCCGGGTGTCCCAGAGATGTTCTCTGAACCATTCCGCAAGTAGGCGGCCTCCTCTATATTGGGACCTTTTATCTTAGCCTGCTGGGCACACTTTCCTCATTCCTGAAGAAGGGCTTATGCCCGAAACGTCGATTCTCCTGTTCCTTGGATGCTGCCTGACCTGCTGCGCTTTTCCAGCAACACATTTTCAGCTCTGATCTCCAGCATCTGCAGTCCTCACTTTCTCCACTGTAGCAACTCTCCAAGGTTCAGACTCTTGCGCACACCAAACTCCTGGAGCTACCTTCCGAATTGCGCTGAGTCCTGCCTATTCCACATGGAGTGCAACAGTTGGCAAAGGTGGCTCCTCACCAGCTTCCTAAAGGCAATGATGCATGGGCACTTGGGCATTGTCAATGATGCCTATGGATCGACCATAAACACATGTTTAAAAGTCACATTTAGTGTTTCTGTGTGCAGATATTTTATATCACCTGTAGTAGGTTGGATAGATCCCATGGAACTGAGGCCAAAGTCAGGTTACGAGCCTGTTAGATATTGATGGTGTCTGAGGGATAAATGACCTGCAGTTCTGCTTGCAACATGACACATTTAACTGAGAGCTTCCTTTTGAAAGTAAGGCTGGTGTACATCAGATACCGATCACTGGCAATGAGCATTTATTGATCTTTACAATTCTCCAGTCACACTTCTGGGGAGACCTGTCAGGCTTCCCTGATTGGCACTGATAGCCTGTTTCATTGCTACTGATATTGGAACGTAAAGTTGTCCTTCTTCACACTCATTAGTTTTTGTTCCTTCTTCCTCAGGTTTTCTCCATCGTAGTGTTTGCTTCTATTGTGAACGAAGGCTACATCAATAAAGGCAATGAAATTCTTTACTGTGTTTTCAATAAAAACAGCAACGCCTGCAACTATGGCATTACAATCGGCATCTTAGCGTTTTTCGCCTGCATCCTGTTCCTCACCCTCGATCTCTACTTCCCACAAATCAGCAGCGTAAAGGACAGGAAGCACGTTGTACTTGGAGACCTCGGATTTTCAGGTAAGCATGCTCAGAGGACAGAAAAGGGAAAGATTTTAGTTCTTTCAGCTTCACAACCAATTCATAAGCAGTTCCTTTTAAATCCAGTTCCATACCTTTGGCGTGCAATTTGTCCTTCATTGTGCAAGCATTTATTTCCTATCGATGTGAACAGCAGAAATCCTCCCCCAAAATGATTTAAATTAGAAGCATTTCTGGCAGCCAGTCAAACAGTTAGCTTGTTTATAAAGTCATCATAAAAGCCACACGGGGAAGAGAGCGCTGGACTCTTAGTTCTGAGGTTGAGAGTTCAAATCTCACTGTGTCAAATTGTGAAACTGAATTCAGTGAAATTAGTAGATCAGGAGAATAAGTTGTCAGACTGTCATGAGAATCCAACTGGTTTGCTCTTGTCCTTCAGCTCAGCAAATACACCACTCCTTCCTACGTGTGACTCCAAACCCATGCTGGCGAAATAACCCATTGCCATGCATGTCACTTGCTCTAACAGGCCCACCACATAATCTGTTGACAGCCAAGGATCGGTAGGAAGTTGACTCTTAGTAAAGTTAGTCTGCAGATCTTATCTACCCCATCCAGGGTTCATGATTATTGCCATTAAGTTTGGAGAACAATTACGAAACTTTTGAGGTGATCCATAGTAATAAATAATAACCGTAACTTATCTTCCTTAATAAACAGAGGTTTTATCATTGCTGTCTATAGCTTGGTATCCAGTAAGTACTTTATCCTGTTTTTTGAGATGTTTTGGACCATGTTCTGTCATTCTCCATCTCTGAAATGATGAAGCACAGTTATGTTTTCCTTGATGCTTTGGCTGTGGGGTGTATAAAATACACAACAACAGGAGAAAATGTAGCTGAGACGAAGATTTGTGGTCTCCTCATTAGGATTCAACGCATCTACCACTGCCTACGCATTTTTCTTCCAAATAGGCAAGTCATAAATGTCATGACTGCTAAGCATTTTTGGTAAGGTAATTGGCCTAATATCAGAAGAGTTGTGCTATTTAATGCACAGTGGCCTGAAGCATCTGCAGATGATGTGCCAGCACTGGAGTTTAGATTGGAATAAATGATGATCTGTTCCTCTGTCTGAATCCCTAGCTTGTCATGTCAGAGACAATAACGATGCTCAGGGTCATAAAGAGATGGAGAGGAGCTGAACCAAAATATCTCTGTCTCCAGCAAGCTCAGAATGGGCAGCGGTCGGATTTCGGGTCACTGGGATCAGGTCACTCAATGGTGGAAGCTGAATGACATGCCAGCATCACAGCCGAGAGATGATGTAAATATGGGACTTACTGGGACTGAGAGGCTTTGTGATGTTTCAGGGAGGGGGTTGTACTTCCTCCCTTGTTCCAGAGAGGCAAGCCATTCCATGATGGGCCAATTTTGGATGGACACACAATGAGAAACTAGTCAGGATCACCAGCACGATCTTGGGTAAATGCACCTGAACACTTTTAACGGTGCTGTTATAGAATAATAGCTACCTTAAAATACAAATGTAATCATTGGGCGAGTGTGGGGATGAAAGGCGTATTTTTAAAAAAATTCCTGGAGATTTTCTTCCAGCCAGGAGAGAACGAGAGGAATGTTTTTTTTAAATTTTGTAAGTAAATATGATTAAAACTCCTATTTAGCAAGTGGCAATGTGAATGTTACTTCCCTTTCAACAGTCGAACACCTTGTATAAATAAAAAAGAACTGTGGATGTTGGAGTCCTGAAACAAACAGGAGCAGAATTTGCTGGAGAAACCCACCAGGTGTGGAGAGAAAAACAGAGTTAACATTTCCAGTCCAGTGGCCCTACTTCAGAACTCGACGTTGACTTTGTTTTCTCTTCTCAGACGCTTCTGATTCCAAGCATTGTCCGAGATTCGTTATCCAGTTGCTACTAAACCTTGCTATTCCATTATTCCGATTCCGTCCATATCCTCTGCTTGTGCTACCGCAGACTCTTTGGTTTATATCTTGCAGCTGTCTGCATTTGTTGTCATCACTTGAATCAACTTAATGTAGGTGCAAAAGGGGTAAAAACAATGACTGCAGATGCTGGAAACCAGATTCTGGATTAGTGGTGCTGGAAGAGCACAGCAATTCAGGCATTTTGCCTGTCCTCGGATGCTGCCTGAATTGCTGTGCTCTTCCAGCACCACTAATCCAGAAATTAATGAAGGTGCAGACAGTTTGATACGAATGGAAGCTCTCCTCTGTAGTTGGTGTTTAAGGCAGAGTGGATGAGAATAGAGGGGAGTTTTTCTGACTATTCAAAAGCAATTCTTTGTACATTAACATACATTGTGAAAGCAAAGACTACTTTTACAATAATTGCGAGACTGGAAAGATGCCAGGCACAGAACACTCAGTGCTTTTTAAATGAACTGACTCATCGTCTACTCTTCCCTTTTAAAAATAGAATTGTAAACGTTAGGTATTCAATATCACAAAAAGATTTTCTGTGCATATTATTACTCTTACTTTCCTTGGTTATACCATCATTGTAAGGGCCTCTGATTTCTCTATAAAGTAATCCAAATAAACAAAAAAATAATTGAAATAAAATTAGAAATTACTGGAGAAACGCAGCAGGTCTGGCACCCTCTGTGGAGAGAAGGCAAAGTTAATATTTCAGGTTTAATGACCCTTCCTCCAACCTATTTTCAGAACCCGAATTTTGAAACGTTATCTCTGCTTTCTGTGCAGCCAGATCGGCCATATTTCTCCAGCAGTTTCTGGTTTTGTTTGAGAATCTCTAACATCCATAGATCTTTGTTTTTTTTTTGTTTAGAACACAAATGAAACAGTGTTCATTCTTAATTCTGCCACAGAGATATGGAAATGGACAGGTTTTGGTCTAAACACCTCAACAGGTTATGGTCCTGTGCTGACTCTCATTGTGAGCTAATAGGTCATAAGAAAGAAATATACTTTTGCGTCAAGCAAAACCCCATGATTCAATACCAGATCTGACACGGTCACTTTTCCAATGTAACTTATCCACCTTTATTGGAGAAAAGTTATTGCGTATCTTTGTAATCTCTAGCTCATAACATGAGATCTGAGCAATAAAACATTTATTTTTAACGTTTATTGAGAGAAGTAGTCCTTACGTAAATTGGGATTACAAAAAAATACTGACTCTTACGCACATCAAGTTCAATTTTGCATGGGCAATAAAATACAAATTTCAAGCTCCAGTACTCTACATTGGTTTGTTGTCTTCAGGTCTTTGCTCTGGCCTGTCCAGTGCTTTTTATTCCACCTCTTGCCATCATTTGGTGTCACCATTTCACCTTTTCTTAAAGATTCTATCAGAGTTAAAACAGGACATCGATGGACGTCCACAAAAAAACATAGCAGCCACTTGCTGTGTTTCTACTATTGGCCTGAGATTGATACTCCCTGCAATAATACTTGAATTTTCAATGTGATGTTGGTGATCAGCAGGAAATATGTAATGTAGTTATTAAAATAAAAAGTGTAAGAACTGCAGATACTGTTAATCAGAACCAAAGACACAAATTACTCGGAAGGTCTGGCGAGATCTGTAGAGGGAAATCAGAGTTAACGTTTCATGTTGAGTGACTCTTCCCCAGAAACAATTTGCTGTATAGTAATAAACCTGGTCTTTTCAAGTATTCAATCATCCCTCTATCTCTCAGGAAATGCTGGTCATATTTCTGCTGTTAAAAAGGGAAGTACCTATAGCAACGAAGCCACCCACATTGTTGGGCAGTTAGGACTGGGGCCAGACATTAGCAAGAAATGTTTTACACTTTAAACGAAACTCTGTGATGTGCAGACCAGGAAGAAGCCAGGTTTGAATCCAGCCGTGGGTCGTGATCATAGCGGAGTGACAGATCGTTGATGAGGAGTGCAACTTGCACCCCTGTTTCCATCCCAGCTTTATTTGTAGAGGTTCCTGCTGGAAATGTGGGTCGGGGCATGTTGTGCACTAAAGGGGGTGGGATGAGAGGGCTTCCATGATCTAACAGTGTGAGCATGCTTATTGTAAAGGTTTATATCTGAAGTGTGTGAGCACTTGGGTGAGTTACTGAGGAATGATCAGAATGTGTACAGTTAAGAAACTTACAATCCCTAAAGTATGGAAACAGGCCTTTTGATGCAGCAAGCCCACACTGACCCTCCGAAGAGTATCCCATCCAGACCCCATTCCTCTATTACTATACATTTACCCCTGACTAATGCACCCAACCCACGTATCCCTAAACACTATAGGCAATTCAGCATTGCCAATTCATCCTAACCTGCACATCTTTGGATTGTGGGAGGAAACTGGAGCACCCGGGGGAAACCTACGCAGATACTGGGAAGAATGTGCAAACTCCATACAGACAGTTGCCCAAGGCTGGGTCCCTGGTGCTGTATGGCAGCAGTGCTAACCACTGAACCTGGGTCCCTGGTGCTGTACGGCAGCAGTGCTAACCACTGAACCTGGGTCCCGGGTGCTGTACGGCAGCAGTGCTACCCACTGAACCTGGGTCCCTGGTGCTGTACGGCAGCAGTGCTAACCACTGTGCTGCCCCATCCCAACACACGCCAATTTGGATAGAAAGAGAGATTGTGAAAGCCCTCTGTTTTGCCCTCAGACAATTACCAGCTTGGCTGCTTCCCATAATCTGCTCCTGGCTGAATCCGATTCTTCCAGCAGTAAATGTAGTGCCGATGTTGCCTTACCATGACCGACACACAGAGAGAGCTGCCCCACTCACTTGAGTGGTATCATGGCCTTCCGAATTGGATTGCATGTTGATTATGCACACTTACGGGAAAGGTTCAAGGTTGCATTTTACAGGCTGCTGTAAATGGCATTTGCAAAGAACTCGCAACTTCATTGTTGCACAGAAAATTGTTAATTAACACCAGCTATGTAAAGAATAATGAATAAGGGTGAATAACAAAGGTGTAGGCCATTTGAAAGGCTCTATTTTGATTGCTAACATAAAGGAGTGAATTGAAAGCAGTTACTTGAATATTAAAATTATTGTGTATCTTTGAAACCGCGTTTATTTTATTAAAGTGTAAACAGCATTTGAATATAATTCAGCTTGGAAAGCATTCGAACTGAGGTTTAACTGCTTTGCACTTTCCAGATATAGGCTAAATCGATATTGGAATATCTTTTGACATTTACTCTAACAACCCCACGGGTACTGAAAATAATGAAGCCTGGCACATGACTCATCTTTTACTCATACAAAAGTTATAGAGCTGACATTGTAACTCTCTAAAGATGGAGCTGTGAAGTTGAGTAGTCTGTGATTTGAGACTTTCCCAGATTGACGTGTCTGACTTTGGGTTACACGCTGAGTAGCTACCATACATTTGCCAATAGGGAGAGAAATTTGCTTAAGGGTAGCTCTTTGTTGCCACAATAATGGCATGGTGTGGAATAAGTGAACCTGACAAGAGAGTTTAGAATCAAAAGAAATAGCTAGAGCAGGGGGAGACCCATGTGCAATGCAAGTACTGGCACAGACTTGAGGTCTGTTTCTGTGCTTTATTATGTATTAGGTTAATGTGTTAAAAGGAGAAGTTAATATTCATCTTTTTCAGTTTCAGTTGCCATGCTTATTATTTGCATCTAATTGCATTTTAGATTTTGGTGTAAAGATGCTACTATCGTCCCCAAAACAGATTAAGGTAGAAATAATTTTCCCCTATAATTTATCAATCTGACAACTAATTACAATTATCTTCCTGAGAAGTGCATTATTGGAGGTGTTGGTAGGGGTAGCAGTTCTCCAGTAAGTTCTGTGGAAGTTGGGGAAGGAGTGAGAACATCAGAAGTGGGGCCACAGGAACAATGGCAGGAACACTGTTGGCCCTGGTGGAGCTGAGCTACGCCTCTTGGCTCTACATTAAAGAACTGTTGGTCCAAAAATATTGGTTCAATGTTTGGTGTAGAGGCTGCCATTCTTCAGTAGGTGAGCAGTAGATGATGCAGCCAGGAGCCACTCAGAATCCACATTCAGAAAAGATACCTCAGGTGTGAAGTCTCAGCGAGGTGATTGCTGATTGACTTTTGAGCATGTCTATTTATTTGAACTTGGGCATTGGATTCAGAGTAAATAAAACATTGAAGGCTTTTGGTACATTGGCCTTCTTCAGTTAGGGCACTGAGTATAGAAGTTGGGAAGTTATCTTGCAGTTATACAGGATTTGGTGAGGCTGCACTTGGAGTATTGTGTTCAGTTTTGGTCACTTTGCTAGAGGAAGGATGTTATTAAACAGGAAAGAGTGCAGAAGAAATTTACAAGGATGTTGCCAGGACTCAATGGTCTGAGTCAAAGGGAGAGGTTGGACAAGCTCGGACTTTTCTCTTTAGCGCGTAGCAGACTGAGGGGGAATCTTAGAAGTGTATGAGATCATGAGAGGCATGGATAGAGTGAATACACTCAGTCTTTTTCCCAGGGTTGGGGAATCGAGGACTAGAGGGCATCAGTTTAAGTTTAGAGGGGAAAGAATAAAAGGGAACCTGAGGGGCAACTTTTTTACACAGAGGGTGGTACACATATGGATTGAGCTGCCAGCGGAAGTGGTTGAAGTGGGTACATTGACAACATTTAACTGGCATTTAGGCAAATTCATGGATAGGGAAGGATTAGAAGGATATGAACCAAATACAGGGAAGTGGGGTTGGCGTGGACAAACATTTTGATCGGCATGGACCAGTTTGGGCCAAAGGGTCTGTCTCTGTGCTGGAGGACTCTATGACCCTACGAGTCTGTGACATTAATTGAAATAATAATATATGCGCAGGCAGGATTGAGATGTGAATTAAAATATCATCAGTAAATTTATTAGCTCTTAAAAGAAAGGAAAACCTGTGATGCATTGCAGCTGCAGAATGTGGGAGCAGTTGGCCTCCTGTGTGATTTGAGGCAAATAGATCTGCAGTAAATGTAGAGATACCGTAGTCTCAGAGTACCATTGGGTTGTTCTCTTATTAGAGAGAGAGAATCGGTGGTGAGTTTAACTTGAGGGTGTCCACATGAGGTTGAGAAGATGGGGCCCTTCACAGTGGTCTCAGTCAGTGCAGGGATTGAACCCAAGCTGTTAGTATTACTCTGTATCACAAATCCGCTGTTCAGCCAACTGAGTTAACCGAATGGTCTCTTCCACCCACTTTGGATGTTTGTATGTAAACGAACTGAGTTGATCAGTGGCACCTTTGGTCTGGACCCTAGCTGTCTCCTATTAACATAATATTAACCTATTTTCCACCTAAAATGCAAGCCAGTTTCTATCCCGGGATCTGATGAAGTTTCACTTCCCTAGAAGGAAACTGTACTTTAACGCATTTCTTTAATTGAGAAGCAGACAGCTATAAAATGGAAAGTCCCTGCTCTGATCATTACTCCCATCTGGCTTTAACTGGAAACCCTAATGCACCAGTGGAATGAATCAGTTCTGTTCTTGAGGTGTGAGAAGTGAAGGCAGTGGAACAAGAAGGCTCATCTAGCTGTAACTCTGATAGACGACGAGAAATAACAGCACAAGGAGATTCTTTAACTCTGCGAGCCTGCTTTGCCATCCAACAAGATCATGGCTGATCTGATTGTGACTTCCATTCCACAATTCCTGCTTGCCCCCCTACTCTTTGCCTCTCAAGCCCTCTGCCTGCCAAGATGGCGACCAGAAAAGTAACAGGAATAGATTCCTTTCAGCAAAACGTCCAGATTGGATTGGTTTGTCACAGAGCTGATGAAGGGCTCCGGCCCGAAACGTCGATTCTCCTGCTCCTCAGATGCTGCCTGACCTGCTGTGCTTTTCCAGCAACACACTCACGACTCTGATCTCCAGCATCTGCAGACCTCACTTTCTCTCTGTCACAGAGCTGTGTCTGCCCCTCGATTTTGCTGTCTTCTCCGTAGACACTCTGTACGTTATTTCCACTGGGAGTAGGTTCTTCTTTGATGTCACAGATGAAGCACTGAGCTGCCCCCTACAGCTTAGCTCAGCATCTGCAAGCCCATCTGGGTGTCGGCAAGGGAATATTTATTGTTTAATAACTTCAGCGATGAAGCGTGCCATTTTTTTATATCCTTTCCCTGTCTCTCGTTTTTTTTTTTCCTTGATACAGTTTTGGCTTTCTGGACAGGAATTACAGAACCAGAGGATCAGATGAATGTTTCTGTGGCAATAAATATGATTCCAGGGCAGCATGTTGCCTCCCTGGTGCCAGGGTCAAGGATGTCATGGAAGAGCCATAGCTGTCAAGGGAGAATCAGCCAGATATTGTGGACCCCACCAAGGTGCCAACCACATCAGTAGGAAGAGGGGTGAGGTCCTGCAGGTACTTTTCAGGGATTTAGGAAGCAAATCAAAAAGCAGGAGATCAAGCGCAATGATCTCAGAGTTACACCCAGTGCAACGTACAAGTGAGCATAAGAGCAGGAGGATCGATCAATTGGATACATGGCTGGAAAAGTGACGTCGGAGGAAGGGCATTGGATTTGTAAAGAATTTGGGACTGGTTCTGGGGCAGTATATGCTGGAGGGGTTACACCTTCATGGGACTGGGATCCTCACTGAGATTTGTTTAAATGCTGATGAGCTGGAACTAAATTACTTAGACATGGACCATGGGAACCTGAGGGGTGACCCAAACTGGACGGAGGTAAAGTTAGTAGCAGGAAGTCAAAAAGCTGCTAAGGAGACTGGATGACAGGTGAAACAAAGCCGAGCGTCTATTACACTTCAAAAGCGAAATGTCGTCAAAAAGACAACAATGTGCAGGTTTGGTGAATTGGCTAGACTAAATTGCCCACAGTGTTCAGGGATGTGCAGGCTAGGTGGGTTACCTATAGGAAATGCAAGAGTTACAGGGTAGAGGAATGGGTTAGTGAGGACAACTTGGGCCGAATGGTCTGTCTTTACACCATAGGAATTCTACAATATAGGCACTCTAGCTATATGCATGCAGCATTCACAAGGTAGATGATCTAAAGGCACAACTGGAGATACATGACTATGATCCAATTGCCATTACAGAAAAATGGCTGCACGGTGACCAGAACTGGGAACTGAATGTTCGAGGATATTCAATGTTTAGGGCAAACAAGAAGGTACCAGGAGGTGGAAGTGCATTGATAATAAAAGATTAGATTAGATTAGATTCCCTACAGTGTGCAAACAGGCCCTTCGGCCCAACCAGTCCACACCGACCCTCTGAAGAGTAACCCACCCAGACCCACTTTCCTGTGACTAATGTACAACTTTGACTGCTGACATGTCTGTGGACATCACCCCTCGGTGTCTATCCTGTCTAGCCCTCCAGAATTGTGCCTGTTTCAATGAGAATGGTGGCACAGTGGCTCAGTGGTTAGCACTGCTGCCTCACAGTACTGGGGACCCAGGGTTCAATTCCATCCACTGGCGACTGTCTGTGTTGAGTTTGCATGTTGTCCCTGTGTCTGAGTGGGTTTCCTCTGGATGCCCTGGTTTTCTTCCACAGTCCAAAGATGTGCAGGTTAGGGTGGATTGGCCATGCTAAATTGCCCATAGTATTCAGGGATGTGTAGGTTAGGTGGATTAGTCGTAGGAAATGTGGAGTTGTTCGGATAGGGAGGGTGGGTCTGGGTGGGATGCTCTTCAGAGGGTTGGTGTGGACTCAATGGGCTGAATGGCCTGCTTCCACACTGTAGAGATTCTGTGAGATCACATCTTTGTCCTCAAAGTTCTAGAGAACAAACTCAATTGATTCAGCCTCCCATCATTTTGCAGAATCAACGCCTGTGATGCCCCTGTCTCTGCAACTATCACTTTATATCCCGAGAGCATAAGCAGTCAGCTCATGGGAATTTGTTGGATTTTAGTCCCTGGAGTTTCTGCTTTTTCTTTGCTGAATGTCTCAGTGGGTGTCACATGTAACAGTCCCAGGTAGTGCTGGTCCCAAGACAAAGAGGAAACTGTCCTGGCTTGAGCTCAGTTATGATTACCCTCCACTGATTTGATGCTGTTATCTGAGGTTGTGTAATGCTGAGAGAGAGTGAGAGAGTGAGAGAAGGAATGTCTGGGAGTGTCGCAGGAAGTTTGGAGGATGTGCCTGTTGAATATCTGGAAGGATGTGGAAACTCTGCCATGTGGATGTGAGGCTAACAGCATTGCTAAGTGTGCAGAGGTAGAGCACTTCATTGTTGGACTAAGTCCTGATCATTCAGGGAAGAGTGTGTGGTACATTGAGCAATGAGTGGGACATGGTACTGGTTGGTGGTGCAGTGATTTCACACAGAGATACAGTCACCAACCTTGACCACAAGCTTGCGAGCCGTGACCTTCCGCTGGTACTGTAGCCAGGTTGTCAGGGCCTGCTTCTCTGAGTTAAGCTTCCTGGATACATACCCCACCCCAATCCCTTTCACTGGCTGTGACCCAACAGCCACCTTCAGGCCCCTTGTGGAAACACGGGGCCTGATCTTCCCTGAGGGCGTTGGAAGGTGAGACAAGTGTCCTGGGTGGGGAAACCCCTTGTGATTTTCCCCCAGAGGGCAGGTCTACCATCTGCTGGGTGGACATCATCCCTCAGTGTCTACCCTGTCTAGCCCTCCAGAATCTTTACCTTTTCAATGACAACGGTGGCATGATGGCTCAGTGGTTAGCATTGAGAGCTCTTCCAGTTGGAAAGGGGCAGTCGTGTGCAATGGAGGGTAAGTGAGAGGGACTGCCCTTCACAATGGAGATACACCACCTCCAAGCTGAGAGGTAAGGGAGTCCCATGTACAGGGCACCAGGAGGCCTCCTTAAGAGATTGACCTGACTGCAGAACCTTCAGAGGGATGGCTTGCAGCCCACCCTGTGTTAAGGTTCACAGAATCACGGAATTGTTACAACATAGAAGGAGGCCATTCAGCCCATTGTATCTGCTCAAGGTCTGTTCCCTAGTGTCGATCTACTGCCTTTCCCTCCCGTAACCCTGCGCATACCATCTCCATCCAACTACTCGCTGTGTGAAAAAGTATTTTCTCATGACACCCTTGCTTCAATTGCACATCACTTTAACTCAATGCCCTCGTGTTCTTTTTCCTTTTGTGAGCAGCATTTGTTTCTCCCTTTCTGCCCAGCCTGCTCATTGGTATTGAAAACCTCGATCAGATCACCTGTCAGTCTTCCGCTCTCCACGGAGAACAGCCCCAACTGCTTGAATCTATCCACATCATCGAGGTTTCTCATTGCTGGGAGTATTCTTGTACAGCACCTCTGCACTTTCTCCAATACATTCGCATCTCTCCTATAATATGGTGCCCGCAATTGTATACAACACTCCAGCTGAGGTGAGGTTTACAAGTGACTTGGGGCAGCACAATTCAGGGGCGGCGCAGTGGCTCAGTGGTTAGGACTGCTGCCTCACAGCGCCAGGGACCCGGGTTTGATTCCAGCCTCGGGCAACTGTCTGTGTGGAGTTTGCATCTTCTCCCCGTGTCTGCGCAGGTTTCCTCCCACAGTCTGAAGATGTGCAGGGGTTCGGGTGGATTGGCCAAGCTAAATTGCCCTATAGTGTTCAGCTGAGGTGCGTTAGTCAGAGGTAAAATGTAGGGGAATGGGTCTGAGTGGGTTACTCTTTGGAAGGGTCAGTGTGGACTTGTGGGGCCGAAGAGCCTGTTTCCACACTGTAGGGATTCTATAAAAAAATCCATTAAAAAAGCTCTCCTGTAGTATGGTGCCCGCATTTGTACACTACACTCCAGCTGAGGTCTAACAAGTGACTTGTGCTTATCATTCATTTATATCTAATTCTAACCCAACAGGGGCCTAATAATCCAGACTGCAACCTGTCTTTTGACCTTCTGGACTCTGGCTTCCAAGTGTCAAGTCAAGAGGTGCTTTATTTGTCATTTCTACCATATACAACTGATACAGTTAAAAACAAGACAACATTCCTCCAGGAGGAAGGGGGGGCAAGTCTCAGATACAGTCACATAGATGGGTTAACTCCAGGAAAGGTAAGAGAGTTAGGCAGCTAGTGCTGGAGTCTTTTGTGGATATACCCATTTCAAACAGGTATGCTGTTTTGGAAAATGTAGGGGGTGATGGATTCTCAGGGGAACATAGCACAAATAACCAAGTTTCTAGTATTGAGACTGGCTCTCATGCAACGAGGGGTACGTCGGGTTCCAAGAGGTCAATTGTGTTAGGGGGTTCTCTAGTCTGAGGTACAGACAGATGTTTCTGTGGCCAGCAGTGAAAAATCAGAATGGTGTGTTGCTTCCCTGGTGCCAGGATCAAGGATGTCTCAGAGTGGGTGCAGAATGTTCTCATGGGAGAGAGGGGCCAGCAAGAGGTCATTGTCCACTTTGGAACCAATGATAGAGGAGGGAAAAGGGGTTGAGATTCTGAAAGGAGATTACAGACAGTTAGGGAGGAATTTAAAAGGAGGTCCTCAAGAGGAGTAGTATCCGGATTACTCCCGGTGCTATGAGCTAGTGAGGGCAGGAATAGGAAGATACAGCAAATGAATGAGGAGCTGGTGTATGGGAGAAGGAGTCACATTTTTGGATCATTGGAATCTCTTTTGTGGTAGAAGTGATCTGTACAAGAAGGACGGATTGCACCTAAATTGGAAGGGGACTCCTATACCGGCAGGGAGATTTGCTAGAGCTGCTCGGGAGGATTTAAACCTAGTAAGGTGGGGGGTGAACCCAGGGAGATAGTGAGGAAAGAGACTGGTACAGTTGAGAACAGAAGTGATTCAAACAGTCAGGGCAGGTAGGGACAAGGTAGGACTAATAAATTAAACTGCATTTATTTCAATGCAAGGGGTCTAACAGGGAAGGCAGATGAACTCAGGGGGAACATGGGACTGGGATATCATAGCAATAACAGAAACATGGCTCAAGGATTGGCAGCTTAATGTTCCAGGATACAAATGCTACAGGAAGGATAGAAAGGGAGGCAAGACAGGAGGGGGAGTGGTGTTTTTGATAAGGGATAGCATTACGCCTGTGCTGAGAGAGGATATTCCCGGAAATACATCCAGGGAAGTTATTTGGGTGGAACTGAGAAATAATAAAAGGATGATCACCTTATTGGGATTGTATTATAGACCCCCTAATAGTCAGAGGGAAATTGAGAAACAAACTTGTAAGGAGATCTCAGCTGTCTGTAAGAATAATGGGGTGGTTGTGATAAGGGATTTTAACTTTCCAAACATAGACTGGGATTGCCATAGTGTTAAGGGTTTAGATGAAGAGGAAGTTGTTAAATGTGTACAAGACAACTTTCTGATTCAGTATGTGGATGTACCTACTAGAGAAGGTGCAAGATTTGACCTACTATTGGGAAATAAGGCAGGGCAGGTGACTGAGGTGTCAATGGGGGAGCACTTTGGTGCCAGTGACCATAATTCTAATAGATTTAAAATAGTGATGGAAAAGGTTAGACCAGATCTAAAAGCAGAAGTTCTAAATTGGAGAAAGGCAAGAAATTTTTTGACTGTATTAGGCAAGAACTTTCAAAAGCTGATTGGGGGCAGATGTTCGCAGGTAAAGGGATGGCTGGAAAATGGGAAGCCTTCAGAAATGAGATAATGAGAATCCAGAGAAAGTATATTCCTATTAGGATGAAAGGAAAGGCTGATAGGTATAGGGAATGCAGGATGACTAAAGAAATTGAGGGTTTGGTTAAGAAAAAGAAGGAAGCATATGTAAGGTATAGACAGGATAGATCGAATGAATCCTTAGAATATAAAGGAAGTAGGAGTATACTTAAGAGGGAAATCAGGAGGGCAAAAAGGAGACATGAGATAGCTTTGGCAAATAGAATTAAGGAGAATCCAAAGGGTTTTTACAAACACATTAAGGACAAAAGGGTAACTAGGGAGAGAATAGGGCCCCTCAAAGATCAGCAAGATGGCCTTTGTGTGGAGCCGCAGAAAATGAGGGAGATATTAAATGAGTATTTTGCATCAGTATTTACTGTGGAAAAGGATATGGAAGATATAGACTGAAGATATAGGTGTCACCTTGCAAAATGTCCATATTACATAGGTGGAAGTGCTGGATGTCTTGAAATGCATAAAGGTGGATAAATCCTCAGGACCCTAGAACTATGTGAGAAGCTGGAGAAGTGATTGCTGGGCCTCTTGCTGAGATATTTGTATCATCGATAGTCACAGGTGAGGTGCCGGAAGACTGGAGTTTGGCTAATGTGGTGGTACTGTTTAAGAAGGGTGGTAAGGACAAGCCAGGGAACTATAGACCAATGAGCCTGACGTCGGTGGTGGGCAAGTTGTTGGAGGGAATCCTGAGGGACAGAATGTACATGTATTTGGAAAGGCAAGGACTGATTGGGGATAGTCAACATGGCTTTGTGCATGGGAAATCGTGTCTCTCAAACTTAATTGAGTTTTTTGGAGAAGTAACAAAGAGGATTGATGAGGGCAAAGCGGTAGATGTGATCTGTATGCACTTCAGTAAGGCATTTGACAAGGTTCCCCATGGGAGACTGGTTAGCAAAATAGATCTCAAACTGGCTCAAAGGTAGAAGACAGAGGGTGGTGGTGGAGGGTTGTTTTTCAGACTGGAGGCCTGTGACCAGTGGAGTGCAACAAGGATCAGTGCTGGGTCCTCTACTTTTTGTCATTTACTTAAATGATTTGGATCTGAGCATAAGAGGTACAGTTAGTAAGTTTGCAGATGACACCAAAATTGGAGGGGTAGTGGACAGCAAAGAAGGTTACCACAGATTTCAACAGGATCTTGACCAGATGGGCCAATGGGCTGAGAAGTGGCAGATGGAGTTTAATTTGGGAAAGCAAATCTTAGCAGGACTTATACACTTAATGGTAAAGTCCTAGAGAGTGTTGCTGAACAAAAAGACCTTGGATTGCATGGCTCCTTGAAAGTGGAATTGCAGGTAGATAGGATAGTGAAGAAGGCATTTGGTATGCTTTCGTATTGAGTACAGGAGTTGGGAGGTCATGTTGCGGCTGTACAGGATATTGGTTAGGCCACTGTTGGAATATTGCGTGCAATTCTGGTCTCCTTCCTATTGGAAAGATGTTGTGAAACTTGAAAGGGTTCAGAAAAGATTTACAAGGATGTTGCCAAGGTTGGAGGATTTGAGCTAAAGGGAGAGGCTGAACAGGCTGGGTCTGTTTTCCCTGGAGTAGCAGAGGCTGAGGGGGTGACCTTATAGAGGTTTACAAAATTGTGAGGCGCCTGGATAGGGTAAATAGACAAAGTCTTTTCCCTGGGGTCGGAGAGTCCAGAACTAGAGGGCATAGGTTTAGGGTGAGAGGGGAAAGATATAAAAGGGACCTAAGGGGCAACATTTTCACGCAGAGGGTGGTACGTGCATGGAATGTGCTGCCAGAGGAAGTGGTGGAGGCTGGTACAATTGCAACATTTAAAAGGCATTTGGATGTGTATATGAATAGGCAGGATTTGGAGGGATATGGGCCAGGTGCTGGCAGGTGGGACTAGATTGGGTTGGCATATCTGGTCGGCATGGACGTGTTGGACCGAAGGGTCTGTTTCCATGCTGTACGTCTCTATGACTATGACTATGACTATGACTCTATGACTGATGTGCTACATGGACAGCACAAACTCCACAATCATACGCAGGGTGGCATAAAGTGCAAAACAGACAAGACAGCACAATAATTCCTGACATCAGGACAGTCGGCAAGGTGGTGTACAAATTACAGTGTAATAAAAGTATGATAATTAATAAGCCATTCATTGTTCTAGCAGCAATTCGAAGTGGTGAAAAGAGTTTCAGATGGAATAGAGTCTGATCAAATAGTCATAAAAGTTCAGTACAATGCTAGAAAAGTTTGGAGCTCCCTTCATGGGGTAACGGACTGTGACCTGTCCTATTCTATTGGGCTTGGCCAAAACTTGTAGCCACTGCACTGCTTCCCAGCTGAATCAGCGCCAGAGCTTTCAGAGCTTGACTGAACCAGTCCCTTTCTGGCTTTAAACGACATTGGTGTCAAAGCCAGCTGTCTGGGGAATCTCCAGATTTTCTTGGTCCTAATTGAGGTAACTCATAATTCCCAATAAAAGCTGCAGAGGTGGGAATGGTAAACAAAAGCGAGAAACTGTTTGAAATGTCAGGAATGCGGTCAATATCTGAGATAAAAATCTGGGGTGTAATCCCCCACCCCATCCCAATCAAAACTCTAGTCGGCTCATGCCATTTTGATAGAAACATAGAAGAGAGGAAACAGGAATAGGACTTTCAGCCCTTTGGCTGCACCACCATTCAGTATGATCCTGGCTGATCACCCAACTCCATATGCTCTTACCCGTGCCTTTCTCCCTATACCTCCTAATCCTAAGAACTATATCTAATTGCTTCTTGAAAACATTCGATGTTTTGGTCTCAACTGCTTTCTGTGGCAGTGAATTCCACAGACCCACCACACTCTAGGTGAAGAAATTTCTCCTCATCTCGGTCCTAAAGAGCCCATCCTGTATCCTTCGACTGTGACCCCCTAGTCCCTGGTCATTGGGGACATCCTCATTGCGTTTATCATGATTGCTGCACTTCAGAGAAGATTTGCCTAATTAATACCTGGAGTAAGCTGGTTGCCTTGTGAGGAAAGGCTAGGCCTGTATCTTCTGGAGTTTACAAGACTCAGTGGTGATTTAATTGAACTATATAATATCCTGAGGGGACTTGACCCGGTGCATGTGGAAAGGATGTTTCCTCTTCTGGGAGAATCTAGGCCTAGGGGGTCATAGTTTAAAAATAAGGGGTACCCATTTGAAGCAGAGATGAGGAAACATTTAAATTTTGAGGAGTGAGAGTCTTTGGAATTTTCTTCCTCAAATGCTTTGGATGCAGAATCTTTGAATATCTTTGAGGCAGAGCTAAATAGATTCTTGATTACCAAGAGAATGAAAGATTATCGGGGATAATCAGGAATGTAGAATAGAAACTATAATCATGACCTTATTGAATGACTGACAGTACAGTCTTAAAGGGCCAAGTGGCCTCTGTTGCTTCTTGTTCTTATGTTGCTACATGCAACTGAGCAAACTACGTTCATCGTTCATCACAATATATTTGCCACACACAGCAAATCCATTGCAATATATAGACAGAGGGTTTTAAGATCTCAACATCACACTAGGAACTCTCAGTTGTTTAAATCAGTTATTATGCCTGTTTACCAGCCAACTGTGCCAGTTTAAATTGATGGTGCTTCAGCCTGTGTATCAAGCTCTGAAATGCCCTCCCTACACCTCTCTGTCTCATTTTCTCATCTTCTTTCCCTCTTTAAGACACTCCTTCAAGCCCAGCTCTGTAACCAAGCCTTTTTGCCATTTAACATCATCTCCCTATGTGCCTCAGGGTGGTTTACCACTCTCCAGTGGGGTCATTTTGTTCGGTTAAAAGCCTTGGGAAGATTGCGTGCCTGTAAAATTGGATTGCTGTTATCCTGGTGGCCTTGTTTCAAGCTGTGGGGAGGCCAGAGGGGTTTGGGGGTGGGGCGTTGTACGGGAGTACACCCTGTGCCCAACAGATGTTCTTGCATGTTTCCTGCACCCCTCTCTTCCAAATATGGTCTCACATTGCCTTCGCCAGATTTTGCCAGCCTAATGGCCATTAAAATAACAACGCAGCCATGGAGAGTAAGTTTGGGTTTGTGACTTTCCATCAGGCATTGGGTCACCTACACAATTACCCCCCCCCCCCCCCCCCCCCACCCATCAGGCTATAAGACTCCACCAATTTAAATTAGGAAGCTGATTCCTTCAATAGATCACTATGAATTAGAATTATAGAATCCCTGCAGTGTGGAAACAGGCCCTTCAGCCCAACAAGTCCACACCGACTCTCCAAAGAGTATCCCACCCAGACCCATTCCCCTGCCCTATTCTCCATTTACCCCTGCACCTAACCAACACATCCCTGAGCACTATGGGCACTTTAGAATAGCCAATTCAGCTAACCTGCACATCTTTGGATTGTGGAAGGAAACCGGAGCACCTGGAGGAAACCCACGCAGACACGGGGAGAATGTGCAAACTCCACATAGACAGTCAGCTGAGGGAATCGAACCCGGGTTCCTGATGCTATGAGGCAGCAGTGCTAGCCACTGAGCCACCACACCACCCCTGAATTATGCTGAAAAAGAATGGAATTAGCAGAACGTCAATGCTTAACAAATATGCTAAGAGTTTCTGTTAATGTTAGCCAATGAACACTGATACATTCTCAATCCAGCTGCCTATTCCTGCTTTCTGAAGTCTCAAATCATTTTGACCTGCAACACTTGGCATAGAACTGTTTAGAGGGCTGAGAGGAGATCATATGGACATACATAGACATGAAAGGGGACTGACGGAGTAGACATAGAGACGGTGTTTCTTTGTAGTGGAGCAGTCTAGAATGCGAGGTTCTGGTTTTAGGATAGGGGGTTGAAGATTTAAAACAGAGATGAAGAGACATTACTTCTCTCACAGTGTTGTCAATCTGTGGCATTCACTATTCCGGAGTGCAGTGGATGCTGGGACATTGGTAAATTTAAGGTGGAGAGAGTCGCAGTTTTAACTCGTAATGGGTTGAAGGGTTATGGAGGGAAGGAAAGTGGAGTTGAGGCTGAGATGAGATCGGCCATAATCGTATTAAATGGCGGTGTGGACTCCGGGGGCTGAATTGCTAATCCCTGCTCCGAGTTCATATGCTCAGAGTGCTGAATGATTCTGACTGTCAGGAGCTTGGATTGTTCTCAATTAATCTAATCTATATTATGTCTTGATCTGAAGACTGCACAGTAACAAGATCACACTGACAGTTTCCAATAAGTCCTGTCCTTGAGCAAGAACCTTCCATTTTCCTCTCCTGAGCTCCTGTAAGACTCAAAACCAAAGACACTGAGAATGAGAGAACCTTATCTGCCAAGGCTAAGGATAGTCCAAAGAGATTCTACAAGTCCATTAACAGCAAAAGAGCAATCAGGGAGAGAACAGGGTTCTTTAAGGATCAGTGAGGTTGTCAACGTATTGAACCTCAGAAGATGGGAGCAATACTAAACAAATGTCTTTCCTCGGTATTTAGAGTCATAGAGATGTGCAGCATGGAATCAGACCCTTCGGTCCAACTCATTTATGCTGACTAGATATCCCAACCTAATCTCGTCCCGCTTGCCAGCACCCGGCCCATACCCCTCCAAACCCTTCCTATTCATATACCCATCCAGATGCCATTTAAATGTTGCACTTGTACCAGCCTCCACCACTTCATAAGTTGTTGGAGGGGATTCTGAGAGATAGGCTTTACGTGCATTTGAACAGGTTCGTCAGCATGGCTTTGTGCATGGGAAATCATGTCTAAAAAATTTGATTGAGCTTTCTGAAGACATAACCAAAAAGATTGATGAGGGCAGAACAGTAGGCATTCTGTACACAGAATTTAGTTGAGTCTTTGGCAAGGTTCCACATGATAGACTAATTAATAAAGTTAGATCTCATGAGATTCAAGGAGAGCTTGCCAATTGGACACAAAGCTGGAATCATGGTAGGGGACAGAGGGTGGTGGTGGAGGATTGGTTTTCAGCTTGGTGCCCTGTGACCAGCGGTGTTCTGCAGAGATCGGTGCTGGGTTCACTGTTCTTTGTCATTTATATAAACTATTTGGAAGAGAATTTTGGAGGCATTGTGTTAGTAAGTTTGCCGATTACACCAAAATTGGTGGTGTAGTTGACCATGAAGAAAGTTATAGAAGATTACAAAGAGATTTTAATCAATTGGGTGAATGGGCTGAAGTGTTGCAGATGGAGTTTAATTTGGATAAATGTAAGGTACTGTAGTTTGGTAAAATAAACAAGGGCAGGACTTATACAATTAATGATAGAGCACTGGGTAATGTTGTCGAAAAGAGACCGAGGGATTCAGGTACGTGGTTCTTTGAAAGTTGAGTGACTGGTAGACAGGGTGGTTAAGAAGGTGTTTAGCACACTTGTCTTCATTGCTCAGACCTCTGTTGTGACATCATGTTGCGGTTGTACAGGACGTTGGCAAGACCTCTTCTGGAGTACTGTGTACGGTTCTGTTTGCCTGCTATAGGAAGGATATTATTACATTGAAAAGGGTTCAGAAAGGATTTACCAAGATGTTGCTGGGTCTGGAGGGTTTGGGTTATAAACGAGGCTGGATAGGCTGGAACTTTTTTCTCTGGAGGATAGGATGTTGAGGGGTGACCTGGTAGAGGTTTATAAAATCATGAGGGGTATAGATAAGGTCAATAGCAAAGATAAATTCCCTAGGATAGGCGAGTTCAAAACTAAGGGGCATATTTTTAAGGTGAGAGGAGAAAGATTTAAAAGGGATATGAGGGAAACTTTTTCACGCAGAGGCTAGTTGATATGTGGAATGAACTGCCAGAGGAAGTGGCAGATGCAGGTACAGTTACAACAGTCAAAAGACATTTGGATAGATTCAAGAACAGGAAAGGTTTAAAGGGGTATGGGCCAAACACAGGCAAGTGGGACTAGCTTAGTTTGTGAAACTTGGATGAGTTGGGCTGAAGCGTCTGTCTCCATGCTGTATGACGCTATGATTCTAGCCAGACTATGTGAATAGGACTTGTCTGAGGTCCAAGTCTGCTCAAGGATTTTTTTTATACTATTTTCTCCTTTTTAAAGGAGGCAGATGGGCACAGTTCCTCTTTTGGGTATGCTGCTTGGGGTTGGCATGGGAATTTGTGCTAATGGTGGCACAAATTGAACTTAGACTTTGATGGTCGTGTTATGATTTATGTTAGTAAGTGCTGCGTACTCGCTATCTACACTAATCCCTCTGCGCAGCAATGTCTTTACAATCTGATCAGAGCCTTTCCTCCCCTTTCCAGGGAGATGAGTGAGCTCTGGAAGTCTCTCACTGCAGGTAATCACAGGAAATGTTACATGTTCACATTGAGACCAAAAGGTGTCTGAGCCACAGTGAGGTCGATAGAGTTAGGCACTACTGTGTGCTCAGCTGCTCCTGACATTTCCTGGCTGTGACGTCTCCCACTCAACCCACATAGACTGCCGCTCTACTCTAAGCTCCAACTGATACTGAGACCAGTGGCAAAATGTTCAACAGCAAGGGGAGCTTCAGACAGCAGGATTCTACAGGACTGGAAACCAAATAAACAAGAATATTTCCTCACCGCAGGCAGACCATAACAGTACTTTGATAGAAGATTACATCACTGCAATTGTTTCTTCATAATCCCCCACGGTTTCTTAGAGCCCCTGTTGTTCCAATACCCTGGATTGCAACATTTCCAGATTACTCTCTCTTCATGTACCATGCCATGAAAGGGTGTTTTTCCACAGTTATTCTTGACAATGTTCTGTCATGGTTTGATACGGTGGACCTGGATCTCTTACCATTGATGTGCATAGTAAGGATTCACAAGTTGATATCTGACCTTTTTGGCTACATTATTAACACCCCTTTCTTGGCCATCAAGTCAGAGAGTGAACTTTGAATCCTGAACTTCTGCCTGAGAGGCAGGGACATTACCAACTGTGCCACAAAGCTTCCACCTTACTGTAATGAGTCAATATTAATCTCCTCGAAATGCTAGTTTCTGAATGTCTGCTGCATCCCTTCCTGGTCTTGCGGCCTTCAGGAAGCAGAGGAGATTTACCAGGCTGTTGCCTGGCTGGAGAGTTTCTATGATGAAGCGGAATTGGAGAGACGGGTTGTTTTCCTTAGAGCGGAGAAAACTGAGGGGTGGGGCTATGATTGAGATGTGGGGCATAGACAGGGTGGAAAAAGAAACATTTCCCCTTGATGGAGAGATTGATGACCAGGGGATGAGATTTAGGGTAAGAGGAAGAAGGTATAGAGGGGATGTGAGGAAAAGCATTTTCACCCAGGGAGTGATGGGAATCTGGAACTCACTGCCTGTAAGGGTGGTAGAGGCAGAAATGACATTTAAATGTGTCCTTGCAATGCCAGGGTATACGTGGTTATGGGCCAAGTGCTGGAAAATTGGACTAAAATAGAGGGCTGTTTTTGACCAGTGCAGACTTAAAGGGGAGGATTTGAATGTGTGTCTTACTGAAATATTCATCTGGGCTTCTAGATTGTTCTTCAATGATCAGAACCGTCACAGTGCTGAACCTCTTTATATGTGGTGAATGTAACTGGAACAAATGGAGTAAGATGTTTCATTTGCCCATAACCAGTCAAAATAGTTATGATAACTCATTCACTATTTAAAAATTCATTCATAATTTTGAACTTTGCTGGAAAGGCTGTATGTATTGCCCACCAGTACTTGTCCTTGAGATGCCGGTGCCTGTTTCTCAAGTCGTCTCAGTCCATGTGGTATGGGTACACCCACAATACCCTTTGCAAGGGAGTTCCGGGATTTTGGCTCAATGACAGTGAAGGGACAGTGATATATTTCCAAGTCAAGATGGTGAATGTCTTGCAGGGGACCTTGCCAGTGGTGGTGCTCCCATGTATCTGCTGCCCTTGGCCTTCGAGGTGCTGAAAGTCATGTGATTGGAAGGTGCCTCCTAAGGAGCTGTGTTGAGTTACTTGCTGTGTACCTTGTTAGGCACTGCAGCCAGTGTTTAACGGTGATGGAGAGAGTGAATGCTGAAGATCTTCAATGGAGTGCTGATCAAGTTGGTGCTTTCTCCTGGATATTGTTGAGCTTCTAGAGTGTTAATGCACCCAGTAGAGAATATTCAGTCCTGACTAATGCCTGCTCAATGATGGACAGACTTTGAAGTTGAATGTGATTTCCTCACAGTAGATTTGCTTTTGTTCTTATATTTACATGATTTATCCAGTTATGTTACCAGGATGTTGATAATGGGAAGATACAGCAATGGTGGTGCCATTGAAGATCAAGAGGAGATGGTTAGATTCTCTCTTGTTCGAGTTGGTCATTGCCTGGCACTTGTATGGTGCACATTTACTTGTCACTTATCAGCCTCAGTCTGGATCTTGCCTTTCTGCATGCAAGCAAGGACTGCTCTAGAAGTAGCCTCGAATAGTGCTGAACATTGGTGCAACCAATGGCAAATATCCCCACTTCTGACCTGAGGATGAAAGGAAGCTGATAGGTGGAGTAGCTGAAGATGGTTTGGCTGGAGAAAGACTGCATGGGGCTCTTGTGTTGCAGTGCTAATGTCAGGTCAGAAGATTTAGGCTCAAGTTGCACCTGCTCTAGAGGTGTGCAATAACTAACATCCCTGAACAGTGATTCGAGAATTTCTGGAGGAAGCCTGCAGAAAGCTGTAGTACTGAGGAACTTGGGAATCCTTGTTCATGAATCACAAATAGCTAATATTCAAGTTCAGTTGGTAATGGGCAATGCAAATGGAGTATTGACCTTTTATTTTAAAAGGAACTGGAGTATTAAAAACACTGTCAAGCCTTGCCTAAACTATAAAAGGCACTCGGCAGAACACACCTAGAATACTCTGAACAGTTTGGAAGTGGGGGGGATATACCGGCATTGGAGGCAGTCTAGAGAAGAACGATTCAAGATATGGAAGGATTTTCTCAAGAGGAGATGTTAAGGCATTTGGACCTGGACTCACTGGAGTTTATAAGAGTGAGAGGTCACCTTATTGAAATATTTAAGATTCTTAAGTATAGATGTGAAAAAATAGATTCTCCTTGTGGTAAAGTCTATGACCAGAGGGCATAATTTCAAAGTAAGGGGTGGCTCATCTAAGGCAGAGTCACAGAATCATTGAGATGTACAGCACGGAAACAGACCCTTCAGTCCAACTCGTCCATGCAGACCGGATATCCCAACCCAAACTGGTCCCACCTGCCAGCACCTGGTCCATATCGCTCCAACTCCTTCCTATTTATATATCCATCCAGATGCCTTTTAAATGTTGGAATTGTATCAGCCTCCACCACTTCCTCTCGCAGATTATTCCAAACACGTACCACCCTCTGCGTGAAAAAGGTCTTAGGTCTCTTTCCCTTCTCACCCTAAACCTATGCCCTCTAGTTCTGGACTCCCCCACCCCAGGGAAAAGACTTTGTCTATTTATCAGATGAAGAGGAATTTCTTTTTTCAGAATGTAGTGAATCTGTCCTCTTCCCTACGGAGCAGGGATGAGGCTGGATCATAAACATATGCAAGGCTGACCTGTTACCATAAGAATTCATCTTTTGTGGAATCAAAATTGAGGACTCACAGGGTCGTTGCCTCTGGTCAGTTCCATCACCTCTGGCAGGTCTGTCTTGCAAGTGGAACTGGAAATATTCAGTTAAAAATCTCACAGCACAGAGTTATAGTCCAACAGGTTTATTTGGAAGTACTAGCTTTCAGAGCTCTGCTCCTTCAGGTAACTAGTGGGGGCAGGATCATAAGACACAGAATTGAAAACAAAACATCACAGTGTCAAGCAATTGAAATGATATATTGAACAAACTGAGATTGCTGTTAAGTCATTCATCTTTCAGAATGGGTTGCAGGTTTCAGTTCATTAATATGTAAATCCCAGAACTGCTGCTCCACAGTTAGCTGATGAAGGAGCAGTGCTCTGAAAGCTAGTACTTCTAAATAAACCTGGTGTTGTGCGATTTTGTTTTTAACTTTGTCCACCCAGATCAACACGGGCACCTCGCATCAACAATACATCCAAGAATGGTAATGGAGGTGTCGGGAACATTGTAAGGTAGGATTTGGTGAGTGTAGCTCTGTCAGGTAGTTGCTCGATTCATCTGAACAGGTCTCCTGATTTTGACACCATTTCCCAGATGTTAATGAAGAGGATTTTGCAGTGTTGATTGGACAATTATTGTGGATCTGGAGTCACATGTAGACCAGATCAGCTAAGGATGGCAGATTTCTTTCTTTGAGGACATTGGCATACCATCTGGTTTTATTCTACGATTATTATGTTAATCTTGCCCCAAAATAACTGCCTCAGCCAAGTTTTGAATTCCTTGCTTCTCTTAAGCTGTGATCCTGTTTCATGGTGTGTGTGTGGATGAGGGACGTTCTTCAGCGAGTCCTACCGGGTCTGGCCTACATGTGACTCCCGACCCATGGTAATTACCCAGTCAACCCTGCAAAATCCTAGTGTTAATGGTAGTTGTCTTTTCCCTAGCATGGAGGATTTCAGGACTCTGACATTTTTAAGGGGAGAGATTTAAAGAAGACATTTATTTGCACAGATGGTGATTCGCATGTGGAATGAAATTCCTGGGGAAGTGGTGGATTTGGCCACAATTACCAAATGTTTTTTTTAAATATTGTGAAGTACGTGAATAGGAAATGATTTAGAGATGCCAGTGTTGGACTGGGGTGTACAAAGTTAAACATTGCACAACACCAGGTTATAGTCCAACAGGTTTAATTGGAAGCATTAGCTTTCGGAGCGCTGCTCCTTCATTCGATGGTTTGGAGAGATCTGGGTCAGGAGCAGGCAGTTGGGACACATTTGGTTTGGAATTATGTTTGTCGTGTTTGTTTCTGTGCTGTATGACTCTATGTATGTGGAGTAGAAATCTTGCTTCCTAAGAGCTGATAAAAAACGTTTGTTCCATACATAGCCACATTTCAATCTATGCAATATAAAACTCTCACTTCTATGACAATAACCATTCTGTTAGTGTAGGCAGTTAAGATCCAATCATGCCACCGTTTAACATGAGCTTGTTGTTTTTATTTTGAGCATAACTGTTGTTAAAATAATTCACTGTTTATTCTAAAACATGTATCTGTGAGTAGGCTTATAATTACAGTTTGTCTTTGTCCTTGTTCTAACAACATACTTGTACTGTATTTAGTCAGTCAGGTTCGACACAAGAACGCCTCATGAATGTATCACTGCTATAAATATTGGCAAGTAATTCCTGGATTTTAAGCGTGCAGTGGTGATCCCTAATGGGGAAAAGATTTGCTTTTCACATTTTGACAAATGCTTAAGATGATCGCAGTTTGTCAATTTTTAGGAACTTTAGAAATCCCCATCACACAGTCCAGCCTTCCATCCACTGACTCCAGAAAGCAATCACCATAATCATAGACCAATGTAGGACATTGGACAAACAGGCAGAACACTAGCTACCAGGATACATAAACATCAACTAGCCACAAAACGACGTGACCCACTCTCACTAGTATCCTTACGTATGGATGAGGAAGGACACCACTTCGACTGGGAAAACACATCCATCCTAGGACAAGCCAAAAAGAGACACGCACGCCAATTCCTAGAAGCATGGCATTCCAACTGGAACTCTATCAACAAACACATTGACTTGGATCCCATTTACCACCCACTGAGAAAAAGAACAGGAAATGACATTGCCATAGGAATTGACATCACCACAGGAAATGACATCACCAATCCTAGGAAACTCAAGCATATAAATTGAAAGTGGGCTACACCACCAGTGCTTCATTTGGAAGCTCACTGAAGACGTTACTTAGTATGGTGGCGAAATGTCTGAAAACGAACCTTCCAGTGAGCAAACTTACATCCAGAACCTCAACCTGAGCTACAAATCTTCTCAAAACTCACCAATAGAACCACTACCGATCCTAATTCTGAGACAAAAAGAACCAGATTGAGGAGAGTTTGGGAGTGTGGTTTTGGATATCAGAGAAAGGTACTTGCTCATTAAGAAAAATATTTGACAGATTATGAATGGAATAAGCAGAAACTGAGCATTGGACAAATTAATGAATAGCTTGCTGAGAGAGTCTGGTACGAAAAGGAATGCAGCAGCTTTTATTTATTCTTTCGTGGGAGGAGGGCATTGTTGCCAAGGGCAACATTTGATTGCCTTTAAACTGAGTTTGCCCATTTCTGAGGGCAGTTTGGAGATGACCACACTGCTGTGGTTCGGTAGTCATGTTTAAACCAGACCAGTCAGGTGATTGACAATACCACTGCATCACTGTCTCCCCTTGCTCTACTGATTAATACATAAGGGATAGATTATAATATGTTTTATCTTGAATCAGGACTGGAGTCCGCAAGCTTCTCTCACAGAGATGGAAATGACAGCACTGAGCTGCAGTGACACTGACATGTATGCCCTGTGACTGCACATCAGTCAATAACACTTCTGTGGCGGCACTCGGCAAGGCAGGCCCAACACCCATCAAACTGTGCCAACAGCAAAAGCCAAAAGTGCTCATGCAAATTATTCAGTTCCTCATTAATCTTTCTCTTCTTTAAATTCTATTTCAGGACTGTGGACGTTCTTGTGGTTTGTAGGCTTCTGTTTTTTGGAAAACCAATGGCAGATCACTTCTTTGGAAGACCTTCCCCTTAACCAAGGTGCTGACGCTGCCCGAGCTGCCATCGCCTTCTCCTTCTTTTCCATTTTGTCCTGGGTAAGTCCTGCCAAGTATTCCCGGTCCCGTGTATTCTGAGTCCACTCACCATCTGAAGGTAAAACTGTGCTCCTGCCTATCCTGTCAAAACGTGGCAGGGAATCCACATGCTCGTTCCTTATTGTACTCTGACTTTTATGCCCCTTAAGTTCTGCAGTCGTCTCTCAAAATTTGTTAAACGTTGGTTTTGAAGTGCTCACAGGAAAAGCGACTGAGAGTTGGATAGTACGACACTCTGTATGGTAAAGAACATGGAACAATACAGCACAGAACAAGCCCTTTGGCCCTCGATGTTGCGCTGACCTGTGAACTATTCTCAGCTCGTCCCCCTACACTGTCCCAAAATCATCCATGTGCTTATCTAAGGATTGCTTAAATCTCCCTAATGTAGCTGAGTTGACTACATTAGTAGGTAGGGCATTCCACACCCTTACCACTCTTTGTGTAAAGAACCTACCTCTGACATCTGTCTTAAATCTATCACCCCTCGATTTGTAGTTATGTCCCCTTGTACAAGCTGACGTCATCATCCTAGGAAAAAGACTTTTACTGTCTACCCTATCTAATCCTCTGATCATCTTGTATGTCTCTATCAAATCCCCCCTTAGCCTTCTTCTTTCCAATGAGAACAGACGCAAGTCCCTCAGCTTTTCCTCATAAGACATTCCCTCCAGACCAGGCAACATCCTGGTAAATCTCCTCTGCACTTTTTCCAATGCTTCCACATCCTTCCCGCAATATGGCAACCAGGACTATACACAATATTCCAAGTGTGGCCGCTCTAGCATTTTGTATAGTTGCAGCATGATATTGCGGCTCCGGAACTCAGTCCCTCTACAAATGAAACCTAACACACCATATGTCGCCTTAACAGCGCTATCAAGAAGAACTGGGAGCAGGAGTTGGCAATTCAACCCCTTCAGCCTGCTCTGACATTCTATATGATCATGGCCAATCCCATCTTGGCCTCAACCCCACTGTACCACCTTTGACACGTTGCTAATTAAATATCTGCCTGCCTCTGTCATTCACTCCATGGCCCAGCACCCAATGCATTTTGGGATAGTGAATTACCCTTTGAGAAAAGTAATTTCTCTTCATCTCAATTTTAAGTCTGTTACCCCTTATCCTAAAACTATCATTAGTATAACGTGGGAAAATATAAGGTTTTGCATTTTGGCAGGAAGAATAGAGGAGTTGAACATTATTTAAATGAAGAAAGAGTACACAAAGCTGTAACCTTGAGGGATTTTGGGGTCCTTCTGCATGATTCATTAAAAATTAGCCTCCAGCTGGTAGGATAAGCAAATGGAATGTTGGCCTTTATTTCAAAGGGAATGGAGCCTAAAAATAGGGAAGTCTTGCTAAAGCTGAGCAAGTCACTAATCAGGCCTCAGCTGGGAAACTATAAACCGTTTTGGTCCCCTTATCTCAGGAAAGATTTATTGCCATTTGTACACAATCCACAGAAGGTTCAGTTGATTGATCCTGGGTTATGGAGGTCTTTTCTTTTGAATGATTGAGTATTTGTGCCTGAATTGGTTTTGAAGAATGAGCGCCAACCTCATTAAAACATTTGTGATTCTTCGAGAACGTAAAGGGGTAGATGCAGAGAGGTTGTTTGACCTTGTGTGAGAATCTAGGACCAGAGGATAGAATCTCAGAGCAAGGGGGTCACCAAGTTAGGACAGGGGTGAGGAGGAACTTCTTCTCCCAGAGGGTAATGAATCTGGGCATTCTTTCCTCCAGACAGCTGTCAAGACTGGTTCATTAGTATATCTAAGGCTGAGTTGGACGGATTTTTAATTGGGAAGGAATCAAGGATTGTAGGGGAAAAGCAGGCAAGTGAAATTGAAGATTACCAGATCAGCTATGATCTCATTGAGTGATGGTGCGGAATGAATGGGCTGAATGGCCTACTTCTCATCCCACATTTTACAGTTTAGGGTGTAGGTTTGCTCGCTGAGCTGTAGGTTTGATATCCAAACATTTCATTACCTAGCTAGGTAACATCATCAGTGGCAACCTCCAAGTGAAGTGAAGCTGTTGTCTCCTGCTTTCTATTTATATCTTTCTCCTGGATGGGGTTCCTGGGGTTTGTGGTCTTGTTGTACAAAAAAAAAAGAATCAAATAAGATTCAGCCCTTAAACAGCTGGCTTATTTCATGTCATTTTTCTTCAACGCAGAGTCATTTTACAGAATCTGCAATTTATGCGCATTTTGAGAAGTTAAAAAAAAGTTGGAACTTAAGATCAAAATAGAGTCACAACAAATGCATGAGCGTGCGTAATATCTATATGTTTCTGTTATTTGGAATTGATACCTATTATTGCATTACATTTCATTTTCAGGGTTACCTGACTCTCTTTGCCTTCGACAAATTTAAAAATGTAGGATTTGTGGAAGATGTTGAAAGGCTTGTACCACCATCTGCACAAGTGTAGACCCATCTTTACAAAACTGATGACTCTCTGTCCCTTACAGCAGATCATTTTAATGGCATTAACACATGAGATAATAATCTTTAAAATATTAATAACAACTTACTTCATTCAGTGCTCTAATGAGACCAGGTAATGAGCTGCTCAGTGCCTGATATCCTGCCTAACCCAGACGCTTAATTTTAATTGTCTCGAAAGCTTGTTTTTTAACACATTCTACAATTGGGCTGACCTCATTTCTTGTGAGCTGAAACACCAACTTAGCCACATCAGACTTCCTCTAAATGATTTTGGAATTTACCTGTGAGAAGGAAAAGAAAACAAGGGGCTTGTCTTTATTTTCATAGTTCTGTGTTAATAACTCCCACAATATTGGAAGAATTGGGAGCATGGTGGCTCAGTGGTTAGCACTACTGCCTCACAGTGCTGGGGACCTGGGTTTGGTTCCAGTCTCGGGCGACTGTCTGTGTGGAGTTTGTACATTCTCCCCATGTCTGCACGGGTTTCCTCCCACAATCCAAAGATGTGCAGGCTTTTCCCACCCTGGGAAGTTGCCCATGGTGTCACAAGGATGTGTGGGTTAGTTGCATTAGTCAGGGGAAAATGCAAAAGAGTAGGGGAATGGTCCTGGGTGGGATACTCTTTGGAGGGTCGGTGTGGACCCTTTGGGCCAAATGCCCTGTTTCCACACTGCAGGGATTCTATGAATGTCATTCACAATGGATGATTGTAATTAAATCACATGTAATAAAGATTCAAGTGCTATAAATTATCCATTTGGGATGAGCTTATTACCTTATGCTGGAATCGGAAATAATTGAATAATCATTTTTATTTTTAGCACTTTGCCAAAGCTCAACCTGTCCGCCTGATATGATTTGATTAGATTAGATTTCTTACAGTGTGGAAACAGGCCCTTCGGCCCAACGAGTCCACACCGACCCTCTGAAAAGCAATCCACCCAGACCCATTCCCCTACATTTACCCCTTCACCTAACACTACGGGTAATTTAGCATGGCCAATTCACTTAACCTGCACATCTTTGGACTGTGGGAGGAAACCGGAGCACTCGGAGGAAACCCACGCAGACACAGGGAGAATGTGCAAACTCCACACAGACAGTTGCCTGAGGTGGGAATTGAACCCGGGCCTCTGGCACTGTGAGACAGCAGTGCTAACCACTGTGCCACTATGCCCCCAATTTTGAAACAAGTTTGGCCAGGGGAATTCGGACAGGGTCTCTTTGTCAGGGACACAGAATTGTATGTTTTTAATCTAGTAATTTCTACATGTCATTTCCCCGATTGGTTTCAAATCTTCATCAGTTTCTTTTAAATAGTTTAAGCATGAAACTGGAATGGCTTAGTTTAGGTTTGGCAGCTTTTTATCAGAAACTGTTGTCCACAGGGTATGTTTGTCACTGGCTAAGCCAGCATTGCCCATCACTAGTTACATTGACAAAGTGATGCTGGCCAATCCTCTTGAACTCTTGCAGTCTGTACAGTGTTGGGCTGAAGTTCCAGATTATGACCCAGCAACAGTGAATGAATGGTCACATATTTCCCAATCAGAACCGCTGCAAGGGGTTGGTGCTGTTTTAATGCGGTTGCTGCCCTTGTGTTTCCAAGTGATAGAGGTCACAGGCTTGGGAGATGCCATCATATGTGCTCTGACAGTCAGCTCCAGCACATCTTGTTTATATTACACACTGCAGCCACAGTGTTACCAGCAGTGGAGGGGGTGAATGCATAATATCACCAATAGACTGCCAATCAAGAAATTGGTTATCCGAGTACTCACTCGGAAAGTGGACAATATCTCGTCACAGTTGAGAGTGTAGTGCTGGAAAAACACAGCAGGTCAGGCAGCATCCTAGGATCAGGAGAATCTATGTTCCGGGCATAAGCCCTTCATCAGGAATGGAACCTGATCAGGATTCCTGATGAAGGGCTTATGCCTGAAACATCGATTCTCCTGCTCCTCAGATGCTGCCTGACCTACTGTGCTTTTCCAGCACCACACTCTCAACTCTGATCTCCAGCACCTGCAGGCCTCACTTTCTCCAATTATCTCATCACACTCCTGAAGTGTGCCTCACACGTAGTGGACAGTTTTTGAGGAGTCAGGAGGTGAGTTACTTACCAGAGAGTTTTCAGCCTCTGAACAGCTCTTGTCATTATTTTTATATATATATATATATATATATATGGCTGATCCAGTTCATTTTCTAGTCAATAATAAACCTTAGGATGTTGATTGTGGGAGATTTGGTGTTAAATATCAAGAGAAGGTGTTCAAACTGTCACTCGTTGAAGATGGTCATCGTTTGGTACTTGTATGATAAAAACATTTATTTACCATTTATCAACCCAGGCCTGAATGTTGTCTATATACAGTCAGAACTGGGTATGTTTACAGATGTTTTTGTTTGATGTTCAGCACCATTCATGACTCCTCAGATACTGAAGCATGTTCAGATGCAGCAAGACCGTCTCAAAGTTCAGGCACTGGTTGATAAGTGAAGCAATTCCTCCTCACCTCAGTCCTAACTGGCCAAGGGCAGGGAAAGTGGATGGTAATCAGCAGGAGCATTCTTCATCCATGTTCAACCTGATGCTGTGAAACTTTATGATGTCCAGAGTCCGTGTTGTGAACTCCAGGAATCACTGTCTCCTCAATGCGCTCCCACTTTTGGAGGGTCTGTCCTTGAGCGTGACATACCCAAGGATTGTATTGGCCACATTGAGGATGACAGGCTGAAAGACACGATTTGGAGAGAACATCTTTGTCAGAGTGCTGCTCAACACCTTTCCCAACTCTGGCACAAGTTTGCAGGGTTTGATGAGGAGAATTCAGGGTCAACTGGACAGGGTGGCTTAGTTGTGGACACAAAATCATATGTATATTATTTTAATCTAGTAATTTCTCCATGTCCTTTCCCCCATTAGTATTGATCTGCCCTATGTTTTCCAGCTATGCTGTGGAGGTGCTGGTGTTGGACTGGGGTGGACAAAGTCAGAAATCACATGACGCCAACAGGTTTATTTGAAATCACAAGCTTTTGGAGTGCTGCTCCTTGGTCTGGTCACCTGACAAAGCTTGTGATTTTAAATAAACCTGTTAGACTATAACCAGGTGTCATGTGACTTCTAGATTTGATAGAATGACAAGCATCCCAATAAATGTCTTATTCTGATATTGTTTTCTCTGAAAAATAAGCAATATTTAAAAATGAATTCCTGTGACAATTTCACTGCTGTACAATTGAATTGCTTTTCATATCAACATGATTTAAAAATTGTGATCATTTGAAAATTCAATTTTTGAGCTCATAAAGCATATTTATGTAAATTTGACATTTGAATGTGGTATTAATGGTTTGTCTTGGTCAGATAGAAGGTATGATAAGAGTTTCCACACATGAACAGAACTAAAATCCCCTTGTGTTTTGCGTTATTCAATCCATCTCCTCATTGATTTATTTTCAGTGCACCAATGACCTAACCTTCAACTTAGTGTCTGTAAAAAGAAATTACAATGATCTGATTGACTTTTCCTTTAAGACATTGATACTTAACATCTTATCCAATTATCTTGAGTTCCATGTCATGCACCCCTAGATTGTGCAATCAATGTCTTCAATCAAAGTTGGCCAAGCACTGACACAATAATAAATCAATGAAATTGAAATGTAAATATAATAGTTAATAGTCAACAATTTCCAGTGTGTAGAAACCAAATTTCAGGACAGTTGATGAAAGTAAGTGGTCAACTCTTGCACTTTAGCTTAAAAAGTCATGCAAACTTCATTAGGATTGTTGCATTGATGTCGTGTGATGGCTATACTTTGTTGCCTGTGATTGCAAATTCATTTTTCCAAACAATTGTTACTTGCAGATGCAAAGCACCAAAACAAAACCATGAAGGAATTAGCAAACACTATAATCTCCACATAATCAGTCCCTGTGGAATAACAATGTACTGCAACTTGATTTGACTAACAGGATCATCCCCTTCTTATTAACTACATGATGCTACAATGTTACACCTACTGAGTCCTAGTTATAGGGCACTAACAAGCATTTCTTAGTCTTTATTTTAATTAATCTCATTAAAGGCTGGCCTAACCCTGAAGGCATGGCAGAGGTACCGCCTGGGGGCTGACTCATCCCTCTTCTCCCAAGATCAGTTGGACACTGGCCATCCTCCGTACAGCACCGGAACTGAGAATGCGGACACCTTTCAGAGCCCACCCTTTGCTGAAAACCTGGATACTGTCTCCTCGGGATACCAGATGCCCCCATATTAAAGGCTGAAGGTCCTGCTTGAAGTTTAAAAGCACAGTGTCCCTTACATTGGCCTAGATAGTTTTCTAATCCAGCCTATCAAACATCTGATCTGATGTGATCTCATTGCCTCTGTGTCTCCTCCAAGCTCTTTGTTCAAGGTGTGTGACGAGAGCTCAACTTCTTTGGCCAGAGATTGTGGGCGATTTTCTCATAGATTAAATAAAATGTTTCAATAGTCTTGAAGGATTTTATTAAGGTGCATTGGAGATATAATACTTAAACTGAAAGCTATGTGGGCCAATGAAAAAGGGATGCTGGAGTACAGATATTTTATCTGTGGTGCAGTGTTGTTCACTGGTTGGTTAGCTGCAAGAGTGCTAAAGTGCTGTTAAAGATCATTAGGCTTTTCATGTGCTAAACTGGTGTAAGGTAACCTTTCTTTTAGCTAATAGTGCAGTGTACTCACTATATTAGTGGTATTGTCATTCCTGTGTTAACTGTAGTATGCAAGTTGGAAAGGCACCCTCTTCCAACATCAAAGCATCTATTTAGTGTTCTTAGAAACCTTCCTCAATTTATTTGACGTACCTGTGAGCTCATGATTAACTGTTCCACATCATGTACCAGATTATCTAGTTGTGTGTAACTGTATACAGCTTTAACTTGTTAATCTTCAGAGCTAAGTGGGGATGTGAATTTAATGTGTTCCTGCTTCCATTTAATTGCATTGGTGACAAACATATAAACACGAATAGAAGAACTTTGAAAAAGGTCAGCTGAGCGTTTCAGTCGATACCATTGGGAATATTTTCAAATACTCTTTTATACCCGTGAATGCAGATGTCTGATGATACGAATGAACATCATATTACTCAAAAGTGGTATTGGTTGTGACTTTAGTAAAGCTTAGTGCCCCTCGCTGTATAATCTAGGGTTTATTATGTGTCTTTTGTATAGTAATCTCATTCTTATTGTAGGTTACTTTATGGAATTGGGCATAAGCAAATTTAGAGTAACTTGTGGATAACCAGAGGGTTAAACTCACTGCATACCAAGGGACAGGGTCTTAAAGACCTCCTCGACTGCGCCCAAATTATTCAGAAGTCATGGCATCATGTGCTTGAACCCTTCTGACTAGGAACATCCGAATGTAATTATGTACAAGTCATCCTTTTGGGATGTGTGTGTATATACTGCCAGTCAGGTAAGTCTCGACTTACAAATTGAACTTGCGCCTTTTCACCAGCATGAAAGCTTTGTATAACAAAATAACGCCAGAACAACAACAATAACAACAACAACAAAGTGCAATTTTGATTTTGTGATGATCCCTGTGGTGAGGGAGCCATAAACCAAAATGTAGAAATTGACCAAATGACAGCCGACCCCAAACTGAAGAAATTCTCAAATAACGAACTGCGGATGCTGTAAATCAGAAAGAGGTCACTCGGTCCGAAACGTTAACTCTGGTTTTTCTCCACAGACGCTGTCAGACCTGCTGAGCTTTTCCAGCAATTCCTGCTGGAAATTAACAACAAGATTTCACTCATTTGTAGCTTTTACATGTTCATGATTCAGAACTGACGCAAATTACACTTGAATTCATCGGCAAATTATACTTTAAATAAGAAGGTAAATTTTACTCCAGCTGATATGACAAGATATGTTTTAGCATAACCATAAGCAATTGCATCATCCCCACTCCCTGCAATAATGCAACACTATTTGCTTCTCAGTTACACAGCATTTTGTACCTCACATAGAAAAGGTTAGGGAAACTATACACCAGGTTTCACTTTAGAATGTCACAAGCATGATTATCAGCTGTAAGGCACATTTCTACAAACCACCTTTTTTTTTTAGAACATAGCATTCCTGATGGTGTAAATTTCCACAGTTCTTTTTCAATGGACCCAATCGCACCCTAATTCATAGCTTGTCCACTTGTCAGAAAGCACCCAGTTCCTTTGTCAACCTGAGCTGTACTCGGAGCTTTCCAGTCCTAGCCCTTTTTAGCCAGCTTGCAGAGTACCTGTCAGAATCCCTGCCTCCTTTACTGCCAAACAGCTACTTTGTTTTGTTGATAAACAATTTATTTTCCTTTTTTTAGCAAAGCCAGACTTAGTAAACAGTCTTTGATCGTATAAATGTTTTGTAAAGGGTAATGAAAATCATGACTCGTGGTTAAAACTTGATTCTTTTTCCAGAAATATTATTAAGGACAGGGTTTGCCTGCATTGGCTTCTGTGGTTGTTGATACATTCATCATAATGGCTCCTACCCATCAGAAACAGCAAGTCAATGCACCACCTGTAATACAAGACCTGAAGGCAAATAAAGTACAGGGAATTTCTTTTTAAAAAGCAATCTTAGGCAATATTCTAGGAGATTTCAACCTGACTTCAACTATATTCAAATGAATTTGTAGAGCCTTGCATTACACATACCAAATCCATAAATAGCATAAAAATTCTTTAAGACTTACCCTTTCATATTAGTCACTTGTTTGGATTAAGGGATAGGGAAGAGAGTTTTCTCTCCTTCCCAAAGATCAGATTTCCATACTCTTGGAAATAGAGTGAATAAAGTTATATGCGAAATGTTTGTCCAGTGCCTTCTACTGCCCTTTGCTTCCGTTTTCATCCTGGATAAGGTATTCCACATATTTATCAATTTCAACATGAATATATTTTAACTGTGTTTATACCTTATTGTAATTGTGCAATCAGGTTTCCTGACCCAATCTGAATCTATGCGCCTACGTGGCAAGTCCTAGAGACAAAATCTTTTACAAAAGCAATGTTGTGGATTGAGTTTGCAATAAATGATCAACCCATGGTTTCTAGTTGCTGCTTCCACTGTGCTAAACCTTCCATCTCTATCTTCCGCTCTCCTAATGTTGCCCATTTGAAAAGATGTAACACTTTAGCTGTAATCCCATTTACGTTTCAGTGGGAGCACAGTTCTGCCTGACTGAAGTAACCAGGCATGGTGGCTCAGTGGTTAACACTGCTGCCTCACCGTGCCAGGGGCCCAGGTTCGATCCCAACCTCGGGTGACCGTATGTGTGGGTTTCCTACGGGTGCTCTGATTTCCTCCCACAGTCCAAAGATGTGCAGTCTAGGTGGATTGGCCATGCTAAATTGCCCACAGTGTTCAGGGATGTGTAGGTTAGGTGCATTAGTCAGGGGTAAATGGAGGGGAATGAGTCTGGGTGGGTTACTCTTCGGAGGATCGGTGTGGACTTGTTGGGCTGAAGGGCCTGTTTCCACACTGTAGGGAATCTAAGAGCAGTTACTTGAAACTGCAATTCATTTTTTGAGTTCTGAGACAGGTGTCTCCAAAAATAGTATGATTATTGAAATAGAATGTTAGCGACTGTGAAGTGGGGGAAAGTTTGCAAAGAAACCAATATAGAACCTACTTCTCTCTGAGACTATTTTTAGACTGCAGCTGGAAAGTGCCAGTAACAATTTGGAAGGTTTTATTTTAAACAAAGTAGCATATTAACATCACAGTGAGATTTCAGATGAATAGTAGTTATTATCATGCCACAGTAGTTATCCTTTAATTTCATTATCTCGCACAAATATGTGTGGGATTTTACTTTTGGGTCTATTTTGTTCACACATGTGACAAGCAGCTGATTGGGTAGATATCGCTGTTTGTCGATGAGACTGTCAATTATGGTGTTTGTTGTCACAGTAATCCTACTATGAGCTTAATTCTGAAATCCCCTGGAATTTGATTTAGAGATACTACAGAGAGTGTAATGACAATTCGGGGACCTCAGAAGGAAAGCAGTCAATGACTTACCTCATCTGCATGAATTAAATATTGGGCATGATCTGACTCACAGATGTCTGAATCTTAAATCTGAGCACTTAATCACTTACAGAAAATGACGTCAAGGAGGCACTCAGCTATAGTTTTCAGTACGATTCTAAGTCACAGTTTTGTTTTAACTTACTTATCTAGACATTGAAACTAGCAACGACCAAAATAAGAGTCTCTCTTTAAACAGACTGTGGCAAACTTAGGCATCTCTCACCCTTTTCGGGGATGGGAGGGCAAAAGTGGTCCAAAGTGTGGAATTATGTCCCATATTTCAGTGACATCTGAAGCCCATCTGTACTTCCAATGCCACACTGGATGGGATTATAGTCAGACAGCCATGTCAACTAGAGTTCCTCACCATAAGCAGATAAGGGCCTTCATTCCATTTGAAGGACTGCTCTCAAAAATGGTCAGAATCTGAGCAGAGCAAGTTTCACAATCCCTTCTATGCCTTGACCAGGTTCCACAAAGGGAGTGCTGCAGACCATTGATGTCAAGACCATGTTTGTTTTTTTTTAATAATGAAGTTATGTTTGTGTGCGGAGCAGGATGAGCTGCAGTACTCTTGCCTATATGTCAGAGCTTAAAGGGCTCTTGTGATGCAGTGGTAGTGTCCCCTACCTCTGAGCCAGGTGTTCCGGATTCAGCTCCCACCTGCTCCAGAGGAATATTAGCTGAACAGGACAGAAATATCTATATGTGACAGTTCATCTTATCCCTTTTCCTCCTGTGTACCATCAGTGCTTCTCAGGTTATCCCTGTGGCAACCCAACTGGGTTTTAGCTAAGAATTCTTTTCAAAAATCATGGAAGAACAGGGATTATGATTAACTTGAATCAATTACTTTGAAATTAGGTATTTGAATGCATTCATCTGCACAATTTTCTTTCATCTCAAGTGGTTACAATGCCAGAAAAAGTGCAGTCACCACTGATTTAACTGGGACTGGACCTTACAATAGTCACTTTTTAAAAAAATCATAAAAGGGTGAGGACTTTACTGGCCAATCCAGCATTCATTGTCCATCCCTGGTTGTCTAGAGGGCATTTAAAAGTCAACCACATTGCTGTGGGTATAGAGTCACATATAGGCCCAGACCAGGTAAGGATGGCAGTTTCAAAGGGCATTAGTGAACCAGATGGGTTTTTCCAACAATCAACAATGGATTCATGGTCATCATTAGACTCTTTAATTCCAGATTTGTTTTTATTGAATTCAAGTTCCACCATGCCAGGATTTGAACACGGGTGCCTGGAACGTTACCTGGATTAACAATCCAGCAATAACACGACAAGGCCATTCTCGCTATTTTGCATGTAGGTTATTGCAAATGTCCCAGGAAATTATGATGCAGCAGTGGTACCGATGTAACTCACTTACACCATCATTTCCTAGTGCACTCCAGCAGCAACAACTGACACGCCATTTGGCATCCTGAAGTTGGTTTGCTTGAGAATGAACATGATTGGATCATGTTCGGGGAGATTCACTGAGTCACTGTTAAGTTGATTCACTGTGAAGGTGAATTGAGCTTCCCCCCTCCCCACCGTCCGCATATGCATTGAATTCAAATTTCTTGTTTTCAAATATCTGCCTGACAATCTAATTTCACTGTGTCCCTGTAACGTCTTCCATTGCTATTTTCAGTTCTGACATTCTGTGCACTTTCACCTTTCCCCTGCTGCAGTGTCAGTGACAGCTGTCTAAACTTTGAAACGCTCTCTAAAATCCTCCAGTTTGTCACTTTAGGATGACACCTCTCAAAATTGAGCTCCTGGATGCCTTGAGTCACTTCCATTTCTTTACTCTTACAGCCCAATGCTTTTTTCCCCTGTTCTACTCTGCAAAGCACCTCTGAACATTTAAGTGCTCTATAAGTGAAAGTTCTTGATAGCTACTTAAAGTTTCATCAGTTGGCCATTAAGTTTCTGTATGCAGTTTACCATAGTGCCAAAAAAAAGTGCACCAAGAATTGTCTTTGAGTGAACATTGACATGAAAGCATTTGTTATAGTGAATTGATTCTTGTTGGTCAAATTCCACTGTCTGTTATCTCAAGGATAGAGTCTTGTCTTTGGCGAGATGGGTGAGCAAGTATTTATTAGTTAATTCCAAAACTTTTGTTTTTAAAACCCTTGATGACCTCTTGCTTGTAGAGTTGTGCTTTTATAGGTGCAGTGTGTTTTTGTATTGCATTTTCTGAACTTTCTGTTACTTGTGTAGCTGGCTGATGAAGGCCACAAATGACTAGTTGCCAAACTCATGCATTTGTCGATATTTTATATACGTGATTGCCTATGGACAGGTAAAACCTTTGTCATCTTTTGTTTTATGTCCCTGCACCGTAGCGATGATATACAAAATGGTCATATTGTCACAAACAACTTTGTGGTTTGACTTGTATTGGACCACTCTTGTATTTTCTTCTTAATTTTAATTGTTTCCTCAGAAATAGGGGTTTCCATTTCGAAATGATTAAGCTGAAGTCGCAATTTTGGTGTTGCACTACCCAATCAATTGAAAGTCCATTGAAACTCCACAATGAATATTCCGACTGGGAATTCAGTGTAAGAAAACATAACTTAGTCTTTTTGTTTAAGAAGAAATGTAACCAAATGGGTTGTTTCATTCATGAGAAAGAGGTAAATAATTAAAACCTGAAAGAGATTCCAATGAGGCAGACCAGTGCACTTTGTGGTAAATCCCTCTTCACTGAAGATCACAGTCATAAAGTATGGTACAGTAACAGTGATGTTTATACTGTGTTAAAATAATGTACAAAATGAGTGTATGGAAAAAAAGTATAAAAAATTTAAAAGTGAATCTATTGTATTTACATCTTTGTTTACTTGTTCTTAAAGAACAATGTTCTGTTATTGTGATGATCAGTAACCTTGTGCTGGTGTACAATAAATTCTCAGTAAAGATGTGTCAGTGCACATGAATTACGGATGTTGGCTTCCTTTTTTTAATTGTACCTCTTTCATGTTTTACCTCCGTAGTCTGGCTTGGAACACAGTTGGGATCATGTCCATTTCAGATTGTTATTCTAACTCAGAAATCCATGTGGTTCTAGTTTCCCGAAGGCCGTGCTGAGATCAATGACAGGACGGTTGGAATTGTGTGTAACTATCAGGCTCAAGGGCAATGGCCTGCTCTTCCTTAAAATCCAAAAGTAACACAGAAGGAGACTATTTGGCCCCTTATCTGACTGCCAGCCATTGGTTCAGCCTGGTAGGGTGGAACCCTCTTTGGACAGTTGGGTGCAGACTGGATGGGACAAATGGCCTCTTCCATACAAGACCTCACTAGCTATTCATCAATTATCCCACCCTCTTTCCTTTCTGGTTAAAAACTCAAATATAGAGTGAATAAAACTTTTTATTTACCTGCAATCTTCAACCTTACAAAATGTATTTTACAGAGGAATCTCAATTATCCAAAGGACATGGGCGGGGGAGTATTTGGTTCGGTTAATCGAATTCCGGATAATCAAACGCCGATTAACATAGTTTAGCTGAGAATCGGGACCTTGCGATCTTGCCAGATAATCCAATATTCAGATAATCGAATGCCGGTTAATCAAGATTCCTCTGTAATTGTTTTATTTATTTATCTTAGAATCTTACCTCAATACTTACCCTTGATACTGAGTTTAGTTCCTTCGAGCACTGCCTCCCTTTGCACTTACTGTGGTTTCACGTGCGCAAACTCCCCCAGGGTTTGTCGGTTGTGCTTTGCTGATTCTGCTCTGGGTAAAACTCAACTCTCACATGACCTCACATTGTGTTCCAGCTGCAGCTAGGTACGAGACTGAGTCTGTGGCAGGTGCACACACTGGACCTCCATTTGTACAGTTACATTTCCATATGTGTTAAACGATGAAACAAGATAGAAAAATCCCTGCAGGGGGATATCTCAATGCCCCTTCAGCATTGCCCTGTCTCTGTTACTTAAAACTTGCCTTTTCACTTGTGACCCTGAACAGCAAGTATCAGATAGCTACTCAGCTACAAGCAGCAGTCACATTGGTATCAAACATCTTCCTGTGAACCCAGAAAAGACACTGCACCATTACCACTTCCTTCTTGACAGCTATTCACCACCTTATTCACCACTGAAAGTGAATTTTCAGTCTTCTTTTGTTCATATTAGTCTAACATAGGAAAATGTGAGTCAGTGTAGCAGTCAAGGGTTGTTTCCCCTTGTGGGTGAGTCTCTGACCAGAGGGAACGATTTCAGATTAAGGGGTCACACATTTAAGACAGAAATGGGTAATTTCTTCTCTCAGATCATAGTGAATCTGTGTATTCTTTATCACAGAGGGCTGTACAGGCAGGGTCATTCAGTGCATTGAAGGCTGAGATGGATTTTTAATCAGTAAGGCAATCAAAAATTGTGGGGAAAAACAGGAAAGTGGAGTTGGGGATTAATCAGATCAGCCATGATCTCAGTGAATGGAAGAACAGGCTTGATGGGTTATTTCTGTTCCTATGTCTTATGATCTTACAATGTTGAAGGAGAGTTGAAGCAAAGTTTTTTTTTTTTTGTCCATACCCGTTGAATTGCAACCACTGAACACCTCGTACTTACACCAGACACGCCGACAGGAAGTATATTACCAATGAAGCTTAAGTTAATTTTGCCATCGTATCACCACACGTCTTTTATTGGTCAAAATCAGAGGGGACAGAAATTCTAGTTAATGTACTCTGTCCATGTGGGTAGATAGGTCTAGTTGTCATAGTTATATCTGGTGAAGGTCAGCTGAATTGATTGTAAATGCTGGACGACATTGAGAGCAGCTAAACGCAAGTCCAGCTATGGAGTTTGTTCGAGTTTAAAATTTAGATAATATTGCATTAAGATCTCAGTCATATACATTCTGCATTTGAGAATATTGTAAAATATTGCAAATCACATCCTCTGCTATACAATTGTTTATGATTTTACTAAACTCTTTGCTAAGGTCCAATTGATGAACCAACACTATACAAGGTAGTTTTTTTAAGAAACTAGTATACATTGTTGAAAAAGAAAAACACCCAGTGTTTCTGGATTCTGATTTATTCCATAAACTCTTCGTGATGCCATCAAGTGCTGCAAAACACATCCCAAATTGTCATTTAAATAACTAGGCATTTATGTGAATTAACCATCTTTCCAATTTGAAAATGATTGACTTTGTTACTATTCATTAACAATGTAAACATTTTTCTGAGGCTAACTTCACATGAAATTTATTCAACAATCAGAATTTTTGATAATATATCTCAGCCAGTTGAAAAAGTTGGTATTCATAACTATACAGCTTCCAGTATTAACGGTTATACATTACAGAGGTACCTGACCTCATTCATGACTGCAGAGTAGAGCAAATTATAGATATTAAAAATGTATTTTAATTTTTGACTAGATCTTTTAAAGCTGTCCCATTGCTCGAACAGCATCATTTATACAATAAACTAAAAAATTGGCCAGTGCCTGTTCTTTGTTCTCATGGATACTCTTCCTAAAGTACATTAAGAAAAGTTCCAATGTCCAAGTTTACAAGTGGCAAGTGCCAGTGTTGGTTCTGACTGGGGTTGTTCCACAAGTCAGTGGTAGTAGTTGGAAAATAGAGTAGGAGTGAATGGGTCCTTTGTTGGGTGGGTAGGGTTTGAAATAGGGCCATGAGATCTTTTTGACCCATCCAAGTAGGTGGGACCTTGATTCAATGTCTCACATGGAAGATGACACCTTACCTCAATGTGCAACACTGCCACAGTACTCCATGCAATTGCTAACCTTGATTGTTGTACATAAGCCCTGGAGAACGTTATTAGATTACATTACAGTGTGGAAACAGGCCCTTCGGCCTAACAAGTCCACACCGACCTGCCGAAGCGCGACCCGCCGAAGCGCAACCCACCCATACCCCTACATTTGCCCCTTACCTAACACTACGGGCAATTTAGCATAGCCAATTCACCTGACATGCACATCTTTGGATTTTGGGAGGAAACCGGAGTGCCCGGAGGAAACCCACGCAGACACGGGGAGAACGTGCAAACTCCACACAGTCAGTCGCCTGAGGCGGGAATTGAACCCGGGTCTCTGGCGCTGCGAGGCAGCAGTGCTAACCACTGTGCCACCGTGCCGTTATAGCTTAATGATGCCAACTGAGCCAATCTCATTCTAGTTACAGACTGCACAAACTGCAGAAAATGCAATATATTTTCAGCCTCACTGATGCCATGTGTATGCATACTCGTGCTATCTCCTTCTCATCTCCCCTTCCAACTTCACTTACACTCATTAAATGGCAGCTGTTTACCTTCTTTATAGAAATACTGCTTTCCCTCTGTCTCAACCTGGCTCTCATTCTGAGGACTAATGACTTTGTCTCCCAGTTTCGTTCCCAGTTCCCCAAGATTCCCTAATATGCTTTGCTTCCTTGGAGTTAGTCCATCACGTCTCCTTCCACTTATCTAGATACCCATTAATCAGACAGCAAAACTCCTCCAGTTCCTCCTAATCAAGCTGCAGTGCCCTCTGCTCTGTTCTTTTCCCCTCTCACCGAAACCCCTTCCCAACCTCATTCCCAAAACCCTATCTTGGCACAAAACGGCATTATGGATCATTCCTCGGCCTGCCAGAACAGGTGGGAGCTGCCTGCCTTCATAGTTTGCCAGATCTCTTCCACCTGCATCTCCCCTCCACCCCACTTCTGCTCCCCACCCCAACCCCAACAGCCCATTGACCCAGTTCCTCCTCAACATTCAAGCCCCTGAACTGCCTTCCACTCCTCCCATCTGTCCTTTGAAAACCTTATCCCCTAACACTCCCCCACTCCATGCCTAGCTTGCTGAATGCTCCAAGCTGTGTCTTAACATGGGTCCCCACTTTTCTATTATAACAGAGCTATAAGGTAGACTATAGGCAGATTAAGATAGATTCCAAACCTCGCATTATGTAAGTTTGCTTCCCCATTCCCACACTACAAACTCAGCCCTTTAAAATAATGTAAAGGCAGGATTTTAATTATTTGGTTGATTTTACTCTGTTCGTTCATTTTGGAGCAGATTGACAAAGATGCATATAGCCATTGGTTAGGCCACTGTTGGAGTATCATGTGCAGTTCTGGAATCCACATTATAGGAGGGAAGCGATAATAATGGGAAAGGGTGCAAAGGAGATTTCCTAGAATGCTGCCTGGGCTGGAGAGTTTCAGTTATGAAGAGAGATTGGATAGACTGGGGTTATTTTCCTTAGAGTAGCGGAGATTGAGAGGGAACGTGATTGTGATGAATAAAATTATGAGGAGCATAAGTAGGGTAGATAGGAAGAAACTATTCCCTATGATGGACGGATCAATGACCAGGCGAGATAGGTTTAAGGTAAGGGGAAAGAGGTGTAGAGGAGATGTGAGGATAAACATTTTTAGCCAGAGGATAGTGGGAATCTGGGATGGGCTGCCTGTAAGTGTGGGTGAGGCAGAAACCCTGATAACATTGAAGAATACTTAGACAGGACTTGCGATGCCAAAGCATAGAAGGCTGTCAGCCAAATGCTGGAAAGAGGGATTAGAATGATTAAGTCGTCGTTTTTGAGCCACACAGACACAATGAACTAAAAGGCCTTTCTCTGTGCTTGAGATCTCTATGACCCTGTGATTCGATGGCTTTACGCACAATATTGCTGGAGTGAAACCAACACAAACAGCACCATCTCTGAACTAATGCAATCTCACTTATAAACACAGGCTTGAGATAATGGGCCCTGCATATAACAAGGGTCCCATTAAAAAAAAGACTTATCTCCTTTAATTAGTTCACTGTGACCTGAATTCACATTGACTTCCCGTGACTGAATTACTTGCTATATGTGCCTTGCCACTTAGCCTCCACTTCTTCGGCCATGTCATCGTATGGAGGATTACCCTCCCTCCGTTCCCTCATGTATCCCCAACCATCGCCCTGTGTCCCTGAAGAAAGTAAATCTGTTCTTCACACAAACCTCCTCATGCTCCAAGCCAGAGTCAAAGGAATGAATATCCAATGAATGAAGATTGAGTGATGCACACCAATAGGAGGAATCATGTCAGCATTTGTAACTCAGAGAATGAAATGATGGGTTGTTCCTATCCTCATGTTGTAAAAAACAGGATTGAAAGAATATCTATTTATATTTTTAATGGTGGCACCGTGGCTCGGTTGTTAGCACTGCTGCCTCACAGTGCCAGGGACCCAGGTTTGATTCCACTCTCAGGGGACTGTGTGTAAAGTTTGCACATTCTCCCCGTGTCTGTGTGAGTTTCCTCCAGGTGCTCTGGTTTCCTCCCACAGCCCAAAGATGTGCAGGTCAGGATGGATTGGCCATGCTAACTTGCCCATAGTGTTCAGGGATGTGCAGGCTAGGTGGGTTAGCCATGGGAAATGCAGGCTGAGAGGGTAGGGGATGAGTCTGAGTGGGCTGTTCTTCAGAGGGTCTGTGTAGATTCAATGGGATTCTACAGTGTAGGAAAAGTACTTTTTCGTTGAAAGTCTCCTCAAACATGAATTGGAAAATGACTGAATTCAAGAGCAGCATACAGGGATCCTGACAAACTTACTAAATGATCCAGTCATGAGAGAAAAATGTAACCAATTAAAATGAAAGGTAATAAAATCAGGGCTTGTTCATTTTGAGAATAATTTTAGGCCTGCAATTTGAACATTACTCAGCTTCTTTCTAAGTAATTCAACAAGTGCTGGAGCATAGTCTGTCACATACACACACACACTCACTCATAAATCCAATTCCAGTTTAAGATGTAACACTTTTGTCAAAAATATCACAGACTATTGCTGCTTCAGTTGAGAGTGAGCCAGCAGCTAAGATTAGCCACAATGCATGTATTATGGAGTAAAACTATTAAGCATCAGTGAGAGACATGCAATTCGTAAAGGTGAAAAATGGCTTCATGAGCCATGCTTTTTTAATACATTCTGTGGGTGTAGGTGTTACCTTGACATTTCTCTTTCGTCCTGCATTATCCTGACAAGGTCATGCTGTACCTTCATAATGAAGCCTTCCTGCTGTGTCCACTTGTAATGATTCAACCCAACAGAGTGGCTCACCATCCATTCCAGGGGACGTTAACGCTCAACCATTGAAACATAGAAATAGGAGCAGGAGTAGGCCATTCAGCCCTACGAGCCTACTCCACCATTCAATGTGATCACGGCTGATTGTCCAACTCAGTCCCCTGTTCCAACTTTCTCCTCTCGCCCTAAGAATGAATTCTATCACCTTCTTGAAAACAGTTTGGCCTCAACTGCTTTCTGTGGCAGAGAATTCCACTGGCTCTGCACTCTTTAGGTGATGACAATTCTCATCTCAGTCCAAATAAAGTCAGAGAGATATACAGCACGGAAACAGACCCTTCGGTCCAACTTGTCTATGCCAACCAGATATCCTAATCTAACCTAGTCCCATTTGCCAGCACTTGGCCCATATCCCTCTAAACCCTTCCTATTCGTATGCCTTTTAAATGCTGTAATTGTGCTAGCCTCCATCACTTCCTCTGGCAGCTTATTCCATACACGCACCACCCTCTGCATGAAAAAGTTGTCCCTTAGTTATCCTTCCCCTCTCATCCTAATCTTATGCCCTCTAGTTCTGCACTCCCCACCCCACCCCAGGGAAAAGACCTTGTCTCTTTACCCTATCTATGCCCCTCATGATCTTATAAACCTCTATAAGGTCACCCCTCAGCCTATGATGCTCCGGGGAAAATAGCCTCACCCTATCAAGCCTCTCCCAATGCTCAAACCCTCCAACCCTGGCATCACCCTTGCAAGTCCTTTCTGGACCCATTCAAGTTTTGCAGCATCCTTCCATAGGAAGGAGACCAGAATTGCATGCAATATTCCAAAACTGGCCTCACCAATGTACTGTCCAGCTGCAACATAATGGCACATCTTGCTGGTGTATACTGTGACCCCTGGGTATGGACTCCTCGGTCATCAGGAACCTCCCTCCTGTGTTTACCCTGTCTAGTCCAGTTAAGATTTAATAGGATTCTGTGAATATTCTGTTAAGCTCAGGTAAACATAGGCCTGACCAATCCAGTCTCTCCAGATCAGTGTGGGATTGGAGTCACATGGAAATTAGTGACGATGGTGGACTTCCTTCCTTGGAGGACATTAGTTAGACTTACATGAAAATTCGACAACCTTTAGCATCATTTTACAGATGGCGGCTTCTAATTCTGGATTCCAGCTTTTGAACTGCTCCCTATGCTTCTCGAAAGTGGGATTTGAGCCACTTGCAAAATGAAGATAAAAATTCCCAGAAGGTAGTTGGAGAGAATGGTCGCAGCAATTCTGGCAGCCTGACTAAAATAATTAGAAAAATTGGAATTGTCTTGTGAGGCTTTTCCCAAATCAGCTCTCATCAGTGGGAACAACACTGAAAATGAAGCAGAGAATTGTACAAGATGGAAACAACCGTGCCTGTACTAGTTCGTCAATAGGGCTTTCAGATCCAAACCATCTCCCTCTGCTGTTGCTCAGTTTGTTTTGGTTTATTGCAACTGATGAATATGAACCTGTTAATGTGAGGAATTGACTCCTATAGCTGGGACCACCACACTGGGTAGATTTTCCTGGATTACCCTGAGATGGCACTTGACATGTACCCAGACCAGTGTGTGTGTGTGTGTGTGTGTGTG
>NC_057730.1:16218567-16244682 GCF_004010195.1 Chiloscyllium plagiosum
TAAAGTTAGTCAGGGCTGAGAAGGCACCACAATTAAACTGTGATTTAGAAAAACGGATGTAAGATAGAACTTCAATAAAAACTGAAGGGAAGGTGAGGCCATGTTCCTCTGTCTGTCCAGTGTCTACCAGGTACAAAATTCTCTAAGGTACTAGTCAGCATGACATTTTCCATCCCAAGGGACAGTGGTGTGCACCCTGGGGGTGTGGCCCATTGAACAGTCTGAAAGGTCACTGGTGTGGTGAACAGGAGATATCAACTGAAGAAACACTCACCGCCTTTAGACCAGTAAATGTCTTCCAGCATTGAAGCCAGATCATACGTTGGACTGTAACATCCTGCATCCTTATCCTTTAAATTTGCACCCTCTCCCTCACACTTAATTCTCCCCTGTTAACAGATTTATTGGGATTCAATCTCAAAACTCCTTTTCCATCACAGAGGTGCAAGTGGTTTCTGAAACCAATACTAGAAGCACAAGATTAATGTAGTCAGAGATTTGGCTCAGGTACTAACCTAACTCATGTAGACTGAGCCATGATCTATCATAAGGTATAGGGATGGTATAGTAGAGAGAGAGAGAGAGAGAAGGACATTAGTGAGAGTATTTGAGTGATGTACTGACAGAGCTGTATAAAACAAGACATGTCGAGGACGTGAGAAATGGATTTGAAGCTGATGCCTTTGAAAGTTGTCTGAGGGTGAGCTGGAGCTGATGTGAATGTCCGGTGTAGATCCTGAGAGCTGGTGAGTGCTGCTGAGTGAGGGATCGATGTGTGGTTCATGGAACAGTCTGAAAGGTCACTGGTGTAATGAACAAATGGACATGTTGTGGAAAAACTTGTAATAATTTGTCTGTGTAAACCTTTTCTTGAAGCTATCTGAGAAATATGGCGAGGTATTTAGCATCAAGCTGGGACCCACAACTGCAGTGGTGCTGACTGGTTATGAAGCAGTGAGGGATGCTCTCATCAACAATGCAGATGAATTTGGAGAAAGAGCACACATCCCAATATTTGAAAGAATGTTGAAGGCACATGGTAATTTGCATCTTCAGCTTCATTGTCGTAAAATTTATAAGTTAAAATCAGGTTGCATTCTGTCCCTGATTAGATAATGAATACTTTTCAAGTTTGGCAAAGGTTAGTTTTTTTTTAAAGCATTATGGTTTAAAGAACTTTGAAAGATAAAAAAAAGAATACGATTGTAACTAATTTTTTGTAATTTCTAAAAAATATGGTTGTATTTAATCATGCAATATCCGAAAACAGTAGCCATTATGAATATTTGGTGATGTTGATGTGGAGATGTTTTAGTAAATTCATTTGGCACACTATTTTCCATGATTTTTATAGAAATGTTAACAATATATTTAGTAATACACAAAGATTAAACTGGAGGATTGGGAACACAACCTGTTCTGACACTGGGTAAGACCTTAGCTCCTCTGTGAAATAACCCCCTTTTGCCTCAAGTTTCTGGATACCTATAGTGAAGAGAAGCCTATTGAACTTGAATCTAAAATTAACAATTGACCCAGTGTCAAATGGGATTTATGTTACATGGTGGAAAGTAGGACGAGGCTTGTGTCGAGTACAAAAGCTTGCATAAACCACGAGGGCCAAATAACTTGTTGCTGTGCTGTAAATTCAATTTGGTCTGCACTTGTAGATAAGGGAATGCCATGCACATATGATACTAATATCTCCAATAATCATATCTGGGCTTCCTAAATTTTTCATTCAAATTATTTGTCAAATTGAATGGTTAAGTGCAAATATCTTCATGTTTGACATTTTTATGACTTTTTAAATGTAAAAGCTTTTAAAGTGTTTGAGCATATAATGGTGCTATGAAATAAAACATTCTCATGTTCAATCATTAACTCATCAATTCCATGTTGAGATCACTGTACTACAATGCAATCTATTTTCGGCATTGGCACAATTGGTAGCTTACTTGTCACAGAGTCAGATAGTTTGAGCTCACGCTCTTCCTTAGAGATCTGAACATATAGTCCTGGTTGACAATTCCAGGTAGTGGAGGAATGCTGTATTGTCAGAGGTGCACTTAGCTCAATTCTCATCTTTGCTCTCTGAACACCATAAAATGTCTCATGGCATTTTTTAAAGCAGAGCAGAGAACTGTATTTTCTGATAATAGACAATAGACAATAGTTGCAGGAGTAGGCCATTCTGCCCTTTGAGTCTGCACCATCATTCAATATGATCATGGCTGATCATCCTTAATCAGTATTCTGTTCCTGCCTTATCTCCATAACCATTGATTCCACAATCCTTGAGAGCTCTATCCAACTCTTTCTTAAATGAATCCAGAGACTGGGCCTCCACTGCCCTCTGGGGCAGAGCATTCCACACAGCCACCACTCTCTGGGTGAAGAAGTTACTCCTCATCTCTGTCCTAAATGGTCTACCCCGTATTTCTAAGCTGTGTCCTCTGGTTCGCCACTCACCCATCAGCAGAAACATGTTTCCTGCCTCCAGAGTGTCCAATCCTTTAATAATCTTATATATCTCAATCAGATCCCCTTTCAGTATTCTAAACCAAGGGTATATAAGCCCAGTCGCTCCAGTCTTTCAGCGTAAGGTAGTCCCGCCATTCCAGGAATTGACCTCGTGAACCTACGCTGCACTCCCTCAATAGCCAGAATGTCTTTCCTCACATTTGGAGACCAGAACGGCACACAATACTTCAGGTGTGGTCTCACCAGGGCCCTGTACAGCTGCAGAAGAACCTCTTTGCTTCTATACTCAATCCCTCTTGTTATGAAGGCCAGCATGCAATTAGTTGAAACTTTATTGCTGGAACAGCACAGCAGGTCAGGCAGCATCCAGGGAACAGGAGATTCGACGTTTCGGGCACAGCCCCTTCTTCAGGAATGAGCAGAGAGTGTTCAGCAGGAGAAGATAAAAGGTAGGGAGGAGGGACATGGAGGAGGGGCGTTGGAAATGTGATAGGTGGAAAGAGGTAAAGGTGAAGGTGATAGGTCGGAGTAGGGTGGAGGCGGAGAGGGCAAGAAGAAGACTGCAGGGCAGGAAGGCGGTGCCGGGCTGGAAGGATCCGGCGGAGACAAGGTGGGGGGAGGGGGGAGGAAGAAACTGGTGAAGCCCAAGTTCATCCCCTGCGGTTGGAGGGCTCCCAGTCGGAAGATAAGACGCTCCTCCTCCGACCGTCGGGCTCCTCCTCCTCCTCCACCCACATCATCTATTGCATCCGCTGCACCTGATGTGGCCTCCTCTATATTGGGGAAACAGGCCGCCTACTTGCGGAGCGATTCAGAGAGCACCTCTGGGCCACCCGGACGAACCAACCCAACCAACCTGTGGCACAGCATTTCAACTCCCCCTCCCACTCCACCGAGGATATGCAGGTCATTGGACTCATCCACCGCCAAACCACAACAACCCGACGGTCGGAGGATCTCCCTCGTCCATCTTCAGAGTTACATCCTCAAAAAATTCCAGAAGATTAGTCAAGCATGATTTCCCCTTCATAAATCCATGCTGACTCTGACCTATCCTGTTACTACTATCCAGATGTGTCGTAATTTCACTCTTTATAATAGACTCCAGCATCTTTCCCACCACTGAAGTCAGACTAACTGGTCTATAATTTCCTGATTTCTCTCTCCCACCTTTCTTAAAACGTGGTACAATATTAGCCACCCTCCAATCCGCAGGAACTGATCCCGAATCTATTGAACTCTGGAAAATAATCACCAACGCATCCATGATTTCTCGAGCCACCTCCTTCAGTACCCTAGGATGTAGACCATCAGGACCCGGGGACTTATCAACCTTCAGACCTAACAGTCTCTCTAACACCAATTCCTGGCAAATATAAACATCAATTCCTGATGTTCTAGCTATTAAGTTAAGTTGTGAGGAAAGATTATTTTAAAAAAGGCCTGTTTTATCTCAAATATAGATGTTTAAGTGGTAATCTGATTGAAACGTTTAAGATATGAATAGAAAAAGACATGGTAGTTAAAGTTAAATTACTTACATTGGTTAGGGATTCTAGAACTAGGTGGCATCGTCTGAGATATAGAGCTAGATCATTCGGGAGAAATGTTTGGAAAAACAAATGATGGCAGATGTTAGGAACTGTCTTCCACAACAGGAGGGGGATGCTGGATCAGGTGTAGATTCCAAATCTGAAATAGGCAAGTCTCTGCTAAGCAATGGAGTTAGGCCCTAGATCAGCCAGGATCCCATTCAATGGTGGAACACCCTTGAGGGGCTGAACAACCTTCCCCTTTTCCTATGTTACTGTGTTCCTATTTGGCCCTCAATCAACATGCATAAAATAATTAATCTGTGGATGTTTACTGTGATATTACTACTATCCAGTTGTGTCGTAATTTCATCCTTTATAATAGACTCCAGCATCTTTCCCACCACTGAGGTCAGACTAACTGGTCTATAATTTCCTGCTTTCTCTCTCCCACCTTTCTTAAAAAGTGGTACAATATTAGCCACCCTCCAATCCGCAGGAACTGATCCCGAATCTATCGAACTCTGGAAAATAATCACCAACGCATCCATGATTTCTCGAGCCACCTCCTTCATTACCCTGGGATGTAGACCATCAGGACCCGGGGACTTATCAACCTTCAGACCTAACAGTCTCTCCAACACCAATTCATGGCAAATATAAACATCAATTCCTGATGTTCTAGCTATTAAGTTAAGTTCTGAGGAAAGATTATTTTAAAAAAGGCCTGTTTTATCTCAAATGTAGATGTTTAAGTGGTAATCTGATTGAAACGTTTAAGATACGAATAGAAAAAGACATGGTAGTTAAAGTTAAATTACTTACATTGGTTAGGGATTCTAGAACTAGGTGGCATCGTCTGAGATATAGAGCTAGATCATTCGGGAGAAATGTTTGGAAACACAAATGATGGCAGATGTTAGGAACTGTCTTCCACAACAGGAGGGGGATGCTGGATTAGGTGTAGATTCCAAATCTGAAATAGGCAAGTCTCTGCTAAGCAATGGAGTTATGCCCTAGATCAGCCAGGATCCCATTCAATGGTGAAACACCCTTGAGGGGCTGAACAATCTTCCCCTTTTCCTATGTTACTGTGTTCCTATTTGGCCCTCAATCAACATGCGTAAAATAATTAATCTGTGGATGTTTACTGTGAATAATTTGGTTACCACACTTCCTAAGTTCTAATAATGACTACACCTGAAAAGTAACTCAGTCACTGTAGCATTAGGAGAATGTGGTGCTGGAAAAGCACAGCAGGTCAGGCAGCATCCAAGGAGTAGGAATTCCTGATGAAGGGCTTATGCCCTAAATGTAGATTCTCCTGCTCCTCGGATGCTGCCTGATCGATTGTGCTTTTCCAGCACCACACTCTCAACTCTGATCTCCAGCATCTGCAGTCCTTATTTTCTCCTAGATGTCCACAGGTTGCCTATTGAAATGTAGTATAGAAATATTGCACTATACAAATGCCAACCTTTATCAGTTCACTGCATACAATTTCCCTCATTAGTCATGCCCTTGATTCGTTGAGGAACATTCTCAGTTAAAATGAATATTTCAATGGTCACAATATTTGCTTCTTTCTGATGGATTTAATTTAATGTCTTATTTTTGGTCATGGAGAGTCATTGGAAGCAAATGCAGATTTGTCCTCACCACAGATTTTGGAATGGGAAAGAAAACATTGAAGACAAAATAATTGAGGAATCAGATTTCCTGGTACAAATTATTGACTCATGTAAGGTAAATGAACAGAATTACCATTTTCTTTTCTCTATGCTTCAACATATTTATAAATGCAGATGTACCTTAAAGAATCACAGAAATCTACATCACCAAAGGAACCATTCAGGGCACAATGTTTATGCTAGCACTTTGCATGAAACCATCCAAACTGATCACAATTATTGCTGTATGCCCCCTCTCTGACATGCATTCAAATAGATCACATCTGATTGATTTGACAAACTAGTATATAGATTTCTAGTTCATTCACCTCTCAATTCATGATCTGTTCTGTAGTTCCACAGCACAATCTGGATATTGAAGGAGTTTGAAAAATTCTGGTGAGAGTGTTGACGATTTCCTGTCTATCTTCCTTCAGCAGCCATGGGAACAAGCTTCAGGGTCTTACCTAAAGAGCAATGCAACTGTGATTTCCTGTAAAGGGCCAATACTTGATTGAATGTGATCATTAAAATGTCTCTTTTAGGCCAACCGTTTAATCCAGCTGGAGAGATTTGACCTCGGACCTTCGGGTGACCATCCTCCAAGGCGGACTTCGGGACAGGCAGCAGCGAAAAGTAGCCGAGCAGAGGCTGATAGTTAAGTTCAGTACCCAAAGGGAGGGCCTCAACCGGGATCTTCGGTTCATGCCACACTACAGTTGACCACTATTGCACTACACACACACACATACACACACACACTCCTATATATACACACACAACACTCCTATACACAGACACGCACACAGACACTAATACATACTTCTACAGATACACACACACACTCCCACACTCACATGCACCCTCTCACAGACTTAGATCCCTTTACACTCACACACATACATATACACTCTCTCTCACAGACACTCACAACCCCCCACCCCAGGCACGCAAGCACATATACACGCACACATACACACATATATGTTTGTGCGGTGCATTTGTACTTGCAGAGTTACATTGTACATTGCTCAAAACTGTATGAATCCATGTAAGACTCTGTTCACTCATTTTTTAGATTAGTATCAGTCTAAACATTATGGCACAGACAACAGTATGCAGGGGGTGAACACCTTCAACATATTATCTGGCGAACACCAATTGTTAAAGTTAACCTGAGAATGTAACCTTTTAAAAAAATGTTTTGTGATTTACATATAAAAAAAGTGAAACTAACATGGTCATTCTAACAGACTTAACAAACCATCAAGGTATTTTTCAATGTATAATTTCAGTTACATCACACTGTAAACTTTTGCTATAAATTCTGTGTCTTACAATTGTGTACTCCACAACCACCTGATGAAGGAGCAGCGCTCCAAAAGCTAGTGCTTCCAATTAAATCTGTTGGACTAAAACCTGGTGTTGTGTGATTTTTAACATAATGGTGGTGAAAGAGAAAAAGAGATTTAAAATGGGTCCAATTTAAGAAGAAATTGGAGAGAATAGTTCCTCTCCATATATGCAACCAGACTGCTGGCTTTGTGGGTGTTCCTGACTTCCAGCATCCGTATTGCTCTGGTTTTACAGGTTACATGTCCCACCAGGTTCCTGCCCTCAGGTGATTAGTCTCTCAACATCAAGTTGTCCTTGTATTAACTACACGCCTGTTACACAGATGCTGTAGATTTAGTTTCACACAACAAACTATCAACTGTCTCATTACAGCCATTGTTTGTGACATTGATGTTTCTTGCAGTAAATGTACCAAATCTAACTTTTTTGTTGTTGTCCTCAAGGACTTGAATCCACAATTGTCTGTTTTGGAGGTGATTTCTGTACCCACAGAACTGTAGCAGGGACCTTTTCATGTTATTTAATCGAATTGCCGTTTGAACAGATGTGACATGGATGGAGAGTGTTAAAACAAAGGCTGTTTTCGAACTGTAATGTCACATTTCTGAAATTCATTTGTCTTCAAAAATAACTGTTTACTTCAAGAGCTATTTTGGCATACTTTTGCATCGTGTTTTCTGCAGATTGGAGGGCTTGCGTAAAATGGAACTGTTCCTGTTCTTTACTATTTTGATACAAAAATTTATCTTTCAAATTCCACCCGATGTCAGTGAACTGGAGCTGGAGTCTGGTGTGGGTTTTACTTCGTTCCCAAAGTACACATATGTGTGTGCTGTGCGTCGCTGATGTATTGTTGAAGAAATTCTCAGGAGTCAGACCTTGAGCATTAACAGACTTTATTGCACGGTCATGGGGAGTACGTCTTGCCTCAGGCAGAAACAGGCATAGTCTGAAGTTATGCAAAAGGTTAAAGGTTATATAGCATTTTAGGCAGGGGCTGACCGTTAGTCACAGAAGTCATGAGCTTAGGTGAAGCCAATGGTCAGTCCCTGTTATTGTCACAAGTGTTTTCCGATCAGGCAGGTTTGAATGTTAGCATGTACCAAATTGTTTGTACAACGTTCTGTAGGAATCAGGAACACATAAGTGACACAATAAGCCTAACATCATTATGAAAGCAGAACTAGTCTAGGGTCTGGGGGAAGTGAGGACTCTCAGGCAGTTGCAAGGTTATTTTAGAAAAATAGTTATAGAAGCACTTCTTCAATACAGCATGTCAGCAATCTGTGCTTTAACTTGCTAGACCAGTCATGTAACAATAGCTGCCAGGCAAAGCGTGTCAACGTTTCTTTGACAATCCTTCCTCTTTGATCACAAGATCAAAAGAGCAGATTGGGAGTGTCCGCAAATGGGGGAGTGTAACCAGATCCCGGAGGGGTTAACCGCTGGTGGTGGTGTTGGTGGTGGTGGTGGTGGTGGTGGTGGTGGTGGTTTGGAGTCATAAAAATAGGCCTTGGATTCATCATGGAGGGAGCCGAGGGCAGCAACACCTGGGGTTTCTTGTCAGGGTAGGAGTGTTCCACAGGGGGAATCCTAGCCAACTGCATGGTTTGTGGGGAAAAGAGAGGTGCAGTCAACCTATTCATGAGAACCTGCCAGTATATATGGCAACACAACACACAATGATTATAACGACAATAATAACCAGCCAATGCAGTAAATAAGACCCCCAAGGCCGTCCCAGTAGCCCTCCCAGCCAGCCATTTCCTGCAGTGGAACCTTGTCTGATTCCGAAAAGACTGGATCACATGGGTTATGTTGTATACCTGGATAATACATTTGTCCCCCATGATTGTGCACAATCCTCTTTGTTAGGCCAATTGATCATCCAATTTTTTATTAACCAATTCCTTCCTAACCACATTTAGTCCCTTCACTGCACTGTTTCCCAGATGTTAACCCACAAATGAGGTAATTCCTGTTTTTTGCTGCTATTGTTCCCACTGAAACTCCAAGGGATAATGTCCTGAGAAACCAGTCGCCAAGGGAAGATCCCAGAGTTACTGGGTCCTTCCAATCCATACAAACTTCCTCGCTAATAGCTCAGGTAACTACTCTGCGGCTGGTGTGAGCTCACTGTAGGCATGGGACAGTGAGTGGCCCGATTGTCTCTACTGCAAACAAGTCTGGGAGAGTCCGGGTGGCTGTATTAAGGAACACAAACCCTGGCTTAGCCCGGTAACAGTTAACCTCCCTATTATTTTTACTCATGAACTGTTTGTATCTCCAGTTACTTTCCTGGTTGGAGTTTCCCCCGATCCGATCAGCTGGTAATTGTCAAAAGGATACGACCATGTGGTCGAGCAGACATGGGTACCATTTCAGTGTGCACACCTGCTCAACCTATCTATCTCTCTTCCCTCCTACAGGATGCTTGGTTATAATACATTGACCTCTGAATCATTCAGTTCTAGATTGAAATTCCAGGCTCAAACAGAAAAATCTGGCCCTCCACTGCAGGCATACTACAATGCCAGAACTACCGTCTTTGGGAAGGTACTGTTTTGACAAGGAGGATAGCAATTGTGCCCAGTGTTCTGGTCAATATTAATCCTTAAATCAATATCATAAAGAAGAGCTCATCTTCTCATTATCATATTTCTCTTTTATTGGGTGTTGCTAAGTGTCTATTGGCTAATATATTTGTTACATTACAACGGAGATTGCACTCAATTTAAAAGTACGTCATTGTGAACTGCTTTGACAGGTTTGCTGGTTGCAGCAAGTGTGATAAATACAAGTCTTCCTTTAAAGCCTATCTCTTTGACCATGTCTTTGTCACTTTTCATACCACTTCTCTATATAGTTGGTGCCATTATTTCTCTGATATCAAGCCTGGGAACATTCTTTATACAGTATACCGTATTAAAGTTGGTAAGCAAATACAAGTTTTCATTATTGTTAAAAAATATCACTTTGATTTATTCTCCCTTCTCTGTTCTCTCTGTTGCTTTACAGCTAAAACTAACAAAATGATGCATCGAAAGAGGAGATCTGTGGCTACTGTTTTTGTGCAACACAAACGCACAAATAAGGAGTGGAGGACCAATTAGTCCCTCAAGCCTGCACTTAATGGTATAATCCTGGGGAGTGTTGCTGAACTAAAAGATCTGATCCCATCACCGGGTCAGCCTTTATTTACAAGTACACAGTACACTGGCTGTTACCAGCCAGCTTGGAGCCAGTCCTCAACTGAGGAGATTCTAGTCTCCTGTTTTTTTTTTCTTTTCTTTTGTTCTTTCTTTTTTAACCTCCACACTACCACCTAAGTGCAGTCTCCTGTTATATTAGTCAGCCAAAACTTTCCTGATTGGCCCAAGTTAACAACCTCAATCAAGAACCTCGTAGTTAATGAAGTCAATGTGTTTCCAATCACTACAGAAGATTTGTTTGTTTAATTTCTGAAATAAATGCTGTCTAATAAGTGCAATTTGGAAAGGTGGGGTCTCTGTTTTGGTTTAGATGAATAATAAATATCATCTTTCTGAAATCCATGATTCTGAGGCAATTTGACAGGGCAGTTAAGAGGATGTTTTCACTTGTCAAAGTATTTACAGCCATGGTTATAAGTTTCAAAATGATAGATCCCACATTTCAATCAGAGATGGGATCTCTCAAAATGTCATCAGTCAATAGAATTCACTGCTGGCTTCCAAATTGAATCTATTCAAAGTGGAGTTCATGGGTATAGTTTCATGAGCAGATTTGCAGAAACAGGAGGCTGTAAACTTCTGACATTGCCACCCACCTTCCCATCCCCAAACTCACCCACCATGTTATGTGCAGAAGGGGCAAGCCTAGGGCAGCCTGCCTGTTCTCAGCCCAATTAAAGCCCTTAACCAATCAATTAATGGCCAGTTATATTGCACCACAGATTTACTGAGACTTCACTTGCAGCCCCTTTCCAATTACTGCGAGTTGCAAATGATCTATTCTTGAATGTATTACTCTTCAAAAACAGGTTGAGACATACGTGGACCATAGTTAAACCAAAAAGTTGAATATTTTCATTCACTCTCTTTATTCAACTAATTAATGTTTCATCCTCATAATCAAATCTGTCTCCAAAAACTATAGACAAAATTATATTGGCCACAGCAAAGTTCATTTTCGTAGTTGGATTAAACGGTTGGCCTGCAAAAGAAATTTTATTACAGTTGCATAGCTCTTCTGATAAGACCCTGAAGCTTGTTCCCTTGGCTGTTAAAGGAAGGTGGCCAGGAGGTAGCAGGCACTCAGAGTCGAAGAGTCAAAAAGATCTACTGTACGGAAACAGACCCTTCGGTCCAATTCATCCATCCCAACCAGATATCCTAAATTAATCTCGCCCCATTTGCCACCATTTGGCCCATATCCCTCTAAATGCATCCTATGCATGAGCCCATCCAAATGCCTTTTAAATGTTGTAATTGTACCAGCCACCATTACTTCTGTGATTATTTAATGTACATCTGCATTCATAAATAATGCACACAGAGAAAAGAAACAATGGTAATTCTGTTCATTTATCTCACACAAACTCAACTTAATAAACATTAATCCTTCTTACTAGAAAATTTGACTCCTTGATTATTTTGTCTTCAATGGGTTTTTTTTCCGATTCCAAAATCTCGTAACGTGCTGAGGGCAAATCTTCGCATTTGGTTCCATGATTCCCCATGACCAAAAACAATACCTTAAATTAAATCTATCAGAAAGAAGCAAACACTGTGATTCTTGGAATATTTATTTTAACTGACAACATTCCTCAAAGAATCGAGGGCAGGACTAATTAACTAAATTATACACGGTGAAATGAGAAAGGTTCATATTTGTATTGTTTCTAAAGTACATTTCAATAGGCAACCTGTGGGCATCCTAAATGCTTCAGTCACTGAGTTACTTTTCAGGTGTTAGAGAATAGGAAGTGTGTTAACTAATTTATTCACAGCAAGCTTCTGCAAATTGTTTATTTTCCTGATGTTGATTGAGGGACAAATAGGAACATAGTAACATCGCAAGAGGAGTTAGCCATTCAGCCTCTTCAGCATATTCCACCATTCAATGGGATCCTGGCTGATCTAGAGCCTAACTCCATTGCTTAACAGAGATTTACCTATTTCAGATTTAGAATTAACATCTGATCCAGCAACCACTCCCATTTGTAGAAGAGAGTTCCAAACACCTGCAATCATTTGTACTTCCTAAAGTTTCTCCTAAATGTTCTGGCCCTCTTTCTCAAACTATATCCTCTGGTTCTGGAATCCCCAAATAATGGTAATATGGATCAGATCAAACCTCCTCAAACTATTCTGAAAATAGTCTAGACCCTAACGTTTTCTTATTTTCAAGGTAAATGTAAGGTTTGGCCTACCAGATGCAATTTGATTGGTCAAACTATTGGATTTAAAGCAAAATACTATAGTTCATCCATTATAGTGAAAACGATGCAAAAGAAAGAAAGAATTAGAATCACTTAATTCATTTGAAAACTTAACAAAATAATACATACAGTAACTATTACTAATTAACTGTTCCAATTATCACACTTGGCAAAAGGCAGATTCAGAAAACAGATTGTCTTACATGCAGTTCTCCAATCCAACAAGAAAGAACATCAAAACACAATTCTGAGAGAGAGAGACAGAGAGGGAACTCCAGCTTTCAGCTGTAGCAAAGAGAGATGTCACAGATTTTTGCAACCCCAGTATCCTCTACAGGAAGCTAAAGATCACGGTTCTGTCCGCGTTTGAGTACATCCCTTCCGGCTGCTTCTTTTGTTCCAACTTTTAAAACTATCAAAGATCTCACAAGCTGTTCACCCCAGTGGTTCCAGCAGACTACTCATCACCTCTGCCTTAAAACCTCTCTTCAAAAACAACAGGGCAAAGTAACCTCTTAAAGCCATAGAAAGCTTTTCAAAGCTTTTTCATTTGAAATGTCACAAAAATGTCAAGCATAAAGGATATTTGTATGCAACATATGAAGTTGACAATTAATTTGAATATAAAGTTTAAGAAGCCTAGATATTATTACCGGAGATGGTAGGATCACATGTGTGTGGTATCCCTTGTCTACAAGTGCAGACCTATATTGATTTTAGTGACAGAAACATGTTATTTGGACCAAATGGTCTGTGTACGTTTTTCTGCTCGATACAAGTGTCCTCCCACCTTTCTTCATGTATCACAAGTCTCAGTTAACACTGGGTCGATTATTAATTTTAAATTGGAGCTCAACAAGTTTCTCTTCACTAAAGGTATTCAGAAACCCAAGGCAAAAGGGTGCTTTTCACAGACGAGTCAAAAAGTGTGGCGCTGGAAAAACACAGTAGGTTAGGCAGCATTCAGGGAGCAGAAGAATTGACGTTTCAGGCATGAATTGTTATGCCTGAAACATTGACTCTCTTACTCCTCGGATGCTGCCTGACCTGCTGTGCTTTACCAGCACCACACTTTTTGACTCTGATCTCCAGCATCTGCAGTCCTCACGTTCTCCTAAATCACAGATGAGCCAGGGTCATGACAAATTATGTTCCCAAACCTGCAATATAACCTTCGACAAACAACAAAAATATGTTATTAACATCTCTAATCAAATCATAGAAAATAGGATGCCGAACAAATTTACTAAACATCCCCATGTTGACATCATTAGGTCTAGGATAACGGCTATAATTTCTGGATATTGCACAATTAAAAATAACTATATGTTTTAGAAATTACAGCAAATTAGTTACAATCTTATTTGATTAGTTATTTTTGTTTCTTTCCTCAAGTTCTTTAAAACATAATGCTTTAAAAAAAACTAACCTATACAAAACACTGAAACGTATTCATTATCTGAACAGGGACAGAATACAACCTGATTATAATTGACAAGTTTAACAACAGTGACGATGCAAATTACCATGTCCTTTTGTAATTGCTTCAAATATTGGGATGTGTGCTCTTTCTCCAAATTCATCTGCATTGTTGACGAGAGCATCCCTCACTGTTTCATAACCGGTCAACACCACTGGAGTTGTGGGTCCCAGCTTGATGCTAAATACCTCGCCATATTTCTCAGAGAGCTTCAAGAAAAGGTTTACTTGACAAATTATTACAAGTTTTTTCGTGACACGTCCATTTGTTGTTCATTACACCAGTGACCTTTCAGACTGTTTCATGAGCCACACATCGATCTCTCACTCAGCAGCACTCACCAGCTCTCAGGATCTACACCGGACATTCACATCAGCTCCAGCTCACCCTCAGACAACTTTCAAAGGCATCAGCTTCAAATTCATTTCTCATATCCTTGACATGTCTTTAGCTTTATGCAGCTCTGTCAGTACATCACTCAAATACAATGTAAAACACTCTCACTAACATTCTGCTCACACTCTCTACCATACCATTCATATACCTTACGCTAAATCTTGAATCAGTTGCCACACAAGAGGCCAGTACGTAAGCCAAATCTCTGACTACACTGCTCCTGATGTTGGTCTCTCTGCGTTGTGAATTTGCTTTTTGCTGAATTTGCCTCATTTTCTCAACAGATTAAGCTACTTGCACCCCTGTGGTGGAAAGGAAGTTTTGAGACTAAATCCCAATAAATCCTTTACCTTGTGGTTTAACAGGGGAGAATTAAGTGTGTGAGGGAGAGGGCACAAATTTAAAGGGTAAGGATGCAGGATGTTACAGTCCAGCGTATGATCTGGCTTCAACACTGGAACACATTTACTGGCCTAAAGACAGTGAGTGTTTTTTCAGTTGATTGCTCCTATTCACCACACCAGTGACCTTTCAGACTGTTCAATGGGCCACACATCCAGGCTGCACACCACTATACCACTTCTCACTTAGTGATTAAAAAAATACCAGGTTGCGAAAACCAAAGGGCAGAATCTGCTCACTCGTGAACGATGCTGGTATTGCTGAATCTGTTGAGAAAATGAGGCAAATTCAGCAAAAAGCAAATTCACAACGCAGAGAGAAACTAAAGTCCCATTCTCCAAACATAGTGTGAACAGCAAGGCAACACTCACTAGTAACAAAAAAAGTGGTTTATTGATATTCATTAACATACCTTTTATTTATTATGGGTGTTCTTGGCTGACCAACATTGATTACCCGTTCCCACTTGCCGTTGCAAAGGTTGTAGTGAACTGTCTTCTCGTTCTGCTGCAGTCCATGTGCTGTAGATAGACCCACTATATTCTCAGGGAGGGAAGGGACAGTGAAGGAACAGCGATGGTAGAGATCAGAGTTGAGAGTGTGGTTCTGGAAAAGCACAGAAGGCCAGGCAGCATTTGAGGAGCAGGAGAATGGACGTTTCGTGCAGAAGCCCTTCATTAGGAGTGAGGCTTATTCCTGTTGAAGGGCTTATGACCAAAACGTCGATTCTCCTGCTCCTCAGTTGCTGCCTGACCTGCAGTGCTTTTCTAGCACCACAGCCCAGTGTTAACATCAGCTTGGATCATAATAAAATTAATGGTATGAAATTAAAAATCATGTTTGAGATGTGCTCTACACTCAGTAATATAGCTGTACCTGGCTTTAACTTATTTACAGCACAGAAGAAGAAGATGAAGGAACTGAGGGCATTCTGGCTAAGTTTGCAGATGATACAAAGATAGATAGAGGGACAGGTAACATTGAGGAGGCAGGAGGCTGCAGAAGAATCTGAACAGGTTAGGAGAGTGGGCAAAGAAGGGCCGATGGAGTACAACATGGGCAAGTGTGAGGTCATGCACTTTGGTAGGAAGAATAGAGGCACAGACTATTTTCTAAAAGGGGAGAAAATTCAGAAGTCTGAAGTGCAAAGAGACTTGGGAGTGCTGGTCCAGGATTCTCTCAAGGTAATCTTGCAGGTTGAATCAGTAGTTAATAAGGCAAATGCAATAATGACATTTATTTTGAGAGGCATTGAAGTTAAAAGCAGTGATGTACTTCTGAGGATCTATAAGACTCTGGTATGACCACATTTGGAGTATTGTGCACAGTTTTGGGCCCCCAATCTCAGGAAGGATGTACTGGCCCTGGAGCGTGTTCAGACGAGATTGACGAGAATGGTCCCAGGAATGAAAAGCTTAACATATGAGGAACATTTGAAGACTGTGGGTTTACATTCAATGGAGTTTAATGAGGGGAGATCTAATTTAAACATTCCGAATACTGAATGGTCTGGACAGAGTAGATGTTGGGAAGATGTTTCCATTGGTAGGAGAGACTAGGACTCAAGAGTCTAGCCTTAGTGTAAAGGGAAGACCTTTTAAAATGGTGATAAGGGGAAACATCTTCAGTCAGAGCGTGGTGAATCTGTGGAATTCACTGGCGCAGAATATATTTAAGACTGAGATAGATAGAGTTTGAGTATCAAGAGAATCAAGGGTTACGGGAAGGAAATGGGAGAATGGGTTTGAGAAACCTATTGAATGGTAGAGCAGACTCGATTTATTGAATGGCCTAATTTCTGCTCCTATGTCTTATGATTTTATGGTCTTATTTCATTTATCGTATCTGCTGCTCGAGATTCCATTGCATGACGATTGAATTTTTTTAAAGAAAAAATCTTGCCTAATCTAGTGAAAGCATTTACATTGGTTGTAATGGGAAAATCTGATTCACTCAATGTTTCATTAAAATTGTATGCTTCAGGCATGTAACAGCAATATTAAGCCAGGACTTAGTGTCCACCATATCCCAAAATAAAAGACTATCCTGGGCTGTGCTTGCCAGCATTTTATTGTCCATCCCTTGTTGCCCTTGAGAAGAAGGTGGTGAGCTGCCTTTTTGACCTGCTGCAGGCCACATGCTGTAGGTTGATCCACAATTCCATTCGGAAGGGAATTCCAGGATTTTGATCCAATGACAGTGAAGGAACAGCGATAGATTTCCAAGTTAGGATGGTAAATGGAATGGAGGGAAACTTGCAAGTGCTGGTGTTCCCATGTACTGGCGTCCCCATGTACTGGCATCAAATATACAGAAAGAAATGGGACTAATCAAAGTTCCGTGCAAGGTAGTGAAACTTTCATTCAACATAGTAAGTAGTAGGAGATAGACAAATTTTAAATTCGTCATGGGCTGAAGGGTATGGCAAGCAGGCAGGAAAATGGAGATGAAGTCAAGATGAGATCAACTACAGTTGTATAAAATGGGGGAGCAGGTTCGAGGGCCTGAATTACCTACTCCTACTCCTAGTTCTGATGAAATTAAGGATTCCTCCTCTAGCCAATTGAAAGGGAATCTAAGCTCCAAATATTTGAAGTGAATTCTTTGTGTGAGGTGCTCTTGTTGGTGCAATTGTCCATTTGCACCTTGGTTGATCTGTTAAGATATTCTGCAGCATTTCATTGAGACTGTTTTTATTTCAGCAGCAGCAATTCCTGCACATACACTGATAGTGTTAATTGCATTGAGTATCTGTTTTTATGATTTGCAACTAGATGTGGATCTTTGATTAAATTTTGAGGTGCAGACTGAAACCAGGTAAAGGGGAATAAATTAAAACTATCAGATGACTGCTCCCCAAAATGTTCAGTTCATTTTCAGTCATCATGACTAAAATTTAGTAAACCTTGCACAGTCAAGAAGGAGAGAATACATCCCAAGTAAGACACAGGCAAAGTGAGAGTCCAGTTTGGGGAGATTTGAGGCAGCATGGGAACTTGGTGCGGGAGGAAAGTGGTGCTTTTCGCTTGCCCTTTTTGGCTCATAGCTTGTAAGGTTTCTGTAGACAGGATAAATTGAAGCTGATAATGTGTTGCTGGAAAAGCACAGCAGGTCAGGCAGCATCCAAGGAGCAGGAGAATCGACTTTTCGGGCATGAGCCCTTCTTCAGGAATCATTAGGATAAATTGAAGCCCAAGATCAGGGCTCAGCACAAAAGAGTGACATCACACATAAACTGTAAGTTCATTGGTTGGTGATAGCTACCAATTTGACTATCCACTATGTGTTACTTTCAGATTGAAAGTAAAAATGGGAAATACTTACAGGCTACTAAAATATCAATAGGAAATTGTTAAAAATCAAATTAAAATTAAATAAATAAAGCATATATGCAGGTCCAGGCAAGTGTTGTCCCTGCAAGATGTGGCAGCTGGTGGACACCATTGTAGTTCATAGCGGCCACACCTGCAGGAAGTTTTGGTTTCTTGAGGAAGTCTGGCCCAGTGTTGGTGGTCTAGAATCTGAGCTTTGAACACTGTGACACATAAGCAAAGTTGCTGGAGGGATCCAAGAGATAGCACTGAAGGAGCCTCAGCCCTTGAGTTTCTTTAACAGGGTTGAGATTCTTGTTCCCTAAATGGATGTGGAATGTTCTAGCAAACTGACTATGGCACCATGATGCAGAGACAAAAAAAAACTGCAGATGCTGGAATCCAAAGTAGACAGGCAGGAGGCTGGAAGAATGCAGCCAGGCAACACCAGGAGGTGGAGAAGTCGACGTTTCGGGTACAAAATTAAAAATCACACAACACCAGGTCATAGTCGAACAGGTTTATTTGGAAGCATTGCTCCTTCATCAGGTGGTTGTGGAGAATAAGATCGTAAGACACAGAATTTACAGCAAAAGTTTCCAATGTGATGTAACTGAAATTATATATTGAAAAAGACCTGGATTGTTTGTTAAGTCTCTCATCTTTTAGAATGAACATGTTGGTTTTAGTTCTTTCATATGTAAATCGCAGACTTTTTTAAAAGTTACATTCTCAAGTGAACTTTAACAATTGGTGTCATGTCAGCCCAGATAATGCATTGAAGATGTGAGTTACTCTGTGTGAGACTGTCTGTGCCACAATGGTCAGACTGATTCTAATCTAAAAAATGGATTTACAGAATCTTACATGGATTCATGCAGTTTTTGAGCAAAATAAAATGTAGTTCTACACATACAAATTCACCCCACAAATTTATATGTGTGTTTGTGTGCACATGGGTGTGACTATGGGGGGAGGGAGGTTATGGGTGTCTGTGAGAGAGTGTGTGTATATGTGCGAGTGTGAGTGTAAAGGGGTATAAGTCTATGAGAGGGTGCATGTGTGCATGTGAGTGGGGAGTGTATATGTGAGTGTATGAGAGAGAGCTTGTGTGTGCGTGAGTGTATGGGTCTGGAGGAGTGTGTGTGTGTGAGGGTACAATCTGGTTGGTCAATGGAGGAATGAGTCTGGTTGATTAGATTAGATTAGATTAGATTACTTACAGTGTGGAAACAGGCCCTTCGGCCCAACAAGTCCACACCGACCCTCCGAAGAGCAACTCACCCAGACCCATTCCCCTACATTTACCCCATCACCTAACACTACGGGCTATTTAGCATGGCCAATTTACCTAACCTGTACATTTTTTGGACTGTGGGAGGAAACCGGAGCACCCGGAGGAAACCCACGCAGACACGGGGAGAATGTGCAAACTCCACACAGACAGTTGCCTGAGGCAGGAATTGAACCCAGGTCTCTGGCGCTGTGAGGCAGCAGTGCTAACCACTGTGCCACCGTGCCGCCCACAGGGAGGAGTGGAAGGGAGGGGGAGGGACTGGGAAGGGAGTCAGGGCTTGGGAATGGAGGTATTTGCCTCAAAGGTGGGTCCAAATTTGGAGGTTTAAAATGTACCTGTCGGCCATGAGGGCTTAGATGGATATGAAGGCAGCAGCTGAGGAATGTCACGTGGCTGTAGTAGAGAGTCTGTTTCATCATATGGTCAAAGAGCTGGAGGGCTGAGGAGGTCACAGCGTGTGGCAGTGAGAAAGGGACTCATTGAGTACACATCTGAGGGAGGCACGGAACGTCTTCAAAATGCCAACCTTTGAAAAGACTTCACAGTGGAACAAACTTGATTAGAGACAAAAAAACTGCAGATGCTAGAATCCAAAGTAGACAGGCGGGAGGCTGGAAGAAAACAACAAGTCAGGAGGTGGGGAAGTCGATCTTTCAGTTGTAACTCTTCTTCAGGACTTGGGGTGGTTGTAGAGGAGCGGCAGGACGCTGCCTGTTTACTTTAGATTCCAGTTTTAGCAGTTTATTTGTCTCTAACCAAGACCTGATTCCAGTATACCCATTGTTTCCAGTTTTTCCAGGACACCTTGATGCCGCACTCGGTCGAATGCAGCCTTGATGTTAAGGGCTCTTGCTCTCACCTCTCCTCTGAAATTCAGTTGTTTCATTCATATTTGAACCAAGGCTGTAAGAGGTCAGGAGACGAGTGGCCCAGGTGGAACCCAAACTGGGCATTGCTGAGTAGGTGCTGCCTGATAGCACTGTTGATTACACCTTCCATCACTTTACTGATGATCGAGAGTACACTGACGGGGCGGTAATTGGCCAGGTTGGATTTGTCCTGCTTTTTATGTACAGGACATACCTGGGCAATTTTTCATATTGTTGAGTGGATGCCAATATTGTAACTTAAGATATAAGATAATCAAAGGGTTGGATATAAGATTATCAGAGGATTAGATAGGGTAGACAGTGAGAGACTTTTTCCTCAGAGGGTGATGGCTAGCACGAGGAGAAATAGCACTGATGTCAGAGGTAGTTTCTTTACTCAGAGAGTAGTTGGGGAAAGGAACACACTGCCTGCAACAGCAGTAGACTCACCAACTTTAAGGGCATTGGATAAACATATGGATGAAAATGGAATAGTGTAGGATAGATAGGCTTTAGATTGGTTTCACAGATCGGCATAACATGGAGGACCAAAGAGCCTGTACTGCACTGTAATGTTCTATGTTCTAACAGTACTGGAAGAGCTTGGCTAGGGGAGTGGCAAATTTTGGAGCACAACTTATCAGTACTATTGCTAGAATGATGTCAGGGCCTGTAATCTTTGCAGTATCCCGTGCCTTCATTTCTTGCTATCACGTGGAGTCAATCATTTTGGCTGAAGGGCTGGTATCTGTGATGCTGGGGACCACTGGAGGAGGCTGAGATGGATCATCCACTCGACACTTCTGGCTTAAGATTGCTGCAAATGCTCCAGCCTTATCGTTTGCACTGAAACGCTGGACTTTTCCATTAGTGAGGATGGGAATATTTGTGGAGCTTCCTCCTCCTCCAATGAGTTCTTTAATTGTCCTCCACCATTAAAGTTTTCACAACCAAAAATAGAGGAGAGTGTATAGAAAGGGACAGGAATGTCACTTCAGCCACACTAGATAAGGAAATAATTAGGACAAGGGTGGGGGGGGTGGCAGTCAAAGCAGAACTGAGGATGTCATACTTAAAGGCACACAGTATACGAAACGAGGGGAATGAGCTCTGGGCCGAAGGGCCTGTTTCCACACTGTAAGTAATCTAATCTAATCATTAAAGTTTTCACAACCAAAAATAGAGGAGAGTGTATAGAAAGGGACGGGAATGTCACTTCAGCCACACTAGATAAGGAAATAATTAGGACAAGGGTGGGGGGGTGGCAGTCAAAGCAGAACTGAGGATGTCATACTTAAAGGCACACAGTATACGAAACGAGGGGAATGAGCTCATAGTGCAGATTGAAATTGGCAGGTACAATTTTGTGGGTGTCACAGACATGCCTACAAATGCATCAGGCTGGGAGCTAAACATCCAAGGATACCAATCCTATCGAAATGACAAAGGTGAGGTTGCCTTCTTAGTAAGGATTGATATTAAGTTAATAGCAAGAACTGTTAAGTCTTGGAAGGCATAGAATGTGTGGTAGAATTGAGAAACCGCAAAGGAAGAAGACTCTGATGGGAGGTAAGTACAGGCCTCCTAGCAAGAGTCAGGATGTGGGGTATGTAAGAAGGGAACTACTGCAATAATTATGGGGGACTTCAATATGCAGATGGCCTAGAAAAATCGATTGTAAGCAGATCTCCAAAAAGAGAATTTGCAGAAAGTGTATGAGATGGTTTTCGGAGCAGCTTGTGATAAAGCTGATCAGGGAACAGGCAATTCTGGATTAGGTGGTGTGTAATGAGACAGACTTGATTAGGGAGCGAAAGGTGAAGGAACTCCCTTGGGGGTCAATGATCATAATATGATAGAATTCATCCCATAGTTTGAAAGAGAGAAGCTGGAATCAGATGTATTGGTATCACAATTAAGTAAAGGCAGCGAGAAAGATTGACGGAGGAGCTGGCCAGAGTTGATTGGAAGGGGAGCATGGAGGGAAAGTGATGGAGCACCAATGGGAGGAGGGTAAATTTGGGAAGCTCAGAAGAAATTAATCCAAGGAAGAAGAAACAAACTAAGGGGAGGACGAGGAAGCCATGTCTGACAAGGGAAATCAGGGACAGCATAAAGGTGAAAGGAAAGGCATACAATCTGGTGAAGATTATTGGGAAGCTAGAGGACTCACAAACCTTTAAAAGCCAGCAGAAGATAACTAAAAAAGCAATACTAGGAAGAAAATTGGACTAGATTAATTTAGGATATCTGGACTAGATTAATTTAGGATATCTGGACTGAAGGATCTGTTTCCATGGCATATGGTTCTATGACAATGACTCCAAGATGAAATATGAGTGTAAGCTGACCAGTAATATAAAAGAAGATTGCAAAAATACTTTTAGATATATAAAAGCTAAGAGAAGTGTAAGAATGGACATTGGACCACTGTAAAACGATACTGGAGTAGTCATATTGGGTAAAGAAATGGCGGACAAACTGAACAGGTCTGAATATCAGTTTTCAAAGTGGAAGACACCAGCAGCATATCAGAACTTCAAGGGAGTCAGGTGCAGAGTTGAGTGTACGGGCCATGAATAAGGAGAGCATGCTGGGAAGCTGAAAGGTCGGAAGGTGCATAATTCACTCAGAGAAAATGGAAATACCTCAGAGTTCTGAAGGATATATCTGAGGAGATTGTAGAGGCATTATTGGTGATCTTTCAAGAATTACTGAGGTCAGGGAGAGTCCCAGAGGATTGGAAAATGGAACCATAACATCCCCTATTTAAGAAGGGAGGGAGGCAGAAGACAGGAAACTATAGGTATGTTAGCCTGATCTCAGTTGTAGGTAAGATTTTAGAGTCCATAATTAAAGCATGAGATTGCAGAGTATTTAAAATGTGTGGTAAAATAGAGCTGAGTCAGCATGGCTTCGTCAAGAGGAGGTTATGCCTGGAGGGCAAACAGTAAACAATGATCCCAGAGATGAAGGGCTTGTCATACAAAGGCTCTGTGTCTATATTCAATGTAGTTTAGAAGGTTAAGGATGTATCTAATTGAAACTTACGGAATAATGAGAGGTCTGGATTGAATGCACATGGAGAAGCTGTTTCCACAAGTAAGGATGACTAAAACCTATGGACACTGATTCAGAGTGAAAGGATGACATTTAGAACTGAGTTGATAAAGAATTTCTTCAGTCAAAGGGTGGTGAATCTGTGGAATTTGTTGCGGAAGAAGGCTATGGAGGCCATGTCATTGAATGCATTTAAGACAGATGTAGATTGGTTCTTGATTAGTACAGGTAGACAACCCATTATCCGAAATCTGAAAACTCCAAAATCCAAAGGTCTTTTCATGAAGTTTTTTTCTCATTAACAAGGTTGTTTAGCATTCAAACAGTTAACCCAACTCCACACCCACTCGATGCGTGTCATTCAGATGCGATGTGTGTGGGCATGGCCTCGCACTGGCAGGCCTCAATTCTGTTTTAGGGCCTGTCTTACTCACAGTGTGTCTGTTGCTTGGTAAATTTTTTAAACATTTCACCATCAAACTGTCACTTATTCTGAAATTCACAAAATTCTGCATTCCACAAACCAGCTGGTCCGGAGCATTTCGGATAAAGGACTGTGCACCTGTATTGGGATCAAAGATTATAGGGAGAAGGCAGGAGAATTGGGTTGAGAAACACATCAGCCATGATTGAATGGCAGAGCAGATTGTGTGGATGAATTGGCCTAAATCTGCTCCCATGTCTTATGGTCTTATTCTCATCAAAAGACTTTGATGTCTTGCTTTTTAATAGGGCACTTTGCAGATGCTATCTAAGGGTTTACGCAATTTTCAAAAAAATGCAATAATCTTTGGTGAATGATTAAGTTATGTATAACAAATGATGAGTTTGTTTTAATGTCAAGCTCAAGATCCTGGGTGAACCCATCCCCATATGAGCTGATAGGGATGTGACAGTGAAGGTGGCGAGATTGGGAGTTAATCCGGTGGGTTATAATTAGAAGGTACCCACCACATCAGAAATTAGGATCCCAGAGGGAAGGCACATGCTTGACATGCCTACCTCGCTGCCATGTCGAGGAGTGAATGAACAATGAACAACCCCGCAAGGACTTCCAGAGATCAGACCAATGATTAACTGTGTTCATAACAAACGAATACAGGGCTGTCCCCTATCTGTATTCCGATTTTCTACATGTGCAATGCATTGCAAATTCTGCACATTTATCCTCAATAGTAACGCAGAATTCTGCAGAATCAGCACTGATGCTCCTTCCACCATCCAGATAAACATCCAGGTAGGATGTACATGTCTCAGCAGCTCGAACAGAACGGTTTCTGGTGCCTTTCCAGTCTGCAGCAGATGTTAGTCGAATCTATCAACACGGGATTCCTTTCATAGAGTCCATTGTTTAAGAGACATTGAGCTGCAGTATGACTGGCAACAAAGTTCATGTTTTCAGATTTTTCTCTAAAATCATCGTTGGTAATTTTTGCTCCTGCATCAGTTAGAAACCTAGCAGCTGACCCCAGGTTTGAGATCATGGTTGGCTTTGCTAACCATCAGCAGCAGTTATCTTTTAAGCTGTTTCCAACAATTCATTCCTGTCTAACATACATTTCTTCCTCAAAAAGCAATCTTGTTGAAATAGGGAGTTGGTTTGTGTATTCCATTTGCTGAAGATATGCTTTGCAATTTTAATAACTGTCAGCAGTTTTTCAGCTCCAACATCAGAAGATTCTCATAATGGTGCAAATACAATAGGAGATCGAAATCTTCTCATGCCTCCTGGTGCTTGGCTGAGCTGTTCCACTGTCCTTTCAGTACAAATATTAATTTCAAACTGTCTTTTGTTCAATCCACGTCAGTTTAATGAAATGTGCTAAAGTCATGTTCATCTGGCAATTCCAGTACCATTTTAAAAATCAGTGCTTTTGTGCCTTTTTAAAATAATTTCAATACATGAAAATTTAAGGAAATAGGAAATTGACAGGAAGGTCCTGTTAAATTAGCCTATGGAATTAAGAGATCAACAATCCATATTGTTATGATCCCACTTGATGTTAATATTGAAAACGTCAGATCCGAGAGTAAAACCTGCCTTGATAGGTCGTAAGTTTTATTTTTGCAGTTCGGTTACTGTGAAGATATTCTCACAAGGATGCTGATGTATGTTTAACAAAAGAAGATTGTTTTATTATTTTAATTTGTGTAATAGACATAAGTGATAAGATCCTTCATAAACAGCAAAACAATTCCACCCTTTTTACAAGCAATATATTTTACAGACAATCAATCCCAGGAAGTAACACTCCTTCCTTCATATTAAAGTTTCTGACTCATCTAACGAGGTCAAAAGCATTTGCTTTTGGTCACTTTATATTCATTGACCAGAAGTGATTCTTTCCATTTCTCCAAGTGACACAAAGACAATTTCACTCACTGATCTTTCTTCAGCAATTTCTCAGAAAAGCTCAGGGTTTTTTCACAACCATTCCAAACGCAACTTAATAAAAACTTTAGCAACTGTCTCAAAACATAGTTTCTTTAGCTTAAATCACACTGGCTCAAAGGAGGGTTGTTTTTCAGACTGGAGGCCTGTGACCAGTGGAGTGCCACAAGGATCGGTGCTGGGCCCTCTACTTTTGGCATTTACAAAGATGATTTGGATGCGAGCATAAGAGGTACAGTTAGTAAATTTGCAGATGACACCAAAATTGGAGGTGTAGTGGACAGCAAAGAGGGTTACCTCAGATTACAACAGGATCTGGACCAGATGGGCCAATGGGCTGAGAAGTGGCAGATGGAGTTTAATTCAGATAAATGTGAGGTGCTGCATTTTGGGAAAGCAAATCTTAGCAGGACTTTTACACTTAATGGTAAGGTCCTAGGGAGT
>NC_057730.1:16244897-16261216 GCF_004010195.1 Chiloscyllium plagiosum
GTGGTATGTGTACGGAATGAACTGCCAGAGGATGTGGTGGAGGCTGGTACAATTACAACATTTAAGAGGCATTTGGATGGGTATATGAATAGGAAGGGTTTGGATGGATATGGGACAGGTGCTGGCAGGTGGGACTAGATTGGGTTGGGATATCTGGTCGGCATGGACGGGTTGGATCGAAGGAAAAGACTGTTTCCATGCTGTACATCTCTATGACTCTATGACATGCTGTTTTTGCAACTGCTGCTTTAAACTGAATGTTAGAAATGTTTTTATGACCTTATAAAATATATGAAACCACCTTCACAGAACTAAACCACAATCTCATTAGGTGCTGGCAGGTGGGACTAGATTGGGTTGGGATATCTGGTCGGCATGGACGGGTTGGATCGAAGGGTCTGTTTCCATGCTGTACATCTCTATGACTCTATGACATGCTGTTTTTGGAACTGCTGCTTTAAACTGAATGTTAGAAATGTTTTTATGACCTTATAAAATATAAGAAACCACCTTCATAGAACTAAACCACAATCTCATTGATTTCTACTTTAAACTCTAGTTCCCAAAAATTTTCATCACACTTCTCACCCTCAAAAATCATAACATTGATGGTAATAATATATCCAGATTAAACACAAGGGTAATTATCACAATGAAGTTCTACGCCAATCCATTTTGACTATGACATCCATTTTCTCCCACCTTTGCTCTTGAGAACACATCTGCTACATCCCACATCTCTGTCACTGCAGTTGAAAAGTGTGGTGCTAGAAAAGCACAGCTGGTCGGGCAGCATCCCAGGAGCAGTCAAATCAGAATGAGGCTTGTGGCCCAAGGGGGCTGGGAGATAAATGGGAGGAGGTGGGGCTGAGGGGAAGGGAGCTGAGAATGTGAGAGGTCGATGAAGGTGGGGGTGAAGGTGATAGGTCAGAGAGGAGGGTGGAGAGGATAGGTGGGAAGGAAAATGGACAGATATAACAGTTCAAGAGGGCAGTGCTGAATTGGAAGGCTGGATCTGGGATAAGGTGTGGGGGACGGGAAATGATGAAGCTAGTGAAATCCACATTGATCCCCCAGTGTGGTTGGAGGGTGCCAAGGTAGAAAATGAGGTGTTCTTCCTCCAGGCATTGGGTGTTAGGGTTTGGCGGTGGAGGAAGCCTAAGACTTGCATGTCCTTGGCAGAGTGGGAGAGGGAGTTATAGTGTTCGGCCACAGGGTGGTGGGGTTATTTGTTGCATGTGTCCCAGAGATGTTCTCTGAAACATTTTACAAGTTGGCCTCCTGGGCAACATGCAAGTCCTGGGCCTCCTCCACCAAATCCAAGCCACCCGACACCTGTCGGAAGAACGCCTCATCTTCTGCCTTGGCACCCTCAAAACACACGGGATCAATGTGGATTTCACTAGGTTCCTCATTTCCCCTCCCCCCACCTTATCCCAGATCCAATCTTCCAACTCGGCACTGCCCTCTTGAACGGTCCTACCTGTCCATCTTCATTCCCACCTATCTGCTCCACCCTCCCCTCTGACTATCACCTTCACCCCCACCTTCATCCACCTATCGTACTTTCAGCTACCTCCCCACCAGTCCCACCCCCTCCCATTTATCTCTCAGCCTCCTTGGGCCACAATCCTCATTCCTGATGAAGGGCTTATGCTTGAAGCACCGACTCTCCTGCTCCTCAGATGCTGCCTGACCATCTGTGCTTTTCCAGCACCACACTTTTCGACTCTGATCTCCAGCATCTGCAGTTCTCACTTTCTCCGATCTCTGTCACTGCAGTCAAACAGAAAATTGATTCACAAATCCAGGAAACATCGCAAGGAAATCAAACATCAAATATAACAGCCATTGATTAATGAAACTGATTAATGAAAAGGGAGATCAGGTAAATCATGGATGAAGTGGTGACATCAGCGACGCACAGCACACACATATGGGTACTTTGGGAATGAAGTAGAACCCACACCAGACTCCAGCTCCAGTTCCAGTTCACTGACATCGGGTGGAACTTGAAAGATAAACTTTTGAATCAATATAGTAAAGAACAGGAACAGTTCTATTTTAGCCAGAGCCTCACCAGTGCAAGCCCTCCGACCTGCAGAGAAGAGAGTGCAAAAATATGTCAACATAGCTCTTGAAATAAACAGTTATCTTTGAAGACAACTGAATTTCAGAAATATGACATTACAGTTTGAAAACAACCTTTGTCGTGATGCTCTCCATCTATTTCACATCTGTTCAGACTGCAATTCGATTAAATAACATGAAAAGGTACCTGCCACAGTTCAGTAGGTAGCACAATCATGTCAAAAACAGACAAGTGTGGATATAAGCCCATAAGAACTTAAAAAAAATGTTAGAATTGGTACATTTACTGCAAGAAACATCAATGTCGCAAACTATGAATGTAATCATCATTTATTGTGTGAAACCAAATCTGTAGTATCTGTGTAACAGGATTGTGTTAACACAAGAATGACTTAATTGTAAGACACTAATCACTCTCGAGGACAGGAACCTGGTGGAACATGTTCAATTGCAATTGAAAGCAAAACACTACAGATGCTAGAAGTTGGAAACGCACAGAAAATGCTGAGGAACTCAGCAAGTCTGGTAGCATGTATGCAGAGGTACCATTCTCTCCTTTTTGCACTTTAATTTTCATTAATTTTAAATCTCTTTTTCTCTTTCATCCCCATTACCAACCCCTTTGGTTTTTGTAATGGGCCTTTGTACCATTTGCCCCCTACTCCTCCTCTGTCTCTGTCAAAAGTATCAGAGATACCACAATCCAACACCTTTCCATTCTGAAGAAGTCATGCTGGACTCAATATGTTAACTCTGTTTCTCTCTCATGTAAAAGAATATTCCCCAGTTACCTGGATATGTTCGGTTCCAATAACATTCAATAAACTTGACACCGTCCAGATATCCCCTTCCTGGATTACTCCATCTCCATCAACAGTGACCGACTCAACACTGACATCTTCCAAAAACCCACCAACTCCCACAGCTACCTGGACTACACCTCCTCCCACCCTGCCTCCTGTAAAAACACTATTCCATATTCTCAATTTCACTGCCTGCGCCACATCTGCTCCCAGGAGGACCAGTTCCATCAAAGAACACATCACTTGGCGTCCTTCTTTAAAGACCGCAATTTCCCCTCCCACGTGGTTGATACTGCCCTCCAGCACATCTCATCCACTTCCCGCAGCTCCATCCTGGAACTCCACCTCTCCAATTGCAATATGGGCAGAACCTCCCTGTCCTCAACTTCCACCCCACCAATCTCTGTATACATCGCATCATCCTCCACCATTTCCGCCACCTACAAATGGACCCCACCACCAAAGATATATTTCCCTCCCCACCCATATCCACTTTCTATAAAGACCATTCTCTTTGTGACTCCCTTGTCAGGACCACGCTCCCCTCCCCCGCCAACCCACCCTCCCCTCCCGGCACCCTCCCCTGCCACCACAGGAATTGCAAAACTAACGCCCACACCTCCTCTCTCATCTCCGTCCCAGGCGCCAAAGGAGCCTTCCGCATCCATCAGAGTTTTACCTGCACTTCCACACATGTCATTTATTGTATCCGTTACTCCCAATGTGGTTTCCTCTACACTGGGGAGACAGGACGCCTACTTACAGAACGCTTCAGAAAATATGTCTGGGACATACGCAGTAAACACTCCCACCAGCCCGGGCCAAACACTTCAACTCCCCCTTCCATTCTGCCAAGGACATGCACGTCCTGGGCCTCCTCCATCACTACTCCTTAACCACCCAATGCCTGGAGAAAGAGCACATCTTCCGCCTTGGGATCCTCCAACCCCACGGCATCAATGTGGATTTCACTAGTTTCCTCATTTCCCCTTCCCCTCCTTATCCCAACTTTCCAACTCAGCACCACCCTCATGACCTGTCCTATGTGTCCATTTTCCTTCCCACCTATTCGCTCCACCCTCCCCTCTGACCTATCACCATTACCCCCCCCCCCCCAATCTCCATCCACCTATTACATATGAACCTGCTATGCTTCCTTGCATTTGTTCAGTAACTAAACACAACAGCATTGGTGTGATGCACTCATAATGTCCTAAAAGTGTGATGGTGCATTTTTAATAGCTTTACTTCGATCAATCCCCAGTCTGTGTTTTGATAGCACTTCTCACTTTGCAAGCCAGAGCAGGTTTTGACAGTCTTAAGAAACCAGCCTCCCAATCTGGATTGCTCACTCCCCTGGTTAAAAGCTATGTGCACAGATAGTGGATTAAATTGTGTTTTGACCACAACTCATCCCTTTGGAACCCCATAGCTTACCACACTGCAAAAAAATTGTGATAACAGAAAAGAGTTCCTTTCTGCTATATTTCCTACATTTTATACTCTCTTGACCAGTGAGAGAAAATTCCTATAATACATAAATTAAAAATTAATAACTTGCGTTACCTGCAGAGAAGGGCATGAAGGCATCTCTCTTCACAAATTTGCCCTCAGCATTCAGAAAGTGAGATGGGTTGAACTCATTTGGTTTTTCCCATTGAGTTTTATCATACAGCACAGAGGACAGCAATGGGATTACATGGGTTCCCTTAAAAATGTTAAAAATATAATTGGTGTATGATTCTCTATTATATTATAGTCCATCACGATAACCAGCCTTCCTATCACTGACTCTGTCTACATTTCCCGCTGGCTCAGGAAAGCAGTCAACATAACTAAAGACCTCTCCAACATCGATTAGATTCTCTTCCACCCTCTTCCATCAGGCAGAAGACACAAAATTTTGAAAACACATCCCAACAGATTTAAGAACAGCTTCTTCCCTGCTGTTGTCAGATTTCTAAACGGAACTCCCATAAATTAGAGTTCATCTTTCTTTGTATCATCTCTACAGCTATAATAGTATTTTGTGCATTCTGTTCAGGTAGGATTTGTCTGGTTAGCATGCAAAACAATACTGTCTACTTTAACTCGGTATATGTGACAATAATAAGTAAAATCAAATCAAAAGACATTATTGAAATTATTTGCACAGTTGTTAAGTAATAATCTTTCTGGGACATTAAACACAGCATTTATTTGAATTCAGACTCTTGTATCTTGAGCTTCTTTAATCACTCCACTGTGCTTTCAGCTGCCTAGACTCTAAGCTCTGGGATTCCCTTCCTAATCTTCTCACCTGTCTATCTCTCTTCCCTCCTACATGATGCTTGGTTATAATACATTGACCTCTGAATCATTCAGTTCTGGACTGAAATTCCACCCTCAGGCTCAAACAGAAAAATCACAACCTCTGGCCCTCCACTGCAGGCATGCTGCAATGCCAGAACTACCGTCTTTGGGAAAGTACTGTTTTGACAAGGAGGATAGCAATTACGCCCAGTGTTCTGGTCAATAGTAATCCTTAAATCAATATCATAAAGAAGAGTCTATCTTCTCATTATCATATTGCTTTTTTTTTGGGATGCTGCTAAGTATCTACTGGCTACTGCATTTGCTACATTACAACAGAGATTGCACCCAATTCAAAAGTACGTCATTGTGAACTGCTTTGACAGGTTTGCTGGTTGCAGCAAGTGTGATAGATAAATGTCTTCCTTTAAAGCCTATCTCTTTGACCATGTCTTCATCACTTTTCATACTACTTCTCTATGTGGTTGCTGCCATTATTTCTCTGATATCAAGCCTGGGAACATTCTTTAGACAGTATACTGTATTAAAGTTGGTAAGCAAATACAAGTTGTCATTTTTGTTAAAAAAAATCACTTTGGTTTATTCTCCCTTGTCTGTTCTCTCTATTGCTTTACACCTAAAACTAACAGAAATGATGCATCGAAAGAGAGACCTGTGGCTACACTTGTCGTGCCACACAAACACACAAATAAGGAGTGGAGAACCAATTAGTCCCTCAAGCCTGCTCTGCTATTTGATTAAAAAAAAGACTTTCCCATTTCAGATGGAGTTTAATTTAGATAAATTTGAAGTGTTGCATTTTGGAAAGGCAAATCAGGGCAGGACTTATACACTTAATGATAAAGTCCGGGGGATTGTTGCTGAACAAAGACACCTCAGAGTGCAATTTCATAGCTCCTTGAAAGGGGAGTCACAGGTCGATAGAATAGTGAAGAAAGTGTTGGTATGCTTTCCTTTATTGGTCAGTGCATTTAGTATAGAAGTTGGGAGGTCTTGTTGCAGTTGTACGGGACATTGGTTTGGCCATAGTTGGAATACTATGTGCAATTCTGGTCTCCCTGCTATCGGAAGGATGTTGTGAAATTTGAAAGGGTTCAGAAAAGCTTTACAAGGATGTTGCCAGGGTTGGAGGGTTTGAGCTCTAGGTAGAGGCTGAATAGACTGGGCCTGTTTTCCCTGGAGCATCAGAAGGTGAGGGGTCACTTTCTAGAGGTTTATACAATCATGAGGGGGGGGGCATGGGTAGGGTAAATAGACAAGGTCTTTTCTCTCGGGTGGGGAATCCAAAACTACAGGACAGAGATTTAAGGTGCGAGGGAAAAATTTAAAATGGACCTAAGGGGCAACTTTTCACAAAGAGGATGGCGTGTGCATGGAATAAGCTGCCAGGCAGAGTGGTGGATGCTGGTACAATTGCAACATTTAAAAAGCTTCAAGATGGGTAAATGAATAGGAAGGGTTTAGAGGAATATGTGCCAAATGCTGGCAAATGGCACTAGTTTTATTTAGGATACCTGGTCAATATGGACAAGTTGGACTGAAGGGTCAGTTTCGGTGCTGTATTTCTCTAAGACTCTATGACTCTATTCCCACTCTGCTCTCTCTGTTAATAACTTAACAGCAATTTGTAACTTGAACAATGAAAAGTTCTGAAGTGTTTCATCGTGGCCATATTTGTCAAAGACTAGAGTCATACAGGAATGCAACACACAAAAAGATCCTTCAGCCCAGTGAGTCTGTGCTGGTCAAAACCAAATACATAAATATTCTAATCCCATTTTCCTGCATTTGCCCATAGCCTTGTACGCCCTGGTATCGCAAGTGTAGATCGCATGAGGGTTTTTTTCTCCACCACCTTTACTGGCAATGAGTTCTAGATTCCCACAAAGCACCCACTGAGTTAAAAACAAATTCCTCATATTCTCTCTAAACCTCTGAATACAAAAGTTAATGACAGCTAGTTACTTAGGCTCCTAAGTTGTAGAATGTATTGAGTGAAACCATGAAAGCTCTTTCTCCCTCTTAAACATCCTTCATTAAATGTCAGACTATCAGACTCCAATCTCAAAGTAGCCATCCTTTCCCAAGGTTACCTTTGGAATGAAGTATCCTCTGAAGTTTATGTCTGCTGTTGTTTCATGTGTGATGCTCATTGGTACAACATCACCAAACCTCTGGATTTCATGGATTACTGCATCAGTATATGGCAGATCTTTCCGATCCTCAACTCTGGGAGGTCGTTCCAATCCAATAACTCCGATAATTTCCTCATAAACCTTTTCTGTGAACCGAACAGATTTTTAAAGTCATTGGAAGTACTGTCATGATATCTTCAAACAAGTTCAAAATCTCAATCAAGGAAAAAGGAGAGTATGCAAATTGAAAATCATCCAACAAGGTCAGCTCCCAAGTGGAATTAGTCAGAGTGCTTCTTACTCTGGATCTCTGGATATTTCATCATCAGAAGCATTCCCCAACGAAGTGTAGTTGAGGTGGTCTCCATCCCTGCAGCAAACAGGTTAATCGTCGTGTACATTAAGTTGTCTTCATGGAAGTATGAATTAGGGTTGGCTGATTCCTAAAAAGAAAATTAACAATGTAACAACTCAGAAATGGAATGGGACCTAAATTGTGTAACCTGAAACCTAGATAATGCAGCACAGAGTAGGGGTCAGAAACATGAGACATCTATATATTTACTCCAGTATACTGCACTGTCAGAGGTACAGTTTTTGGGATAAGATATTATTCCGAAGCTGTTGATTGCATCTCAATTGATGCACATTAAACAAAATCTATTCCATTGCACCTTTCAGCACACTTAAGATGTCCCAATGCACTTTAAAGTCAGTAAAATGTATTTTTGTAGCGCAGTCAACATTATAATGTGGTTCTGGCCAGATCCTATTGATGTTGGACAAATCCACATCAGAAAAGTGACTGCACTTCAAAACTGATTCATGAGCTGGAAGATACTTGGGCATGCTGGAGTTATGAAAGACACAGTGCAAATGCCAGTTCTTCCTTTATTAAAACAAAGATTGTTTTCACACCCTTTACCTCAAATCATATGCATTTGCATAAAAGGAGTCCATTCAGACTATCATGCAAATGTCGAACTGAACAAAGTTGACTTTTTTCTCTGAAATTGAGAGTGTGCTGCTGGAAAAGCACAGCAGGTCAGGCAGCATCTGAAGAGAAGGAGAATCGACATTTCAGGCATAAGCCCTTCATCAGGACTGTGGCTTGTGGGTCGGAGCCGAGAGATAAATGGGAGGCGAGGACCGGGGGGGGGGGTTCTGTCCTTGTTGTGTTGGGAGGGGTGGGGTTCAATGGCTGTGCTGCGTGAAGTGAAGGAGATGCGCTGGAGGGCATCGTCAACCACATATTGCAATTGTGGAAGGAGGAGGCCATCTGGGACTTTCTGAGGTGGAATTGGTCATCCTGGGAACAGATATGGCGGAGGCAGAGGAATTGGGAATATGGATGGTGTTTTTACAGGAGCTAGGATGGGAGGAGGTGTAGTCTAGGTAGCTGTGGGAATCGGTGGGCTTGTAGTAGATGTCCGTGGTTAGTCGGTCGCCGGGGATGGTGTTGGAGAGGTCCAGAAAAGAGAGGGCGGTTTCCAAGATGGTCCAGGTGAATTTGAGGTCGGGATGGAAGATGTTGGTGAAGTTGATGAACTGTTCAACCACCTGGTGGGAGCACGAGGCGGCGCCGGTACAGTCATCGATGTAGTGGAGGACCAGGTGGGGGATGGTGCTGGTGTAACTGCAGAAGATAGACTGATCCACATATCCGACAAACAGGCAAGCATAGCTGGGTCCCAGGCAGGTGCCCATGGCTACCCCTTGGAGGAACTGGAAGGATTGGAAGGAGGAGGTGTTGAAGGTGAGGACCGGTTCAGCCAGGCGGATGAGGGTGTGAGTGGAAGGATACTGGTTGGGGAGGCATGACAGGATGAAACGGAGGGCTTGGAGACCTTCATCGTGGTGGACCTATGTGCACACGGACTAATGTCCACAGTGAAGATGAGGTGTTGGGGACCGTGGAAATGAAAATCTTGAAGGAGGTGAAGGGCATGGGTGGTGTCACGAACATAAGTGAGGAGTCCCTGGACTAAGTGGGACAGGACGATGTCGAGGTAAAAGAGATGGGTTCAGTGGGACAGGTGCAGGCTGAGACAATGGGTTGACTGAGGCAGTCAAATTTGTACTCGGCACCGCCCTCCATACCTGTCCATCACTCCCCCCTCTAACCTATCACCTTCTCCCTCACCTTCACCCACCTATCGCTTTCTCAGCTACCTTCCCTGCAACCCCACCACTCTCCCTTTTATCTCTCGGCCCTTAAGCCTCATTCCTGATGAAGGACTTATGCCCGAAATTTCGATTCACCTGCTCCTCGGATGCTGCCTGACCTGCTGTGCTTTTCCAGCACCACACTCTCAACTCTGATCTCCAGCACCTGCAGTCCTCACTTTCTCCTTTTTGCTCTGAAATACATAAATATAAATATAACTTTGGAAATGTGACAAAACTCTTAAAACAAAAGTGGAGTTTTTAACCTGCCGTTGTCTGACCATGAATGCATCGATAAAACTCCTCATGTCATTGCCATCTAGTTTCTGACGATTTTCCTTGAAGTAGCCTTTGAGGAAGACAATAGTCTGCTCTATGTTGGTAAAAACCTTATTGTGCGACCCAGGAAAGAATTTCAGGACTGGAAATGCATTGTACAGCTGCAAAATCAAAACAACATAATGATAGTGATGAAAATATCAAAGCAAAATAATTATCTGCTGTGATGAAGCTACTCTTTTAACAAGGTTATGCTGTTCTTGGTTTTTTATTCCAGAGGACGTAACAACACAGACTCCGAAAGGGCTGGTGTTGAAGCACTTTAGGCCCAATTTGATAATAGCTAACAGATAATGCCTCAGGCAGAAGGCTTTCAAGTTTTAAAAAATAACACTTGTTCAATGAAAGGGGAGTGGCCAGTTCTCCCAGCTCAGATTTCGTCTGATTTGGTTTGGTTTGGCTTTTAGCAGAAGTGGGGAAAAAGCTGCTGGATCCAAAGAAGCAGGTCCAGGCTGGTACTCTCTCTCTGACCTCTAATCTGTAAGACCCTGTGTTTGATTTTACTTTTTGTGCAAAGGAGTGCTTATGGGGATTGTTGCAAGTATTTGGAATAGCATCATTAAGTTGGGATGATCTATTGGGTTTTCAGAGATGTTAAGGTATTCAGTATTCTGTTTTCTGTTGTTTGTGGTCCATTCAGTAATCTTGTAAATAAATTGTTCTGTTTAAAACTAAATGGTTGGCCAGTGGCATTTGTCCTGGAATATCCACCTTACAGCTGCTTAAAACAAAGTTAGGGTCTGGGCTACCTTCTTGAAATGTTTTGAGGGGTCTGACCCGGTCCATAACACTGCTCACATCTAATGATTTACAATTACAACAAGGTGATACATAAATCTTTGAAACATTATGAATCTTTGGCAAATAGAGAATGTTTTTAAACATTGTGACTAATTATAAGTTTCTACTATAGTTATCATCACGCAATGCCTGAAAGAATGGTGTAAACAAATTCAACATCTTTCTAAAGGCAATTGGATAAATACATGAAACAATCAATTTGCAGAGTTATGGGAAAGAGGAAGGGATTTTGACCAATTGGACAATTCTTTCAAAAGAATTGGTGGAGGAACACTGGGCTGGATGATCAACTTCTGCATTGTATGACACGATTGTGTAATTCCTGAAGTGCAATCTCTGTGATCACCAGGTGGAAATTTAATGTGACATTAATGTGTGGAAACTGTGAGGCAGCTTGACAGGGTAGTTAAGAGGATGTTTTCACTTGTCAAAGTATTTACAGCCACTGTTATAACTTTTCAAAATGATAGATCCCACACTTCAATCAGAGATGGGGAGTGATTTCTTCTCTCAAAATGTCATCAGTCATTAGAATTCACTGCTGGGTTCCATATTGAATCTATTCAAAGTGGAGTTGATGGGTACAATTTCATGAGCAGGTGTGCAGACACAGGAGGCTGTAAACTTCTGTGGTTGACATTGCCACCCACCTGCCCATCTCCAAACTCACCCACCATGTTATGTGCAGAAGGGGCAAGTCTAGGGCAAGCCTAGGGCAGCCTGCCTGCCCTCAGCCTATTTAAAGCCCTTAACTTGTCAACTAATGGCCAGTTATATTGCACCACAGATTTAGTACACTCCACTTGCAGCCCCTTTCCAATTACTGCGAGTTGCAAATGATCTTTTCTTGAATGTATTACTCTTCAAAAACAGGCTGAAACTTACGTGGACCATAGCTGAACCAAAAAGTTGAATATTTTCATTCACTCTCTTTATTACACCAATAAATGTTTCATCCTCATAATCAAATCTGTCACCAAAAACTATCAAGGAAATTATATTGGCCACAGCAGAGTTCATTTTCATAGTTGGATTAAACGGTTGGCCTGCAAAAGAAATTTTAAAGATCACACTCAATCAAATATTGACCCTTTACATGAAATCACAGTTGGATAGCTCTTTAGATAAGACCCTGAAGCTTGTTCCCTTGGCTGTTAAAGGAAGGTGGCCAGGAGGTAGCAGATACTCAGGGTCAAACAGTCAAAGAGATTTATAGCACAGAAACAGACCCTTCGGTCCAATTCAACCATCCCAACCAGACATCCTAAATTAATCTCGTCCCATTTGCCACCATTTGGCCCATTTCCCTCTAAACCCATCGTAGTCATACACCCATCCAAATGCCTTTAAAGGTTGTAATTGTACCAGCCTCCACCACTTCTTTTGACAACTCGTTCCATACGTACACCACAATTTGTGTGAAAAAGTTGCCCCTTAGGTCCTTTTTAAATCTTTTCCTTCTCACCCTAAATCTATGCCCTCTAGTCCTGGACCGCAGGGAAAAGGCCTTGTCTATTTACTCTATTCATGATTTTATAAACCTCTATAAGGTCACCCCCTCAGCCTCCGACGCTCCAGGGAAAACAGCACCAGTCTATTCAGCCTCTCCCTATATCCAGAATTTCATTAAGACTCCTTCACTATCCAACTAGTGCTGTCGAACTGCAGAACAGTTCATGAACTGAGACACTGATGAACTAGAAATCCATGAATAGTTGGTCATTTCAATCGATGGGGGGGAGGTAGCAGACAGCAATAATTGTGATTTGTTTTGGATTGATCCAAACACAGTGGTCTAAATGTTCCATTTCCGTGATATAGGTTTCTGTGATTCTTTAATGTACATCTGCATTCACAATTAATGCATACAGAGAAAAGAAACAATGGTAATTCTGTTCATTTATCTCACACAAACTCACCTTTATAAGCATCAATCCTTTTTACCAGAAAATCTGACTCCTCAATTATTTTGTCTTCAATGGTTTTCTTTCCCATTCCAAAATCTCGTAATGTGCTGAGGGTAAATCTTCGCATTTGCTTCCATGACTCCCCATGAGCAAAAACAATACCTTAAATTAAATCCATCAGAAAGAAGCAAACACTGTGACTCTTGGAATATTCATTTTAACTGACGACATTCCTCAAAGAATCGAGGGCAGGACTAATTAACTAAATTATACACGGTGAAATGAGAAAGGTTCATATTTGTATCCTTTCTAAAGTACATTTCAATAGGCAACTTGTGGGCATTCTAAATGCTTCAGTCACTGAGTTACTTTTCAGGTGTTAGAGTATAGGAAGTGTGTTAACCAATTTATTCACAGCAAGCTTCTGCAAATTGTTTATTTTCCTGATGTTGATGGAGGGACAAATAGGAACATAGTAACAACGCAAGAGGTGTAGACATAGAGGCTTAGAGATGTACAGCACGGAAACAGACCCTTCGGTCCAACCTGTCCATGCCAAACAGATTTCCCAACCCAATCTAGTCACACCTGCCAGCACCCGGCCCATATCCCTCCAAACCCTTCCTATTCATATACCCATCCAGATGCCTTTTAAATGTTGCAATTGTACCAGCCTCCACCACTTCTTCTGACAGCCTATTCCATACACGTACCACCCTGTGTGTGAAAAGGTTGCACCTTAGGTCTCTTCTGTATCTTTCCCCTCTCACCCGAAAGCGATTCCCTCTAGTTCTGAACTCCCACACCCCAGGGAAAAGACTTTGTTATTTATCCTCATGATTTTATAAACCTCTATAAGTCACCCCTCAACCTCCAATGTTCCAGGGAAAACAGCCACAGCCTGTTCAATTTCTCTCTTTAGCTCAAGTCCTGGCAACTTCCTTGTAAATCTTTTCTGAACCCTTTCAAGTTTCACAACATCCTTCCGATAAGAAGACCAGAACTGCATGCAATATTCCAAAAGTGGCCTAACCAAAGTCTTGTACAGCCGCAACGTGACCTCCCAACTCCTGTAATCAATACTTTGACCAAAAAAGGAAAGTATACCAAACGCCTTCTTCAATATTTAAGCAAGTAATTTTTGAAGGTTTTATAGCTTGCATGGATATGTTTCAGCTTGGATCTGTCCAGTGGTCAATGGCTTATTGCTGTGGAAAATGCTTACAACTTCTTCTGATATATTTTGGGTTAATAGTCTAAGCTTTGGACTTGGTTCAACTGAGATGAACAAATTCTGCTGAATATCTACTTTCTGGAGCTCTGGATCTTCATACTTTTCATTATACTTGGCTCTCACCTCAATTTGCCTCTTGGCACAAGGTTCTTCCATCATATAGCCTCATGCTCAGTTTCAAAGGATTCATTTTCAGGTCACCATCTTGGATCACTTCGCACAGCTCTGTGAAACTCATATTGTTTCATGAGATACATATCTATCTGAAGCTTCACATTTACTCAGTGCTCTCCTTCGCAGTCACCACTCTAACAGTAACAAAGCATTTATCAATTTTAGACCTGATGATAACAACCTGTTGATTGGTGTAAAATGATTTGTCGCAATCATTGGCTCACAAATCAACCTTATAGGCATGATATGCTTATTTCTAGCTAAATGCTTGCGTGAAAAGTGTTTTGCAGTTAGAACACTGCTTTTCCGATACTGGATGTGCTTCCTTTCCCCTGCAATATTTACATTTTCCCCTCTAGCCTTGCTCTTTCTGCTGGCTTCTATGCAAATACTGGCATTTAGCCTCTTCAGTGTATTCCACCATTCAATGGGATCCTGGCTGATCTAGAGCCTAACTCCATTGCTTAACAGAGATTTACCTATTTCAGATTTAGAATTAACATCTGATCCAGCAACCACTCCCATTTTAGAAGAGAGTTCCAAACACCTGCAATCTTTTGTACTTCCTCAAGTTTCTCCTGAATGTTCTGGCCCTCCTTGTCAAACTATATCCTCTGGTTCTGGAATCCCCAAATAATGGTAATATGGATCAGATCAAACCTCCTCAAACTATTCTGAAAATAGTCTAGACCCTAACGTTTTCTTATTTTCAAGGTAAATGTAAGGTTTGGCCTACCACATGCAATTTGATTGGTCAAACTACCGGAATTAAAGCAAAACACTATAGTTCATCCATTATAGTGAAAACGATACAAAAGAAAGAATTAGAATCACTTAATTCATTTGAAAACTTAACAATACATTCAGTAACTATTACTAATTAACTGCTCAATATAGTAACATCCCATGAACACACCCTTGGCAAAAGGCAGATTCAGAAAACAGATTGTCTTACATGCAGTTCTCCAATCCAACAAGAAAGAACATCAAAACACAATTCTGAGAGAGAGAGAGAGATAGCCTGAAGGTGCTGGGTATTTGGTTCGCGGGGGCTGCGGCGTGCACCAAGTCTTGGGAAGAGCGTATCAGCAAAGTGAGGGAGAAACTGGGCAGATGGAAGCTACGGTCACTCTCCATCGCGGGAAAAAAACCTGGTCATCAGGTGTGAGGCACTGTCATTGCTGTTATACATGGCACAGGTCTGGCCTATTCCTAGATGTGTCGCTGCAGTCACCCGGGCCATCTTCCAATTTATAAGGAGATCAAAGATGGACCATGTCCAAAAGGACTCGATGTATAAAGGTCTGGGCAACGGGACAAAAAATACACCCAATGCCACCCTCACCCTGATAGCCACTTTTGTGTGTGGCTGCATCAAGCTGTGCACGGATCCCCGGTACGCAAACACCAAGTGTCACTACATACTGAGTCATGTCCCCAGTGTTGCAAAAGATGGGCCTGGCCTCGCTGCCGCGGAACGCTCCAAGTAGTTGGACCATTCCGTATCACCTGTCCTTCGTGGAGAAGTTTATGAAGAAAAACACCTTTGACCACAAGTTCATCTGGAAGTGGTCAGCACGTAGTGTCCTTGAGACCCTTCGGGAAAAGGAGAGGGCGGATTCTATCAAGCGGTTCCCTTAGCAGACTGTCAAAGTCATTTGGCAGAATGCTTCATCGCCAGAACTTTCCAACAAGCACCAAGACATGGCTTGGCTGGTGGTGAGAAGGGCTCTGCCTGTGAGATCCTTTATACACACCCAGACTCTCAGCCGCATCACACGCTGCCCTCGAAGTGGCTGCGGGGGGGATGAGACTGTCACACACCTCCTTCTGGAATGTGCCTATGCCGCAGAAGTCTGGAGAGGAATGCAGTGGTGTTTGTCAAGGTTCGTCCCAAGCAGCGCCATGACACGAGACTCCGTGCTCTACGGTCTGTTCCCCAGGATGCACACCGAGACGAGGTGGAGTGTGGCCAGTATTTGGCCTTTACTCGAGACAACTAGTTTCACTAGGACAGGATCCTTTCTTGGTCACAGTCAGATATTGTCCACAGTGACTGGCATGATGTCCTGAAAGTTTAAAACCAAAGCCAACTTCTTCAAGGGAGGCACCACCAATGGAGTATCTGCCAGTGGGAGGCGACTCAAGGCATCTGTATTAGCACTTGGCTTCCTGCACTGTGGTAAAAACAATGACTGCAGATGCTGGAAACCAGATTCTGGATTAGTGGTGCTGGAAGAGCACAGCAGTTCAGGCAGCATCCAAGGAGCTTCGAAATCGACGTTTAGGACAAAAGCCCTTCATCATGAATAAAGGCAGTGTGCCTGGAGGGTAGAGATATAAGCTAGAGGAGGGT
>NC_057730.1:16261972-16295516 GCF_004010195.1 Chiloscyllium plagiosum
AGGCGGCCATCTGGTGTGTTCTATGGTGGAACTGCTCCTCCTGGGAGCAGATGAGGCGGAGGAATTGGGAATACGGGATGGCATTTTTGCAAGAGGTAGGGTGGGAAGAGGTGTGTAATCCAGGTAGCTGTGGGAGTTGGTGGGTTTGTAGAAGATGTCAGTGTCAAGTTGGTCGTCACTGATGGAGTTGGAGAGGTCCAGGAAGGGGAGGGAGGTGTCAGAGATGGTCCAGGTAAATTTTAAGGTCAGGGTGGAATGTGTTGGTGAAGTTGATGAATTGCTCAACCTCCTCGCGGGAGCACGAGGTGGCGCCAATGCAGTCATCAATGTTGCGGAGGAAGAGGTGGGGAGTGGTGCTGGTGTAATTACGGAAGATCAACTGTTCTACGTAGCCAACAAAGAGACAGGCATAGCTGGGGCCCATACGTGTGCCCATGGCTACCCCTTTGGTCTGGAGGAAGTGGGAGGATTCAAAGGAGAAATCGTTAAGGGTGAGGACCAGTTCAGCCAAACGAATGAGAGTGTCGGTGGAAGGGTACTGTTGGGGACATCTGGAGAGGAAAAAACTGAGGGCTTGGAGGCCCTCGTCATGGCGGATGGAGGTGTAGAGGGATTGGATATCCATGGTGAAGATGAGGCGTTGGGGGCCGGGGAAACCGAAGTCTTAGAGGAGGTGGAGGGCGTGGGTGGTGTCTCGAACGTATGTGGGGAGTTCCTGGACTAGGGGGGATAGGACAGTGTCGAGGTAGGTAGAGATGAGTTCAGTGGGGCAAGATATGCTGAGACAATGGGTCGGCCAGGGTGGTCAGGCTTGTGGATCTTGGGAAGGAGGTAGAACTTGTATGTGCTGAGAATAAGACCCCAATGCTGAATTCTATCAGAAGCTATGTCTTTCTTCAGCAGTCCTAGCAGGGGGCTGTGATCTGTTATCATGATAAAATCCCATCCATAAAGGTACTGGTGGAACTTTCTTACACCAAAGATGACTGCTGGACCTTCCTTCTTGATCTGGCATACTTGCATTCAGCATCAGCCAAGGAAGCATTTTCTATCAGGCATTCCAGTCCATTGGGTCACCAGTGAGCCAGCAGTACCCCGATACCATACGGGGAGACATTGCATGTCAGCATTACTTCTCCCTTCAGACCTTAGTGGGCCAACACCTTAGATGATGATAGCTGTTTTCTTCACTTGCCGAAAGGTTGCTTCTTCGTTTCGCAATCACTTCCAAGGCTGACACTTTATCAACAGCACGTGTAAGGGAGCAAAGATGGAGGCCAGGATACATATGAATTTTCCGGAATAATTCACAAACCAGATGTAAGTTTGCTCGCTGAATGGAAGGTTCGCTTTCAGGTGCTTCGTCATCATACTAGGTATCATCATCAGTGAGCCTCCGGTGAAGTGCTGGTATTATGTCCCGCTTTCTATTTATGTGTTTAGGTTTCCTTAGGTTGGTGATGTCAATCCCAGTTCTTTTTCTCAGAGGGTGGGAGATTGGATCCAAATTGATGTGTTTGTTGATAGCATTCCAGTTGGAATGTTATGCTTCTAGGAATTCTTGTGCGTGCTTGTCCTAGGATGGATATGTTATCCCAAAGTGGTGTCCTTCTTCATCTATATGTAAGGATAATAGTGACAGTGGGTCATTCTTTTAGTGGCTACATAAGGGCAGTACGGTGGCTCAGTGGTTAGCACTGCTGCCTCACAGCCCAGGGACCCGAGTTCAATTCCAATCTTGGGTGACTGTCTGTGTGGGGTTTGCACATTCTCCCCATGTCTGCGTCGGTTTCCTTTAGGTGCTCCAGTTTCCTCCCACAGTCAAAAAATGTGGAGGTTAGGTGAATTGGCCATGCTAAATTGCCCATAGTGTTCGGGGATGTGTAGGTTAAATGCATTAGTCAGGGGTAAATATAGGGGAGGGGAATGGTTCTGGGTTACTCTTCAGAGCGTCAGTGTGAACTTGTTGGGCCGAAGGGCCTGTTTCCACACTGTAGGGATTCTATGATTCTGATATGTTGGCAAAATGTCTGAAAACGAAGCTTCCAGCTCAGCGAGCAAACTTACATCCAAAACCTCAACCGAATTCACTAACCAAAGGAAAGAATTAAGCTCTGGTACAGACATGGGAGCCAGGGCTCTTTTGATCACTCTCACTTTCTCCTCCAATGTGTGTAACCTGGTTTTGTCCATTCTGTAGCCCAAATAGGTCACTTGGACTGTCTGGAACACACGCTTGTCTCTTCTATTATATTTCTCTTTTCAAAGTTTTCCGTTGCAACTCAAGCAGGTGAATTTTCCTTTCTCTTTCTTTTTGTTCAGGTAGGGCCATTCTTTCCATTTCTTTATCCCTTGCCCTCTAATTCAAGGTTCTTTGTTTGCAATTGGCATTTAGCCATTTCCAATCACTCCAATTGCATTTCTGGCAATTGTACATGCTGTGTGATTGCTACAATTATGTCCTGTTTTTTCTCAGACACAGGCAATCCCAACACCAATATTTTTGCCAAGTCCAAAAGCTTTGGTCACATTTTGTGAAACTCCCAGGAAACTTCCACCCCAGGAAACGCTTAGCGACTGATGGAGCCATTACTACACAAGGCACACCCTGTTTAAACTAACCAAATTCAACACCTGAAATAATAGACACCAACACTTCCCACACCATAAGACCATAAGACATTGGAGCACAAATTAGGCCAAATGGCGCATTGACTGTGTCATTCAGTCATGGCTGATACGTTTCTCAACCCCATTCTCCCGCCTTCTTCCCATAATCTTTGATTCCCTTCTCAATCAAGAACATGTCTACCTCTGTCTTAAATATACTCAATGACCTGGTCTCCACAGCATTCTGTGGCAATGAATTCCTTAGATTCTTCACTCTCTGGTTGAAGATGTTTCTTTTCATCTCCAAAACTGTCTCCTTATCACACATTGCCCCTGTTTCCAATCATCCTAAATTCAAACTGGAATTAGAAATTTTGATCCCGACAAGAACCCCTAACTTCTTATGTTCCAGACCAAGCCTCCTTAAAATATTCAGAAGACAGTCTCGACCCTAACTTTTTCTTATTTTTAAGGTAAATGTAAGGTGTTGCATTCGCGATTCAATTTGTTTGGTTAAATCACCAGATTTAAAGCAAAACACACTTTATTCATCCAATTATAGTTAAAATACATAATCAAGAGTCATAGAATCCCTATAGTATGGAAACTGGCTGTTCAGCCCATCATTTCCACACTGCCCCTCTGATGAGCATCCCACCTGGAACCACCCCACTACCCTAATCCTGTAACACTGCATTTCCCATGGCTAATCCACCTAGCCTGCACATCCCTGGACACTTTCAGCAATTTAAAATGGCCAATTGGGTCCGTGGCACTGTGAGGCAGCGATGCTAACCACTGAGCCACTGTGCTGCCCCAGAAAGAAGGAATGAGGGTAACTTAACTTTATTGGAAAACTTTACAAAATAATAGATACAGTAACTATTACTAATTAACTGACCCAATATAGTAACATCCCATAAATACACCATTGGCAAAAGTCAAATTCAGAAAACACATTGTCTCACATGCAGTAATCCAATCCAGGAAGAAAGAATTTCAAAACACAATTCTGAGAGAGGGAGAATGCCAGCTTTTAGCTGTAGCAGAGAGAAACGCTGCAGTTTTTCACAACCACAGCATCTTCTGCTGCAGGTTAGGTTGATTGGCCACACTAACTTGCCCATAGTGTCCAGGGATGTAGAAATTAAGTTGGTTTGGCAGAATTACAGAATAGGGTAGGAGGTTGAGTCTGGTGGGATGTTCTTTGGAGAGCTGGTGTGGACTTGTTGGGTTGAAATGGCCTGTTTCCACATGTAGGGATTCTATGATTCTAAAGATCTTGGTTCTGTGGCAGTGTGACCACACCCCTACATGATGTATCTATTGTTTCAACGTTTTTAAAAATCCCCAAAGCCTCACAAGCTGTTTACTCCAGTGGTTCTGGTCAACTGTTTGCCACCTCTGCCTTAAAACCTGTGTTCAAAATAAAAAGAGCAAAATAACCTCTTAAAACAACAGCATTGTAAAATGGAAGTAGTTTAACTTTATTGAACATTTCATTTTCTGTTCATATCTTAAAGACTTTGATCAGATCACCATCTACATTTGAGAAAAGTGACCTTACATTTATAATCTCTCTTCATAACTTAACTAGGAGAGTTAATAAGCTAGGAACCTGGAAAAATGTTTGCAGCTCTACTTTTAAAAGTGCTGTGATACCTTTCATTCCCATCAGAGAGAGAAGGTAGGAAGAATTCCAAGAAGTGTACCTCTGACAATACAGCATTTCTCCACTACCTGGGAGTATTAACCTGGATTATATGTTTGAATCTCGGAGATGGAACTTGAGCCCATACTATCTGACTCAGAAAGAAAGCCACCAATTGTGCCATAGCTTAGAATAGATTGTACTGTAAAACAGTGGGCTCTCTTCACAACTTCAGGTTGTGCTGCACTTAACATGGGATTGATGAGTTAATGGTCCGACAGGAAGATGTCTGAATTCACACCATTATGCACACAAAACTTTTTCAAAGCTTTTTCATTTGAAACGTCATAAAATGTCAAATATAAAGATATTCGTATGCAACAGATCAAGTTGATAAATAATTTGAATATAGAGTTTAAGAAGCCTAGATATTATTATCAGAGATAGTAGGATCAAATGTGTGTGGCATTCCCTTGTCTACAAGTGCAGACCTATACTGAATTTACAGACAGAACCAAGTTATTTGGCCTAAATGATCTGTGCAAGCTTTTATGTTCCACACAAGCCTCTTCCTACCTTTCTTCATGTATCATAAATCTTAGTTGACACTGGGTCGATTGTTAATTTTAAATTGGAGCTCAATGGATTTCTCCTCACTAAAGGTATTCAGAAACTCGAGGCAAAAGTGCACTATTTCACAAATGAGTCAAAAAGTGTGGCGCTGGAAAAATACAGCAAGTGAGGCAGCATCCGGTGAGCAGAAGAATTGACATTTCAGGCATGAAGTGTTATGCCCGAAACGTCAATTCTCCTGCTCCTCGGATGCCGACTGACTGGCTGTGCTTTACCAGCACCACACTTTTTGACTCTGATCTCCAACATCTGCAGTCCTCACTTTCCCCTAATTCGCAGATGAACCAGGGTCATAACAAGTTATGTTCCCAAACCTGCAAAAATAACCTTTGACACAACAACAAAAATATGTTATTAACATCTCTGTAAAAATCATGGAAAGTAGGATGCTGAACGAATTTACTGAACACCTCCATGTTGACATCATTAGGTCTAGGATAGCGGCTATAATTTCTGGATATTGCATGATTAAAAACAATCGTATATTTTAGAAATTACAGAAAATTAGTTACAATCTTATTCGATCAATTTTTTTTAAGTTTCTTTCCTCAAGTTCTTTAAAACATAATGCTTTAAAAAAAATTAACCTAAGCGAAACACTGAAACGTATTCATTAACTGAACAGGGACAGAATACAGTCTGATTTTAACTGATAAGTTATACAACAGTGAAGATGCAAATTACCGTGTCCTTTTGTAAGTGCTTCAAATATTGGGATGTGTGCTCTTTCTCCAAATTCATCTGCATTGTTGACGAGAGCTTCCCTCACTGCTTCATAACCGGTCAGCACCACTGCAGTTGTGGGTCCCAGCTTGATGCTAAATACCTCGCCATATTTCTCAGATAGCTTCAAGAAAAGGTTTACATGACAAATTATTACAAGTTTTTCCACAACATGTCCATTTGTTGTTCATTACACCAGTGACCTTTCAGACTCTTTCATGAGCCACACATCGATCTCTCACTCAGCAGCACTCACCAGCTCTCAGGATCTTCACCGGACATTCACATCAGCTCCAGCTCACCCTCAGACAAATTTCAAAGGCATCAGCTTCAAATCCATTTCTCACATGTCTTTAGCTTTATGCAGCTCTGTCAGTATGTCACTCAAATACAATGTAAAACACTCTCATTAATATCCTGTTCACTCTCTCTACTGTACCATTTGTATACCTTACGACAGATCTTGACTCAGTTGCTACACGGTGGGCCAGTACATAAGCCAAATGTCTGATTACATTAGCCTTGTGCTCCTATTGTTGGTTACAAAAACTACAGGCGCCCCTGTGATGGAAAAGAAGGTTTGAGACTGAATCCCAATAAATCTGTTACCTTATGGTTTAACAGGGGAGATTTAAGTGTGTGAGGGAGAGGTGCAAGGTTAAAGGGTAAGGATGCAGGATGTTACAGTCTAGCGTATGATCTGGCTTCAATGCTGGAAGACATTTCCTGGCCTAAAGTCACTGAGTGTTTCTTCAGTTGGTATCTCCTATTCACCACACCAGTGACCTTTCAGACTGTTCAATGGGTCACACATCCAGGCAGCACACCACTGTCTTTCTGTTTTTATCACAATATATTTATGGTGCCTTTTCAGCTGTGACTAAACACTCAGACACTCCCACTGATGAGGGTGGTCAGGACGCAGGGGATGAATACACTCAATTCCATTACTTGGCCAACATGGTTTGGAAAGTGAGGAATGCAGATGCTGGAGATCAGAGTTGACAATATGGACAATACAGAGCATAAGGGTTAAACATGAAGACTGGTGGAATGTTACAAGGGATCTGTGGAATTCTACATCACTCCAGCACCAGGGTCCCAGATTCGATTCCAGCTTTGAGCGACTGTCTGTGTGGGTTTCCTCCGGGTGCTCTGGTTTCCTCCTACAATCCATTGATGTGCAGGTCAGGTGAATTGGACATGCTAAATTGCCCATAGTGTTAGGTGCATTAGTCAGAGGGAAATGGGTCTTAGCGGGTTATTCTTCAGAACGTCAGTGTGGACTGGTTGGGCTGAAGTGCCTGTTTCCACACTGTAGGGAATCTAATCTAATCTAATTAGGTATAGAACAATGGTGATATAATTATAGTTAGATAGTATAATTAGGTTATGTACCAACGGCAGCATAATCAGGTTAATCAAAGCATGTGACATATAAGTAAATGTTCGCATGATGTAATAGGGTCAACTTAGGGCTGAAAACCATTGTGGCAGATGTAATAGTAAATATCTAATCATAATATAGTAAAGTAAGATTAAGTTTGAAGTATCTCCTATTTCCATAGCGGCAGAAGTAGAGAGATAACATGAACTAAAGTCATTGGTCTGTTGCGTAACTTAACACAATTGGACACATGATAACTAAAGGTATAAAAATAATGGACCCCGAGGTTCGGGGGCCAATCAGGAATTCGCTTTCTGGTTGTCACGGCTTTTGTTTGCAAAAAAAAATCATCCTCTTCAACGACTCTCTGCGAGTCCTGGTAATTCAGCACAACAGTGTGGTGCTGGAAAAGCACAGCAGATCAGTCAGCATCCAAGGAGCAGGACAATCGACGTTTCGGGCACAAGCCCTTCATGGATTCCGAATCGCTGTCCGAGTCTTAACTCCCTCTTACCTTCATCAAAGATTTGTTCAGCTTCTTCAGATCCAACATGTGCAGGTTCCCGATCACTGGGAGAGGAGGGGGTCCCGGGGGGAAGTTGACGACTCCAGGATTTTTCAAGCCGCTGTTGAAATACAGCAGGAGGATAATGGTCAGAGCCCCCAGCAACACCAGGGTGGCGGCATCCACAGGGAAAACACTTACAATCGACATCCCGGGATCGAAACTGGCAACAGGAGGGGCCGCAGTTTATATTCGAGCTCAGCTCCTGCTCTGAAAAGCTGCAAAAAGATTCAAAAGGGAAATCTCTCACTGGTCGATGTGGTTTTATCTGAACTTTCCCTTTGTCGAAACCTTGTTGGACTGCGGTGGGTGGAAAGGGTCTTTAAACCAATTGGAAGGCAGGAAAAACATAGCCCCTCCCAAACATCTCATCTCTCCAGTGTAAACAGTCACAGAAAACAACACCTACCTCTCACTTAGTGATAAAAATGACCAGGTCACGATAATCAAAGGGCAAAATGCGCTCACTCGTGAACGATGTTGACATTGCTGAATCCGTTGGGAAAAATGAGGCAATATCTGCAAAAAGTAAATTTACAATGCAGAGAGAAACTAAGTTAAAAATCGCACAACACCAGGTTATAGTCCAACAGGTTTAATTGGAAGCACTAGCTTTAAAGCGCTGCTCCTTCATCAGGTGGTTGTGGAGGATACAATTGTAAGGCACAGAATTTATATAAAAATTTACAGTGTGATGTAACTGAAATTATAGATTGAAAAATACCTTGATTGTTTGTTGAGTCTTTCATCTGTTCCAATACCATGATAGTTTCACTTCTTTCATGTGTAAATCACAAAATCTTTGTTTTAAAGTTGCATTCTCAGGTTAGCTGTAACAATTGGTGTTAGCTAGACAATATGTTGAAGGTTCAACAGACTCAACAGACAATCAAAGTATTTTTCAATGCATAATTTCAGTTACATCACACTGTAAACTTTTGCTATAAATTCTGTGCCTTACAATTCTGTCCTCCACAACCACCTGATGAAGAAACGGCACTCCAAAAGCTAGTGTTTCCAATTAAACTCACAACGGCTCAAGAAGGCAGCTTACCATCTTCTTCTCAAGGGCAACAAGGGATGAGCAATACAATGCTGGCCAGCCAGCAATGGCCACATCTCAAGAGTGAATAAGTAAAACTTACAACCTGACATTGGTTCCTTAAACACATATCTCGAATAACTTTGTAAGATGGCTTCCTCTCTGACACCTCCACAGCTTTCTGCTTCTGGGGTTTTATTCACAGCAACTCAGGAGATCTCCTCGGCCCTGCCCTGACTCACAGTCTGCTGTTACCGACCTTTCCTGTCTGAATGAATCTGCAAACTGCCTGACATCTGCTGAATTGTTTGGACTTTATGTTACCGTACTCCTGTTGCCAGGCAGCAGCAGTTCTATTCTCTCTTCTGCTTTATATTCTGATGTACTGAACTGTTCACTCCAGTCGTTTAAGGACTGGATTAACATGAACGAAAACAATACAAATATTCAGGCACTCTTGTAGTAAAGCAGAGAAAAAATATGAAATTAAACTAAAAATCATGTCTTACACTTTTGAAAACACAAAATGAATCCATAATTTAAAGCTATACATTGATTTTCCACACTTTGTAACCTAAACTCTGAAGCAATTATAAATAGGATGAAAGAAATGCCTTTACAATTTCATAGGGTAAAATTTGATTCTTTGTCGTTGAATTAATTTGGGGAAGGCAATGGCCTAGTAGTACTATCACTGGACTGTTAATCCCGAGACCCGGGTAATGTTCTGGGGACCTGGGTTTGATTTCTACCATGGCAGAGGGTGGATTTTGAATTCACTAAAAAAACTGTAGTGACAAGTTCTAGTGACCATGAAATCAGTGCTGATTGTCAGGAAAAAAACCATCTGATTCACTAATATCCTTTAGGGAAGAGAACTGCCATTCTTAACTGGTCTGGCCCATCTGTGACTCCAGACTCACAGCAATGTTGTTGACTCTTAATTGGCCTCTGTGCAGTTAGAAATGGGCAATAAATGCTAGTTGAGCCAGTGACACCCTCATTCCACAAGTGAGTAAAAAGAAATTCGTGTCATCCAATGCAAATCCATTTAGCTGTGCTCCATGGGTCATTCTTTTGTCTCTGAGCCAGAAGGCTATAATTTCATGATGCTCCTGAGCAACTTGGGCTTATTTGTAATGTCACTAAGAAAGTACTGCACTACCAGAGGAGTTTCCTTTCAGATGAGAAATTAAACTGAGGTCCTGTTTTCACTTTCTGTTGGGCAAAAACGATATTAGAGAAACCACTGCTCATTGAGATGTTCCTCTGTTCCTAGGTCAATTTTTATTGTTGAACCAATCAGTGAAATAAAATAACTATTAATCATATTGTTGCTGTTCTTGGAATCCTACTGTGTGCTAATTGGTTGCCTTTTTGAAATTTCTTCATGTCAAGTGAGCATCAGTATTTGTTAACCATCTCTTTTGAAGATGATGTTAAGCCAGAATTAGAGATGGGAATCAATTCAAGCCTTGTCAATAATACTCACATCCTGTCGACAATTTGAAAAAGCACATGGCTGTCAATTTTCACCCATTACAGCATATTCTTTTACATTACAACAATAGCAAAACATCAAAAATGTTTTGTATACTGTAAAGCTCTTTGGTATATTCTGAGGTCATGAAAGACAGTTCAAAAATTAAACTCTGTACTCTTATCATTCTGGTGTGACACTAATTAACTAAAGCTAGTCTGATGCTTTCCAAATGTTTGTTGATTTGTCTCTTGATTGCAAAATTGCATTCATTGTTTTTCACTTCATGACTTTACATTTTGTCAGCTGCATTGGCCATTGGAGACATGTCCTCATTGCTCATGGTCTTTCCATCAAGAAATGTGGTTGATTTTCAGCGTTAAAACTCACTATTTGGTGCCTGATGTTGATGTTTGGTCAACAACAGAGTTAAGGAATCGAATCAACAGGATTGAAGGAGCAGACAGAAAAGGGAAGTTGAGGCCATAGTCATTATTTAATTCAATAGGGAAGCAAACTTAAGGGGTTGAATGACTTGCCCCTCCTGCTAGTTCACAATGGTCTGTCTTTGTGTTTTTGAGACAGAACAACAAAGATTTAGACAACAAATTATAACCTGATCAGCTTCATAAAGCTGAATGTTTGAGACTGGGGGGTTTGAAGCATAGAAATGAGGAGCAGGAATAGGCGCTATTCACAGCTGATAATGGCTAATCCTCAATATCAATGCTTTATTATTTTCTCACTCCTTGATGCCTTTGCCATCCAAAATGCATTTCTCTGTTTCTTGAATATATTTGGTGACTTGGCTTCCACAGCCTGACTTTGAGTCTGCATGAAACAGCAAGGTAAGACAGAAATACTGTCAGCATCTGTGGTCTGGCTGAGGGGACAAATCACAAAAGAGCAAAGCACCACAGAGATACCGTGAGCAGGAAATAAAATTTAGCCCCTCCCAATCATCTCATTTCTCAACTGTGAACAGTTGCCAAAAACAACACATCGGAAAGATGTTGTGAACCTTGAAAGGGTTCAGAAAAGATTTACAAGGATGTTGCCAGGGTTGGAGGATCTGAGCTACAAGGAGAGGCTGAACAGGCTGGGGCTGTTTTCCCTGGAGCATCGGAGGCTGAGGGGTGACCTTATAGAAGTTTACAAAATTATGAGGGGCATGGATAGGATAAATAGACAAAGTATTTTCTCTGAGGTCGGGGAGTCCAGAACTAGAGGGTATAGGTTTAGGGTGGGAGGGGAAAGATATAAAAGAGACCTAAGGGGCAACTTTTTCACGCAGAGGGTGGTACATGTATGGAATGAACTGCCAGAGGAAGTGGTGGAGGCTGGTACAATTTCAACATTTAAGAGGCATTTGGATGAGTATATGAATAGGAAGGGTTTGGAGGGATATGGGCCGGGTGCTGGCGGGTGGGACTATATTGGGTCGGCATGGATGGGTTGGACTGAAGGGTCTGTTTCCATGCTGTACATCTCCATGACTCTTTGACTCTAAGTAAGAAAATCATATTTAAGATGTGCTGTGCACTCAGTGATATATTTGTACATGGTTTTAACTTATTTACAGCACAGAAAGAGACAATTTCATTTATTGCATCTGCAGCTGGAGGTTCCATTGCAAATAATCTGAATTTTTTCGAATGGAAAATCCTGCTGAATCTAGTTAAAGTATTTGCATTGGTTGTAATGGGAAAATCTGATTCGCTTAACATTTCATTAACATTGTACCTTTCAGGAATGTAACAGCAATGTTAAGCAAGAACATAATGTACTTCATATCTCAAAATGAAAGGTTATTTTCAGTACCTGGGAGCTCTCTGAATTTTGTCTGACATCCCAACCTTGTTGAAATAATTTCTCCAGGTTTATAAGGCATTCCTTTTTTTATCCAGTCGTACAATATGGGCATTGCCAGCTGGCCAGAAGTTTGATGCCCGACCCTAGTTGCCCTTGAGAGGAAAGTTGTGAACTGCCTTCTTGAGTCCACCTGCTGTAGGTTGATCCACGATGGCACTTGGAAGGGAATTCCAGGATTTTGATCTAGCAACAAATTTTCAAGTCAGGATGGGAATGGAGAGGAGAGAAATGTAGTGGCATCATGTCGTGGCATCAGATATACAGAAAGAAATGGAACTTATCAAAGTTCCCTGGAAGGCAATGAAACTCTTGCCCAACACAGTAAGTAATAAGAGATAGACAATTTTAAAATTAGTAATGGATTAAAGGGTATGGTGGGGAGGCAGGAAAGTGGAGTTGGAGTAGAGATGAGATCAGCTGTGATCATATAGAATGGTCGAGCAGGTTCGAGAGGCTGGATAACCTACTCCTGCTTCTTGGTCTGATAAAATTTAGAATTCCTCCTCCAAAAAATTGAGAGGCAATCTAAACTCCAAATATTTTAAGTGAATTTGTTGCATGAGGTGCTCTTCCTCATGCAATTGTCCACTTGCACCTTGGCTGATCCGTGAAGATTTTCTGCAGCATTTCACTGGGGTGTGATTTTATTTGAGCTCCAGTAGAGGGAGGAATTCCTGCATACACACTGCCAGTGTCAGCTACAGTGAGTCAGTCTGTGATTTTATGATTTTTAAAGAGATGAAGACCTTAGACTAAATTTTGAGATGCAAACTGAAACCATGTAAAAGGGAATAAGTTAAAACAATTACATGACTGCTTCCAAAAATGTTCAGTTCATTTTCAATCATTGTGACTAAAATTCAGTCAGCTTCGCATGTTTAGGATGGAGAGATCACATCCAGAATGAGACACAGGCTGAGTGAATGTACAGTTCTGGGAATTTAGAGATAGTGTAGGAATTACAGTGCAGAGGGGAAGCCTGTGCTTTTCCCTTGCCCTTTTTTAGCTCATAGCTTGTAAAGTTTTTTTTAAATAGGATAAATTGAAACTCAGAACCAGGGCCCAGCACAAAATAGTGACAGCACAGGTAAAGGATTGAGAGTTTTCAATTTGACTACCCACAATGGGTAAGGAGGAGAAATATTTATAGGTTAAGAACTAAAAGACGATTCAGAAGTTGTTAAAAACTAAGCAAATGTAACAGAGATGCAGGTCTAGGCATATGTTGTACCCATATGATGTGGGGGCTGGTGGACCCCATTGTGGTTCATCGTGACCAAATCTGGACAAATGTTGTTTGCTTGAGGAACTCTGGCTCAGAGTTGATGATCTAGAGTCTGAGCTTTGAACATTGCAACACATCGGTGAGGCAGGTAGAGGGATCCAGGAGGTGGTGCTGAAGAAACCTCAGACCTTGAGGTTGTTTAACAGATTTGAGATTCTTGATCAGTGTCTGGATGAGACAGGGGTCCTGGAGAGAGGATGAACAAACTGACTATAGCACTATGGCACAGGGAGCCATTCAAGAGGGAGGAGAAAAGAGAAATTTAATTGGAAATGGAATGGGTACAGTCAGGGAATAGACACTGTCCCCTGTGGCCAAGATCAAGAGACCTGGAGAATGTGTTGCCTGCCTGGTGCCTGGGTTCAGGATCTCTCATCTGGGCTGCAGGGGACATTGACACCGGTACTGGTGAAGGGGGCAGCTGTTCTGAGGGGTGAGGCTCCATCCGAATAATGCTGGGACCAGAGTCCTGAGAAATCGCAGAACTGGGGCTGTGCAGAGGGCTTTCAACTAAATAGTGGCAGAAGGGAGATGGGGGGGGGGGGTGCCTGGTAGTGGTCAGTTGTATGGAAAATTATTGAAAGACTTAAGTGGGGATGATGGCTCATCAAAGGTTATTAAAGTTTCCCCGTAACACCTGTTTAAGGAAGGAGTGAGGCAGAAGGCAGGAAACTATAGGTCTGTTAGTCTGATCTCAGTCGTTGGTAAGATTTTAGAGACCATTATTAAGGATGAGATTATGGAGTGTATAGAAGTGCATGGTAAAGTAGAACTGAGTCAGCATGGCTTCATCAAGAGGAGGCAGCACCTGACAAATTTGTTAGAATTCTTTGAGCTGGTTAGAAGCAGGTTAGAGAAGTGATCTATTTGGATTTCTAGAAGGCCTTTGACAAGGTGCTGCACAGGAGTCTGTGAAATAAGATAAGAACCCATGGTCAAGCAAATTGGCTGACTGGCAGAAGGCAGAGAGTGGGGATAAATGGTGCTTTTTCAGGATGGCAGCCAGTGACTGGTGGAGTTCCGTAGGGGTCAGTGTTTGGACCACAGCTATTCATGTTCTACATTAATTATCTGGTCAAAGGAAGTGAAGGTATTGTTGCTAAGTTTGCAGATGACACAAAGGTGGGCAGAGGGACAGGTAGTGTTGCGGAAGGAAGGAGGCTTTAGAAAGACTGGGATGGGCTGGGAAAGTGGGGAAAGAAGTGGCAGATGAAATACTTTGTGGGAAAGTGTGAGGTTATGCACTTTGAATAGGGATGTAGACTATTTTCTAAATGAGGAAAGGCTTTGGGTATCTGAAGCACAAAGTGATTTGTGAGTCCTGGTTGGGATTGTCTAAAGGTCAACATGCAGGTTCAGTTGGCAGTTAGGAAGATAAATGTAATGTTAGCATTCATTTCAAAAGGGCTAGAATAGAGAAGAGATGTCCTACTGAGGGTCAGACCACATTTGTAATATTGACAGCATTTTTGGTACTGTATCTAAGGAAGGATGTGCTGGCATTGAAGGGCATACAGACAAAGTTTACAGGGATGATCCCAGAGATGAAGGGCTTGTCATATGAGAAGCACTTGAGGACTTTTGTCTGTATTCAATGGAGTTTAGAAGAGTGAGGGGATTATCTCATTAAAACTTATAGAATATGAAAGGCATGGATAGAATAGAAGATACTTCCACTAGTAGAAAAGCCTAGAATGTTAGGGCACAGACTCAGAGTGAGGGGATGACCTTTAGAACTGACTTGAGGAATTTCTTCATCCAAAGGGTGGTGAATCTTTGGAATTCATTGCCACAGAAGGATGTGGGGGCTATATCATTGAGTGCATTTAAGACATGGGTAGATAAGTTCTTGAATGATACTGGGATCAAGAGTTACGGGAAGATGGCAGGAAAGTGGGGTTGAAAAATATATCAGCCAGCAGGAAGTCTGCTCCACCATTCATTGGATCAAATGCCCTATTTCCGCTCCCATATCTTATGGTCTTATTCTTATCAAAATATTTGGGGACCTTGCTTTTTAACAGGACGTTTTGCAGATGCTGTCTTTGAATTTAACGTAATTTTCTACAAATGGAAGTATTCTTCGCTGAATAACTAAGGAATGTATAAAGAACATTGGGCAATGAGTTTGGTTTAACCTAATGTCAAGCTCAAGATCCTGGGTGAACTCCTCACCAAATGAGCTCATGGGGATGTAATAGTGAAGGTGGCGACATTGGGAGATAATGGGGCAGTTTACAATTGGGGAGATACCCTTATCTTTCACACCATATCAGAAATTAGGATCTCAGAGGGAAGACACAAGCTTCACATGCCGACCTTAAAGCCATTTCAGAGAGTGAATGAACAAGAACAAGCCTTCAAGGGCTTCCATACACTGGTCCCATGATTAACTCTGTTCGTAACAAACAAGTAAAGGCTGTGCCCAACCAGTGTTGCAAATTCAGCATGCTTGGTCAGAGTGGCATGGTGGCTCAGTGGTTAGCACTACTGCCTCACAGCAGCAGGGACCCCGTGTTCAATTCCAGCCTCGGGTGACTATCTGTGTGGAGTTTGCACATTCTCCCCGTGTCTGCATGGATTTTCTCCGGGTGCTCCAGTTTCTTCCCGCAATCCAAAGATGTGTAAGTTAGGTGAATTGGCGATGCTAAATTGCCCATAGTGTTCAGGGATGTGTAGGTTAGCGGTAAATGTAGAGTAATAGGGTAGGGGAAATTGATCTGGGTGTGTTACTGTTCAGAGGGTCATTGTGGACTTGTTGGCTGAATGGCCTGTTTTCACACTGTCAGGGATTCTATGTTTATCCTCAATAATAATGCAGAATTCTTTAGAATTAACATTGATCCTCCTTCCACTATTTCCACAATCACATTCTTCCTATAATTCTTATGTATCTGCTGCCCTTGTCCTTCTGGGTAATAGTAGTCATAGATTTGGAGGATGATGACTAAGAAGCCTTGGTGAATTTCTGCAATGCACCTTGGTAGCTGGTACAGACTGCTGCTACTAAGTGCAATAATAATAGAATAAAACAGTACATCAGAGGCACACCATCAAATGATTCTAAAATCTTCACTGATCCTGACTTCCAGCACCAGGCCCATAACCTTGAATGTTATGATACTTCAATTCTCATCCACCAGTGTGGAAATAATTGGACAACTCTTCTTTTATCAAATAGTGGAGCAGGTGTGGGGGGGCTGGTTGCTCTCCCACTGCTAATTTGTGCATTTGTGTGGCACAAAAACAGTGGGCTAAAGGTCTCCTGTTATGATGCACCATTCTGTTAGTTTTACATGTAAAGCAATAGAGAGAACAGAGAAGGAGGGAAAATAAATCAAAGCAATTTTGTTTAACAATAACAATGACTTGTATTTGATTAGCACCTTTAACCTAGTACACTGACCAAAGAATGTCCCCACTTCAGAATCTGTATCCCAGTGAGAGTCAGCCCCTTCAGGATCTGTATCCCAGTGAGAGACAGCCCCTTCCCAGATGTCAGAGCAATAATGGTACTAAACTATGTAGGGAGGTGATGAAAAGTGACAAAAGCGTGGTCAAAGAGGTAGGTTTTGAAGGAAGATTCGCATTTATATCACACTTTCTGAAACTACCAATCCTCTCAGAGCAACTCACAGCAAATGAAGTACTTTTGAATTGAGTGCAATCTCCGTTGTAATGTAGCAAATGCATTAGCCAATGACACTAAGCAACATCTCAATAAAACAGCAATATGATAATGAGAAGCCCTTCTTTGTGATACTGATTTAAAGATTAATATTCACCAGAACTGGGCAAAATTACAATAATCTTTGTCAAAACAGTGTCTCTTCAAAGACAGTAACTCAGGCATTACAGTGCGTCTGCAGTGGCAGGCCAGAGGTTGTGATTTTTCTGTTTGAGCCTGAGGATGGAATTTCAATCCAGATCTGAATAATTTAGAGGTCAATGTACTATAACTAAGCATCATGTAAGAGGGAAGAGAGATACGTTGAGAAGATTAGGAAGAGAATTCCAGAGCTTACAGTCTAGGCTGAAAGTACAGTGGAGTGATTAAAGAAGCTCGAGATGCCAGAATCTGAATTTAAATGAATGCTGAGTTTTACTTACCAGTAAGATTATTACTTAACAACTGTGCAAGTAACTTCAGTGATGCCTTTTGATTTGATTTAATATTGTCACATGTACCAAGATACAGTGAAAAGTATTGTTTTGCTTGGTGGCTGCAAAAATCATACCTAGCATAAGTATATCAGAGTAATAGAACAGATGCAGAATATAGTGCTATAGGTACAGAAAAGGTGCAGTGAAAAATCAACTCTAATTTATGAGTGATCCGTTAATTAACCTGGTAACAGTAGGGAAGAAGCTGTTTTTGAATCTGTTGGTACATGTTTTTAAACTTTTATATTTTCTGCCCAGTGGAAGAGGGTGAAAGAGAGTTATAACTGGTGCAGGAGGGCTCTTTGATTATGTTGGCAGCTTTTCTGAAGTAGTGGGAAATGCAGATGAAGTCAAAGGAAGAAAGGCTACTTTTCGTGATAGTCTTTAATGGAGAATGTTACACCAATTATATTTTCAATATTTTTAGGGAACCCATGTAATCCCATTGCTGTCCTCTGTGCTGTATGATAAAACCCAATGGGAAAACTAAATGAGTTCAACCCATCTCACTTTCAGAATGCTGAGGGCAAGTTTGGGAAGAGAGATGCCTTCATGCCCTTCCCTGCAGGTAATGCATCGTATTAATTTTTAAGTTATATGTCATAGGAATTTTCTCTCACTTGCCAAGAAAGCATGCAAAAAAAGAAGGTACAGCAGAAGGGAATCCCTTTCTATTGTCTTTGTTTTCTTGCAGTGTGGTAAGTTGTGGGGCTGCAAAGGGATGAGCTATGGTCAAACCTGAGTCCAATTTAATATCTATGCACACAACTTTTAACCAGGATAGTGAGCAAACAGGATTCTGAATCTAGTTTCTTAAGACTCTCAGAGCCTATTCAGATTGCTATCAAGACTGGAAATTGATGGAAGTAAAGTTATTAAAAATGCAACATTGCAATTTTAGGATCTTGTGAGTGCATCACACCAATGTCTTTGTGTTTAGTTACTGTTGAATTATAGGGAAACATGGCAGGTTGAACATCACATCTGAAATATAGACACCCTGACACTAACATCCACAGTACTGCAGTGAGAGTATCTGGATGATGCCAAGCACTTTGTATGTTGTTAGAACTGAACACATCCAGTTCACTAGGGAAATATTCTTTCACACGAGAGAAAAACGGAGTTAACATTTTGAGTCCAGCATGACCTCTTCAGAACTGAAAGGCGTGGGATTGTGGTTTTTAAAAAATATTTTGACAGGGAAAGAGGAGCAGAGGACAAACAAAACAAAAGCTCAGTGCAAAATCCAAAGGAGTTGGCAATGGCGGTGAAAGAGAAGAGATTTAAAATGGATGTAAATTAGAGAGCAAAAAGGTTCCTCTCCATATGTGCTACCAGCCCTGCTGAGTTCCTCCAGCATTTTCTCTGTGTGCTTCCAACTTTCCACATCGATAGTATTTTGCTTTTAATTGCAGTTGAACATGCTGCACCTGGTTCCTGTCCTCAAAGGTGATCAGTCTCTCACAATTAAGTCCTTCTTGTGTTAATTACATTCCTATTACACAGTTAGTTTCACACAATAGACTATCAATTGTCTCATAATGCCCATAGTTTGCAACGTTAATGTTTCTTGCGGTATATGTACTAATTCTAAATTTCTTTGGAGCCCTTATGGACTTGTATTCGCAATTGTCTGTTTTAGAGGCAATTGCTCTACCCACAGAACCATGGTAAGCTTCTTTTTATGTTTTTTAAATCTAATTTAAATTTGAATAGATGTGAAATAGGTGCAGACCCTCGCAACAGGTTTGCTTTTGCACTGTAATGTCATATTTCTTAAATTTATTTGTCTTCAAAAATAACTGTTTATTTCTAGAGCCATTTTGACACATTTTTGCAATGTGTTCTATGCATTGGTGAGACCTTGCTAAAATGGAATTGTTCCTATTATTTACTACTTTGAAAGAAAACTTTATCTCTCAAGTTGCACCCAATGTCAGTGAACTGGAGCTCCAATCTGGTGTGGGTGCAACTTTGTTCCCAAAGTACCCATACAGTGTATATGTGCTGTGTGGTGCTGATGTCACCACTTCATTCATGATTTACCTGATCTCCCTTTTCATTAATCAGTTTCATTAATCTTTGATTTTTGATTTTTGATCTTTGATTTCCTTGCTGGTTTGCTGGAATTGCAAATCAATTTCCCATTTAACTGCAGTGAGAAAAATTGTCCTGTTCGGCCCTGAACTGAACAGAGGGTGGACTTTACCTGAGGAACATCATGGTACTCATCTATGGACTCTGTCAACAAGCACATATACCTAGACCCAATATACCAGCCACTACAATGAACAACTGGAACCGGCAACCTGAATTAGCAGAAATGGAACCAAATAACTTCCAGAAGACACAATACTCACAGGAGGCTCCAATGCACTGAAAATGTCACCTAGACAGGGGACGAAACATCTGCAAATCAACTTCCCAGCTTGGCGAACATACCCACAACCAAGACAACAGTATGTTTGACAGTAAATTGTGGTGAGCAGAGATCCAAATTATGAACAGTTTAAAACATTTCCTAATTATAAGTAATGGGCATGAAGCAGTTTCAGTGAAATCTATAGCTGCTCTCTTTTATAAATGTAACTATTATTTTATTCTGCTTTTAAGGAGAAATTATCTCCACCTTCACTGCATATAGCCCTTTGTTTGATACGTTTTCCATGTGTTATCAGCAAACAACAAGGGGATCTAATAATGAACTACAAATCTTCTCAAGAATTTCAATCTAATAACCAATTGGTTGTTCTTTGAGAAAATTAAATTTATGGTGACAAGAATATTCAACATTGGAGAAAGAGACACTGAACTCAGTGTTGCCTCTAAAACATTTTGAAGTCTCAATATTCAACAATTCTGCAGAGATTTATTCATGGATCTGAGCCACTGTGCCACCCTAAATCTCACTGAACCAATAACATTATCCAGATGGTTCAAATCCATCACACTGGCTGTTGGAACTTAAATTCAATGTGATAAACATGGAATGGAAAGCTATTCTCGTTAAAGGCAACCATTGTTGTAAAACCCCATTTGTGTCACTGATACCCTTTGGGGAATGAAATCTGCCCCCCTGCCACCACCCTTACAGGCTGCTCCAAGAGAGCTGAAGTCTATAGCTGTATTAGCAGTCCAAGTTGCCATAGTTGAATGGAGTATTTTTTGGGACCAGACCTGTGATAGTTTTAATTTATTCCTTTATAGATTAGATTAGATTAGATTCCCTACAGTGTGGAAACAGGCCCTTCGGACCAAGAGGTCCACACCGACCCTCCAAAGAGTAACCCACCCAGACCAATTTCCCTCCGACTAATGCACCTACCACTATGGGCAATTTAGCATGGCCAATTCACCTAATCTGCACATCTTTGGACTGTGGGAGGAAACCGGAGCACCCAGAGGAAACCCACGCAGACACGGGGAGAATGTGCAAACTCCACACAGACAGTCGCCCAAGGCTGGAATTGAACCTGGGTCCCTGGTGCTGTAAGGAAGCAGTGCTAACCACTGAGCCACCGTTTTTACTGGGTATCAGTTTGCGTCTCAAAATTCAGTCTAAGACCTTCATTTAGTTAAAAATCATACAATCACAGACCGGCTCACTGCAGCTGACACTATCAGTATATGTGGAGAAATTGCTCCCTCTACTCCTGCTCAAATGAAAACACAGTCTATATGAAATGCTGCAGAAAATATTAGCAGATCAAACAAAGTGAAAGTGGACAATTGCATCAACAAGAGCAGCTTATGCAAAGACTTCACTTCAAATGTTTGGAGCTTAGAATCCCTGTCAATTGTTTGTAGAAGGAAATCTGAATTTCTTCAGAATGAGGAGCTGGAGTAAGTAATTCAGCCCCTCAAACCTGCTCCATCATTCTACACAAACATAGCTGATCTAATCTCTGCTTCAACTCCATTTTCCTGTATGCCTGCTATACCCTTGAACTTGTTACTAGTTGAAAATTTGCCTTTCTCCTGTTACTTACTGTGATGGGAAAATGTTTCATTGCCTTGCAGAGAACTTTGATTAGTTCCATTTTTTCTGTATATTTGATGCCAGTACATGGGATCCCCTCCAATCCACTCACTATCCTGACTTGGAAGTATTTCACTCTACCTTCAGTGTCACTAGATCAAAATCCTGGAATTCCCTTGCTAACAGCATTGTGAGTTGACCTACTGTATGTGAACTGCAGCGCTCATCAAGGCAGCTCACCTTCTTCTCAAGGGTATCAAGGGACAGGCAATAAAATGCTAGCCAGCCAGCAAACCCCATGTGCCAAGAGTGAATTTTTAAAAATTGAATGCTTTACAAACCAGCAGAAAGGCTTTCATCAAAGCTGAAATCTTAGAGAAAATTCAGATTGTTCTCAGGTATTGTCCATCACGGCCAATATTGTGTACATTAAGTCCTTGCATCACATTCTTGCTACATTTTTGTGGGTAGCACACAAATTACCATCGGGAGGTCATTTGATAGGATAGGTAGTTCTTCTATAACATGATGGTTGTGTTCTTGTGCAACCCTGCATTATAGAAAAACCACGCTTTAGAAACAGCACTTAAAGTGTTGGTGATGTTATCACATTACAGCCAACACACGTTTTGAAAGTTTGCACTTTAAAAACAGTGTCCCAATTCGTCAATTGCGTTACTGCGAATTCACATTAACAAAACGTGTGTTATAGGAGAACGACCTGTATGGAAAACTTAAGCCCAAATACAAAAACAATTTTTTTGACTGCACAGAGATTTGGTTGAATTTTGCTGGATGTGTTGTACGTGTCAAGTAATAGGAAAACCTCAGGCACTGATAAAACCACTGATATCCATTCCTACATTTTTGAGGAACCATTTACTAGAGTTGTAATTGTTTGCATAAAAGAAAAAGTGGGAATCAATATTTGTTGACCATAATGGATGTGTCTACTAGATTTCTAGTGGCCATTCCATTATGCGGTATCATGGGTAAGAGGATTGTAGAAGAGTTACTCAAATGTTTTATGAGATGAAACACAATTGGATCAAGGATCAAATTTTACATCAAAATTATTCAAAGACGTTATGGATAACATAGGAATAAAACAATTCTAATCCACTGCGTACCATCCAGATTCGCAGAGACCATTAGAACGGTGGCATCAAACTTTAAAGACCAAGTTGAGAGCTTATAATCAATGCTATCCAGAGGATTGTATAAAGGAATTCGAATTGTATGTTTTGCAATTATGGATGCACTAAATCAATCTACCAAATGCAGTCCATTTGAATTAGTTTTTTGGGCATGAGGTGAGAGGACCACTGGAATTAATTAAGGAGAAATTAGTGAGTCAGAGTTCAAAGATCGCACATTTGGATGATGTGTCAAATTTAAGGGAAAGATTAAATAATATGGGTGAATTGGCTGGTCAGCATTAAAAATAACATAGCATATGATGAAACTGGAAACAGACAAGAAATTAAAAGTTCACAACTTTGCTCGTGGAGACTTAGTGTTATTTTCAGTGGTATGTGAACCTTTAAAAGCAAGGCTTAGTGAGCCTTAGCAAATCAAATGGATATTGAATGAGGTGAACTATTTGATTAGAATGCCTGATGGAAAGAAATCTCACACAGCGTGTCATTGTGTATTAAAATGTATTTTAATAGGGAAAGAAAGCAAAAAGAGAATGTGTTACTGGTTACAACACAGAGTGAAGAACATGAATTGGACATTTCTCAAATTAAATTGGACAATGAGTAAATTCTCAAAAATTGGGATAAATTATTGAGTTACCTTCCATGGAAAAATCAAAATGACCAGAATAAGTTATTACAATCACTGGAGGGATATGTAGGAAATAGCTGGGAAGTACTAATCTAATTACACATGATGTACAGAAAATGCTGTTCCAATTAATCAACATCCTGAGAGAATTAACCCTCAAGGGTTGGTGGAAGTTCAAAAGGAGATTGAATACATACATAAAGACAACATAATCAAAGTGAGCAGAGACTGGAGCCCATTCAAAGATGGTATGCAATGTGTCAACTATCCCCCACCTCATCCTAGTTTCAAACTACCAGCTCAGCACTGTCCCCATGACTTGTCCAGAATTGTCTGACCAGCCTAGCTCCTTTTCCATCTATCCACTCCACCCTCTCCTCCCTGACCTATCACCTTCATCTCCTCCCCCACTCACCCATTGTACTCTATGTACTCTCTCCCCACCTCCACCCTCCCCTAGCTTATCTCTCCACGCTTCAGGCTCACTGCCATTATTCCTGATGAAGGGCTTTTGCCCAAAACATCGATTTCGCTGCTTGTTGGATGCTGCCTGAACTGCTGTGCTCTTCCAGCACCACTGATCCAGAACAAGATCAATGCTGATTCAAAGTCTGATTCATATTCATTTGGATGACTGTATTGAGAAGGTTGCTCAATGAAATAACTGCACTGAAGCCGGGTCCCATTATCAAATCACTGTTTAGTTATTAGTGCACAGTACACTGACTGTGGCCAGCCAGCTTGGAGCCACACCTAAAATTGCAAAATCATTTACAGTGGCTATTGATGCGAGTGAAATGAGTGTTGATGCTATACTCTTACAATAAGACAATGAGATGATAGAAACACTACTAGTATTTTTCCAGAAAATTAAATAATCGTCAATGGAAATATTTCACAACTGAGAAGAAAACTTTGAGCTTGGTGTTGGCATGATCTCTCTTCAGTATTTATGTTGCCAATAATGCATTTGAGACAACTTTATATATTGATCATAACCTCCTAAAGTGTTTGCAAAATAATTAAGGACAAAAATTCTTGACTCTGTAAATGGAGCTAATTATTGCAGCCACTCAGTTGGTCAATTATACATGTGGCAGGTTGAGAGACCATAATTGCTGACATGTTGTTGCGACTTTGATGAGGAAAGGCAGAAGCATTTGGTGGTGGGAAAAACTGGCCTGAAATAGACGGTAGCAGTGAATGTTGCATTCTTAGAATCAATATAATGTATATGTAATGTGCACTAATAGCATAAAACTAAGGACATTTAAACATTATGCCTTTTTTTAAGGGGAGGTGTGACAATGCTATGGCTTTAAGAGGTTATTTTGTCCTTTTTTTTGACAGGTGTTAAGACAGAGGTAGTGAGCGTTCTACCAGAGCCACTAGAGTAAACAGCTTGAGGCCTTGAGTCCTTTCTTAAATTTGGAACAATAGATGCATCCTGAAGTGGTATGGTCAATCTCCAAAAGAACCAGGATCTTTAGCTTTCAACAGAAGCTGCTGGGTTGTTACAGCTCTTTGTTACAGCTGAAAGCTGGAGTGCTCCCTTTCACAATTGCATTTTGACGAACTGGTTTGGAGAACTGTATGTGAGACCATCTGTGTTCTGAATTTGCCTTTTGAAAAGGATGCATTTATGGGACGTTAGTATTTTGGAACAGTTAACTAGTAACAGCTACTGTATGTAATATTTTGTTAAGTTTTCCAATAGACTTAAACTTTACCACTTCTTTCCTTCGTCTGTTGTATTTTAAATCTAGTGGATGAATAAAGTGTGTTTGCTTCAAGTCTGGTACAGGTAGTTCTCCTTTAATGCCATAGTTGCGTTCCAGCGAAACCTCGCTAATTAGAAAATTGCTTAATAGAAATAATGGGGCCTCTGGGTAAAGTGGGGTTGGAGCAGACCAGCAAAAAATGTCACTACGATCGCTCAAAAATCAAACAAAAGCCTAACACAAAGTATAGCACAGCTTGAAAGAAAGTTTAAATCATATTTGTTAATGAAACAAAGGTAACTTTAACACATGACATTGGAAAAATGTTAATGCAGGAACAGAGGGTCATCATCATCACCACCTTCAGGTGCAGTTGCAGTTGCAGAAGTGATGGGTGTTGTTGATTGTCTTCTGACTCTTTCTTAGGGAGTGGTTTTAAAAAACATCCACTTTTTGCTGTTTTGCCCTTTTTCTTCTGTCTTGTAGAAGCTGCCAGATGATATCTTATTGAACAAACTGCTACCCTGCTGCGTTCTGCATTGTAATTGTCGTCTAAGAGCTGCAACTACCTCTCAATTTCCCTCAGGATAGAAGACAAAACAGAAGTGAAAAGATCTCATGGTGCTTCCTCCCTCTACTTCATCTTCTTCATTTCCAGCTCCTCAGTGACAAGCAGTTGTGGTTCAGCTGTAGAGAGGTCTCCACAGTGGGTCTAAAGCTGCTCTTCAATATCATCACTTTCCACTTCTTCAAATGCAACCTGCTTTTCAGAGACAACACAATGCTCTTTGATTTTTGGGAGCTCCTCTGATGGTTCACATCCTTTAAAGTCTTGGACTATGGGAGGAAATGCCAGCTCATGCTTCTCACTTGCACAGGCAGATTCACCAATTAAGTTTAAGTTATGGAATGCATAACAGTTCCTAAAACCAGCAAACCACCCACTGTTAGCACAAAAGGCAGGCACATCTGCAGGAGTTTGAGCATTTTTCTTTAGATCTTCATAAATGGATCAAGCTTTCTCTTTGATGTAAGGTCCCAGATCGTTTTTCAATAGATCTTTTATCCAAACACTGTCCATCTCCTCAAGTTCCTTTGGCTGTGACCACACAGATTTGCGAGCACTCAGACTTATTCCAGCAATACAGCTTGCTTTAATCGTTTCAGCATTGCCTATAATGGTGCGTAATGTAGACTCCCTCATTCCTGTTAAGCGAGCTATATCACATGATTGCTCCTTATGCTCAAAATGCTTTATGTCATGCAGCTTCTCATCCAGTGTTAGAGCCTTTCTTTTGCAATCACCACCTGCAATTTTATCGCCAACATTTTTCTTGCTAACATTCCTGTCACGTTTTTTTGCAAAAATGGAGGGGCATATTTTAGAAGTAGATTGTGTGATATGCAGATACAAGAACAAATTAAAAAGACAAATCATATGTATAAGAGTAATGCAGTCCTGCAAGAATTATATTGGTCTTGTCTCAGAGGGAGAGCAATGAACATTTATTAGTTTAATTATTGAGATGAAGCTGCTCAATGTATAGTACTGTACCTGTCACATGCTCTTATGACAGATAACATTGGTGCATGTGCAGAACGGTGTGGAGACTTCGCTGACATCTGTGCATGCACAGAAAGGCACAGAGACTTCAGTACATGTACAGAATGAAGCATGCAAAACGATCGCCACTGGAATCGCACTATTGCAAATAGAGGTAAGCGTTCTCGAAAATACCATCCCCTAATTCTCCAGTGACGTTATAACCAAGTCACGCTGCCGAAGCATGCTTTATATGAGAACTACCTGTAGTTTGATCAGTCAAATTCCATCTGGAATGCAATACCTTACATTTTCCATGAAAATAGGAAAAAGTTAGGGTCCAGACTATCTTTTGAATATTTTGAGGGGGTTTGATCTGGTCCAGAGAGGTTGAGGTTTCTAGAAAGATTCAACTTGATATTTTTCAATCAGAAATTGGCTGCCTTAATGAGCTCCTAATTAAATGCCTGGATTTTTTTCAGGAAGGTCGAGAGACTATCAAAGGGCCATGACCAGGAAGAAATTCCACAATTCTGCAAGACCCACCCAGTGTCATTTGCCTTACATGCAAAAGTAGTGGCAGGAATCAGGAGACTGTTTACAGAGTAGGCAGCACCAGTCAGATTGATTGTGAAACCCAATGGGTCGGTTTGCCTTTGTGAGCATTTTGAACAAACAGTAATCTACATTTTGCAGCTGAATAAATACCCAATCCCTCGCACAGAGGACTTATATGCAAAATTGGCAGGGAGGATATCCTTCACAAAGATGGACATGAGCGATGCATATCTGCAGTTGCAATTAGATGAGGATGCCCAGACGTATGCTAGACCAAATGCCCATAAGGTTTTATATCAATTTCCAAGACTGCCTTTTGGCATATCATCAGCCTGTACCATTTTTCAGTGGACAATGGAGCACTTTTAATAGGTCTACCCCAGATCACCATTTATCTGGATGATGTGCTACTAACCAAGAAGATCAGTCAAAAAGTATTTAGAGAACTTGGAAATCGTGCTTAAATGTTTCTTCAAGACAAGTGTACGCCTTAAGAGGGGGAAATGTGTTCCAGGTGCCCCACATGACTACTTGGACAACAGAGTTCAACAAGACTGAGTTACATTTGTTGGAAAATAAAGTGAGGGTGATCAAACGTGCCCGACTCCCATGTCTGAACCGGAGCTTAGTCTTTCCTTGGGTTGGTGAATTATTACTTAAAATTCATTTGTAACCTGGTCTCCATTCTGGCACCCTCACATCTTTGGAATGAGAAAGTTCCACCAATACCTTTTTGGACGTAGATTTGTAATAGTGTCTGGCCACAAGTCCTGCTAGGCCTAAGGCGACAGGGCCACACTGCCCATAGCTTTTGGTCGAATACAACAGGAGGCTCTTATTCTGAGTGTGCACAGTTACAAGTTTAAAAAGCGTCTGGGAAACCAATTGGCAAATGCAGGTGCCTTGAGCTGCTTCCCACTAGCAGGTACACCACCAGTGGTACTGCCACTCGAAGAGTCTGTTCTGGTTGTAAATTTTCTGAACACCCTTCTGATCATCATTGACCATATCAGATAATGGATACAAAAAGATCCTGTCCTGGCAAAACTAACACAGTTGGTGGTGATGGGGGCACAAAAGGGCCATCACGACCAGAATTGAAACCTTCCTGGACCTGGCAAGACCAAATCACTGTAGAGGGCAGCATATAATTATGGGGAGCAAGAGTGATTGTCCTGAGCAAAGATCACCGCCAGATACTGGCTGAACTCCACCAGGGTCATTCCAGGGATTTCCAGAATGAAGGTGTTAGCGTGAGGTTACATCTGTTGACCAGGATTAGGTGCTGATGCAGTTACGTTGCGTGATAGTGCCCAGAGTGCTAACTAGGACAAATGTACTGCTAGCAGCTCCTCCTATTCATGTGAATTGCCGGGTAAATCCTGGACTCATCATCAACTATGTTGGTCATTTCATGGGCTGTATGTTCTTAGTCATTGTGGATGCCCATTCAAAGTGGCTAGACATGCATAGAGTTTATTTGTCAAACACAAGGGTGATGATTGAAAAGCTGCGAACATTTTTTGCAATACATGGTCTACCAGCGGTGTTGGGTCACAGACCATGAGCAATCATTTACCAACATAGAATTTCAGTATTTCCTAAAGTCAAATGGCATTTGGCATGTAAGGACATCTCCATTTCATCCATTGTCCAATATTCTGATGAAAAGTGCAGTCCAAACTTTGAGGGTGATCTTAAAGAAACAGCCTACTGCTTCACCCGGTACCAACCATCCCTGTTCCTGTTTGATTAAAGGAGCACCTTTGAAGAACTGTAGGGACAGCTCCAGCAGAGTTGCTCATGAGGAGAAGAGTCCGCACCATGATAAATCTGATCTTCATGGATGTTTGGAGGTGGGTGGGGAGGATGAAATGGCATCAGGATCGTCAATGCCAGACACTCCTCTAAATGAGACAGACAGCTCACTTCAGGGGACGAAGTTTGGTGTCAAAGGAAATGGCCCAGGATGGGTAAGATGAATGGTCCAAGCAAGCTCAGGTCCCGGGATGTATAAAATTTGGGGAGATGAGGCCGTCCTGGACAAGCACACATGGACCACATGAAAGCTGCAAACTCACGAACAGGGCAGGAGCAAACCATAGCTGGCTTATCGGAACAGCTGAAAGGCTGTTAGAACCTGTTGGTTCTCTCCCTTTGGGTTAATCCGAGATGCTGTGGGCAAAAGAGGTGGGCTATTGGCATACACTGCCCATATTCGTGGCTTAGTAGGAGGAACCAGGCCCAGCGCAAAAATGCCTGAGGAGAGGCTGCAAGAAGAAAAATGAGCTAATGTCCCCTGACATGGAGGGGCTGGGATGTAGTGGTTGTAACGAGGTCAGCAAGGTGGACCTCCCTGATTGGGGCTGTTGACCTGGTCCAATCAGGGAGCCCTAGCTGACAGATATAAACAGCAGTGTTCCCTACCCTCCCCCTCACTGTTTTGATCACACAGCACTGCCCTTTGATGTGAAGGGCAGTGTTTGTCACTGGTCACCCGGGTGTTTTCCTATCTTCCTGGTGGTGGAATTTGAATAAAGATTCGTGCACTTTGTGTCCTTCACTGTGTCTCACACCTGCACACACACACACTGGGTGCTGGGGATAAAATAAGCACTACCGCACTTAGGTGGTAGTGTGGGGGGAAAAAAGAAGAAAAAATATATATATAAATAGGGATTCACACAGCACTGCCCTTTGATGTAAAGGACAGTGTTTGTCACTGGCCACCCGGGTGTTTAAAGAAGAAAAAAAAAGAAAAAAAAAAAAACAGCAGTGTCAAAGGTTCACTTCACTCTGGGAGCTGACTCTCTGGAAGTCAGACCAGTGTCAAGTGCTATGCTTGTGTAAATAAAGGTGATGGGATACTGCCTTCTCTTTCACTATTAGCACATAGTTCACAGAAAATTGAGAAAAGCTGCTATTGTATTATACTGTATTGTATTGTCATGCCAAGATCCATGAACAGGACTGCCTCAGTTGACCCATCAGATGATATGGGATATGGGTGATGTTGTGAGTGTTAGCCACTGGCTAGAGAGTCCCTTGTTGTCTCTTTTAACTGAATTCAGTCAAACACTTAACTGGACAGTGGTTAGTCTCCCCCAGGGATTCACCAAGTCATGCCTGCGTTCAGCTTCCAGTCAATGGGTGTCCAGCAGAAGTACTGAACAGGGTAGATCCTGGCAGCACAACACCCACTCAAACCTTGTAATGATGGTGAAGGAGAAAGTGAGGACTGCAGATGCTGGAGATCAGAGCTGAAAATGTGGTGCTGGAAAAGCGCAGCAGGTCAGGCAGCATCCAGAGCTGAAAATGTGTTGCTGGAAAAGCACAGCAGGCAGAGCTGAAAATGTGTTGAAGGTCAGGCCACAGGAAAGTGGTGGGAATCAGGAGTGAGGGTGAAGTGGTCAGCAAGAAAAGCAGGGAATGGGTCTCTGTGGCCAGTGGTTCAATACCCTTCCTCATGCTGGTCAGGCACAAGTTTGTTTCACATGTACCCTGCACAGTTAGTATCTGTCTACCATTAGTTTGTGTCACTCATTGGCCTTTCTATCTTAGAGTTAATTGGGGTACAAATGTGAAAGTGCCCACATAGTACCCTCTCACGTGCTTTAATGTCATTTGCCATCAAACATGCTTTGGGAATAAGCCCTAAAGTCCACCCATTATTCCTGCCTGTTTCTGTCCAACTGAATTATTTTCTTCCTATTGAGACTCTTTGTTCTCTTCTGGTTCAGGCTCATCTCAACTACATCTGTGACTGTTACAATGCCCTCTATCACTTTAACAATTTTGAATTTCCTTGTCTTCATCATTACATTTCCAACCTCCAACAGGAGGTTCTAAGGACTGTCTGCTTCTTCCTTGAATGGAAGCCCAAACAATCTTTAACCATACCATTCATCATCTTATGTCTGACCGAAATGGTTCTCACAATAAACAATTTCTCCTTTAACATCACTCATTTCCTCCAAATAAACATTGTTGCTATGGATATCTATGGGTCCTGGTTATGGCCATCTTTTTGTGGGAAATGTGAAATATTCCTTGAGTTCCCTCCATCACATTTTCTTGAATCTCTCGGTCGTGCTTCTGCAGCGCGGCCGAGAGCGAGTCCCAACGATTTCTGGATTCTGCAATAAAGGCATCGATCTTCGAATCAAGCTTAGAAATCATTCTGCAAGGCTTGTTACTGTTGGTAAGTCCCCCGGGGCGGTTGTGGACGCCACTGCTGCAGCTGGAGAGGGTGGGGGAGGGGTTCCTGCTTGCTGAGAGCTGCGGGCTCCCTTCCCTTTAGTCATTTTAACTTAGGATTAAATTGTTTAAACGTAATATTACACAACTAATTAAATTACACAACTATTATAAATGATTTGGTGAGCATGGTAGGGGGTGGGTGACCCACTGTACCCAAGTCTTGGGAGGAGCACTATAGACTCAGTCTTGCTGGGTCGCCGCCATCTTGGATCCTCATTTGCAAAATTTTTAATCATTTCAATGTAGGTATTCTCTTGTTTCTTCACAGAGTGATTATTAGACTGTTATAGTTGCCACTAGTCTCAGTCATTGTTATATTGACATTTATGACATGATGCTGACTATACAAACTACATCTGACTCCTTTCTGTATTAGTGACAGAAAGTTCAGTGAATTGAGAAATATGCCATGAGTTGTGAATTTCCAGATGTTGCTGGGTGATTTATGCTGCCAGTCAAATTTGCATCATATAAACAACGTCAAACTCTCAATCGTTATGCTTAATGACTTGCTGGATTCTCGAATTAATTGCCCATAGAATATATGGCATTAAATACCTTTCTATTCCTAACCTTTGTGTTGAAGAGCTGTGTATTTCACATGACGTTATGGGAAGGGTATGAAATCTGTTGCACTAATGCCAACTTTGAGTGATAGATGCATTATGTCATTTCCCTGACCTTTATCAACATAGCTTTAATTCCACCGAGCATTTAGCATATATCATCCTTAAGTCACACCTCTCAATTAAATTAGCCATCTCCCCATCTGTATGCTGTTTGTTTAATATATATTAGAATCAGAGAGATGTACAGCATAGAAACAGACCCTTCGGTCCAACTCATACATGCCAACCAGATTCCAAACCCAATCTAGTCCCACTTGACAGCACCCGGCGATATCCCTCCAAACCCTTCCTATTCATATACCCATCCGGTGATGCCTTTTAAATGTTGCAATTGTATTAGCCTCCACCACTTCCCCTGGCTGCTTATTCTATACACGTACCACTCTCTGCGTGAAAAAGTTGCCCCTTAGGTCTCTTTTATATCTTTCCCCCTCACCCTAAACCTATGCTCTCTAGTTCTGGACTCCCCGACCCCAGGGAAAAGACTTTGTCTATTTATCCTATCCGTGCCCCTCATGATTTTATAAATCTCTATAAGGTCACCCCTCAGCCTCTGATGCTCTATGGAAAACAGCCCCAGCCTATTCAACCATTCCCTATAGCTCAAATCCTCCAACCCTGGCAAATCCTTGTAAATCTTTACTGAACCCTTTCAAGTTTCACAACATCTTTCCAATAGGAAGGAGACCAGAATTGCACACAATATTCAAAAGTAGTCTAACCAATGTCCTATACAGCTGCAACATGACCTCCCAACTCCTGTACTCAATACTCTGACCAACGAAGGAAAGCATGCCAAACGTCTTCTTCACTATCATATCGACCTGCAACTCTACGTTCAAGGAACTACTAATCTGCACTCCAAGATCTCTTTGTTCAGCAACACTTCCTAGGACCTTACTATTAAGTGTATAAGTGCTGCTAAGATTTGCTTTCCCAAAATGCAACACCACACATTTATCTAAATTAAACTCTATCCACCACTCCTCAGCCCATTGGCCAATCTGATCAAGATCCTGTTGTAATCTGAGGTAACCTTCTTTGCTGTCCAGTACACCTCCAATTTTGGTGTCATCTGCAAACTTACTAACTATACCTCCTATTTCACATCCAAATCATTTACATAAATGATGAAAAGAAGTGGACCCAGCACCGATCCTTGTGGCAGTCCACTGGTCACAGGCCTCCAGTCTGAAAAACAACCCTCCACCATGAGATCTAACCTTGCTGACCAGTCTCCCATGGGGGACCTTGTCGAACTCCTTACTGAAGTCCATATAGATCACATCTACTGCTCTGCCCTCATCAATCCTCTTTGTTACTTCTTCAAAAAACTCAATCAAGTTTGTGAGAAATGATTTCCCACGCACAAAGCCATGTTGACTATTCCTAATCAGTCCTTGCCTTTCCAAATACTTATACATCCTGTCCCTCAGGATTCCCTTCAACAACTTGCCCACCACTGATGTCAGGCTCACTGGTCTATATTTCCTTGGCTTGTCCTTACCACCTTTCTTAAATAGTAGCACCAGCTTAGCCAATCTCCAGTCTCCACTTAGATCCGTTTTATATTTTTTTTATTTAGAAATAGTTTTTTACTGTATTGTTGTGGGTGTATTAAAGAGGCTTTATTTTTGTAAATTTTACA
>NC_057730.1:16298757-16302770 GCF_004010195.1 Chiloscyllium plagiosum
GGGGGAGGAATCCCGCACAAATACGGGTTTTATTATATCTGATGCTAACACATCCCGAGCATGTAAGAGACTTAAATATACACTCTGGTTAGTTGTAGGTTAGATTAGTAGATAGTTGAGTTTTGTTTGTTTTATTTTCCTTTTTTTTCGGGTTTTTTTTCGTTTTTTTTGTTGTACTCTGGTTAGTTGTAGGTTAGATTAGTAGATAGTTGAGTTTTGTTTGTTTTATTTTCCTTTTTTTTCGGGTTTTTTTTTCGTTATTTTCTGTTGTTTTGTTTTTTTTTGTTAAATTTTGGCTATTGTATATTTGAGCTAATTGTATATCAATGTTTATATCTGAGAGTTGTTTATTTTTGTAAACTTGTAAAAATGTTAAATTTCTAATAAAAATATCTATTAAAAAAAATTTGCAAATGAAAATCAGGTAAATTAAGAATGAAATGGTTACATCAGTGATATACAGCACACACATATGGGTACTTTGGGAATGAAGAGAGACCTACACCTGACTCAAGTTCCAGTTCACTGACATTTGGTGGGACTTGAAACTTAAATTTTTGTATCAGAGTAGTAAAGAAGAGGAACAGCTCCATTTTAGCCAAGATCTCACCAGCACAAATCCTTCGACCTGCAAAAACACATGTGCAAAAAAAAATTCAAAGCTGCACTTATCACGCAATGCTATTCACAGTTCTTTTTAAAATCATAAACAAGGTCTTGCCATTTTATATTGCATTTTTGGAAGAATATCTCTGAACCACATAGATACCAATGTTTTCAGGTTTGTGAAAATTATTGATGACATAAGCTGCTGGCCTTAGCTTGGTAAATAGCACTATCATCTTGAAGGCTGTAAATTCAAGCACCACTCTAGAACCTGAGACACTAAATCTAAGCTAGTACTGTCACTGTGGGATTAAGCCAGAGCTGCATAGTCAGCTAGTTTCCAATTGACACTGCAAAATGTAGCCATGTCTGCCATTGTGTATTTCAATAATGACCATAATTCTGGAATATTGATGAGAGGCACTTCAAAATGCTGTACAGTTGTGAAATATATTTATCTCTAATCAGAGAAGACTCATTAATTTCCAGTGTGCCAGCAGTCAATCTCACCTTTGTGGTGATAAATACATTTTTGCAGATTTAGGGAAAAGAGACATTACCTCAGATTCCCATTTCTGATTGCTATTCAATCCCCGAGTTAAAAACTACATGTACAGATACTGAATTGGACAATAGCACACCCAATGCTTTTACCCCCAGTAGAATTAATACTCCTTCAAAGATGCATTTCCAATAGCTTATGCTCTCCAGCTCGGGATAGAATATTTCACTCAAACATCATTCAAACGTGATGTTACCTGCAGAGAAAGGCATGAAGGCATCTCTCTTCACAAACTTGCCCTCAGCATTCAGAAAGTGAGATGGGTTGAACTCATTTGGTTTTTCCCATTGGGTTTTATCATACAGCACAGAGGACAGCAATGGGATTACATGGGTTCCCTAAAAATATGAAATATCATTTCTGTATTATGTTTTTATTATTAAAATACAAAGGCACTGTTAAAAATAATTGCACAGTTGCTCATTGATAAATGTACTTGAAATTTAGAAAGAGCATTTACATTCTAACTGTAGTCCCCTGAGCGTCCTGATTTGAATTGCTCCAGGATTGGTGGCTGTGCCTGCAGTGGTCTGGGTCCTAGTCTCTGGAATCCCCTCTCTATTTCTTTCTCCTCCTTAAACAAGTTCTTTAAAACCTGCCTTTCAACTAAGTTTTTGGCTACATGAATATGTATATCGTTTTGTGGCTTCTGGTGTTCATTATTCTTCAATAACTCACCTGTGAAGATTCTTGGGGATTCTTTACTACGTTAAGAGGGACTGTGCAAATACAAAATGTTGTGGTCAAGCTGTATCTTTTCAATTTAGTTCTCCACTCCTCACCTTTTTTCTCCATTACCTGCACATATTTCAACATTAATATAACACCTAAATGCAATAAGACATTGCTATATATTGTATATAAAATGGGACATTATAAGGTGATGAGATTGAATCATTCAGGTACTAATGGTGCACGGTGTGACCGCTTTTCAAACTTCCTTTCTTGCTCCCTATTGTCTGTATCTCAGACCCTGAATGCGGCCAGCCTTTCCTGATGGTACCTTTGGAATGAAGTATCCTCTGAAGTTTACTTCTGCTGTTGTTTCATGTGTTATGCCCAGTGGTACGATATCCCCAAACCTCTGGATTTCATGGATCACTGCATCAGTGTACGGCAAATCTTTTCGATCCTCAACCCTGGGAGGTCGTTCCGATCCAATAACTCTGATAATTTCCTCATGAACCTTTCCTGCAATCCGAGCACATTGTTAAAGTCATGGGAAGTACTGCCATGATATTTTTGAACAAGATCAAAATCTCAATCACAGTAAACAGAGAATATAAGACACTGAAAATCATCCAACAAGATCAGCTCCAGAGTGGAATTAATCAGAGTGCTTCTTACTCTGGATCTCTGGATATTTCATCATCAGAAGCATTCCCCAACGAAGTGTAGTTGAGGTGGTCTCCATCCCTGCAGCAAACAGGTTCATTGTCGTGCACATTAAGTTGTCTTCATGGAAGTATGAGTTAGGGTTGTTCAACTCCTACAAGTAAAATTAACAATACAATGACTCAGAACTGGGTTGGGACCTTTACTGTATATCTAATAATGCGTAATTAAACAGCGACATTGATTATTAGGAAATGCAGCACAGAAAGCATATCAGGAACATGAGGCATTAGTGTCTTTACTCTTGTGTAGGACTGAGGAATGCTGCACTATCAGAAGTGCAGTCTTTCAAATAAGATATTATTCTGATGTGTTGTCTGCCTCTCAGTTGATGTATAGCAAAATAATCTATTCCATTGTGTCTTTCAAGATTTAAAGATATCCCAAAGTCAATAATAAGTGGTTTCTGTAGTGCAACCAATATTATAATGTGGGAAATGCACAACCTATTTTAGCAGAGCAAACTCTCACAAACAGCCATGTAGTTGTGGCCAGATTTGATTGATGTTTGATAAATCTACATCAGAAAAGTGATTGTGTTTAAAACTGCTTCATCAGCTGTCAAATGCTTTGGGGCATCCTGGGATTATGAAAGACACAGTGCAAATGAAGCATTCTTTCTGTATAAAAAGAATGACTCTACTAACACATTTTACCTAGAATCATAAACATTTTCAGCAAAAAGGGAGTCTATTCAGCCTATCATGCCAACGTAGTACTGAACAAAGTTGACTTTTTTTTCTGAAATACAAAAATATAACTTCTGGAAGATGACAAAATGTTTTAAATGAAAGTAGAGCTTTTACCTTCTGTTGTCTGACCATGAATACATCGATAAAACTCCTCAAGTCATTGCCATCTAGTTTCTGACGATTTTCTTTGAAGAAACCTTTGAAGAGGCTAATAGTCTTTTCTGTATTGATCAAAACTTTATTGTGTGATCCTGGAAGGAATCTCAGGAGTGGAAATGCATTGTACAGCTGCAGAATCAAAATAACATTATTTATATATATATTAGAGCAAACCAATTACCTGCCCGCATCGAAATAATTAAAATTTTAAAAAGTGATAAATGTTCGAAATGTGCTGAATCCTTGGTACATGCAATGTGTTTTCAAACGTTGTGACTAATTATAGGTTTTTACTTTAGTTAGCATCGTGCAATGCCTGTAAAAGCTATGAAAATAAACTCAACATCTTTTAAAAGGGAATTGGATAAATTCTTGAAACAATCAATTGGCAGACTTAGGGGAATAATGAAGTTAAAAATCACACAACAGGTTATAGTCCAACAGGTTTATTTGGAAGCATTAGCTTTCGGAGTACTGCTCCTTCATCAGGTGGTTCAGTGCTCCGAAAGGAGCAGCGCTCTGAAAGCTAGTGCTTCCAATTAAACCGGCTGGACTATAACCTGGGGTTGTGTGATTTTTAACCCTATACACCCCAGTCC
>NC_057730.1:16303270-16322767 GCF_004010195.1 Chiloscyllium plagiosum
GTAAGTTGTCTATGCCTAGAGCACAGATAAAAGGCGATGTCGAGCGATTAGACGTGGCCTGGATCGGGACTTTGGCGATCTGAGATCACAACAGTCAGCACTAATCCAGAAACTGGTTTCCAGCATCTGCAGTCATTGTTTTTACCCCACAACAGTCAGGCCAACTCATTACAAGAAGTTTCCCGTCTTCTGCAGGTACAACAAAAGTAAAGGATGTTGAGCCAGAGTGGGGCAAGTGTGCCAAAGCGAAGGAGACCGAGCCTTTGTAGCAAGTACGGTCCCAGCGTGGCTAAACAGTTAAGACAGACTGCAACCTTTGACCTTCTCCCTTTATTTCTTTATTTTTCAGCTTAATACTAAGAAGGGCTGTAATGTTTACCTTTTAACGTTGTTTCTTATTTCTTTATAGCTTGTTCGTACGTTTTAGTGGCTAGATACTTTGTACCTAAGATGGTGCCCGATGTAAAAACTTTTCACTGTACTTCTGTACTGTTTTACTTGAGTACGTGTGACAATAAAGTCGAAATCTAAAATTGCCTGTCCAACATGGTGTCAATTTTGGGGTAACATCAGCTGGATTCTGGTTGGTTTGCATTGGTGACAATAACTCACACTGAGATCACACCTTCAGAGCAGAAATTCACATCCCCAAACGCTGAACACAAATGGGAAAGAGCAAACCAGGCTTCTGATTCACTGTCCGAGTCTAACTCGCTCTTACCTTCATCAAAGATTTGTTCACCTTCTTCAGATCCAACATGTGCAGGTTCCCGATCACTGGGAGAGGAGGGGGTCCCGGGGGGAAGTTGACGACTCCAGGATTTTTCAAGCCGCTGTTGAAATACAGCAGGAGGATAATGGTCAGAGCCCCCAGCAACACCAGGGTGGCGGCATCCACAGGGAAAACACTTACAATCGACATCCCGGGATCGAAACTGGCAACAGGAGGGGCCGCAGTTTATATTAGGGCTCAGCTCCTGCACTGAAAAGCTGCAAAAGGGAAATCTCTCACTGGTCGATGTGGTTTTGCTCTCTGATTATCTGAACTTTCCCTTGTCGAAGCCTTATTGTGTAATGAATTACAGTGGGTGGCAATGATCTTCAAACCAATTGGAAGGCTGGAAAGAAAACCCTGTCCTTTCCAAACATCTAGTTTCTCAGCTGTGAACAGTCGCCAAAAACAACACCCACCTTTCACTTAGTGATTAAAAAATCAAGTGAAAAACACACAAAAAAATCAAAAGGGAGAATCTGCTCACCCGTGAATAAGGTTGGCATTGCTGAGAATTTTGGGAAAACAATGCAAAATCAGCAAAGAGCAAACTCAAAATTCGGAGAGAAATTAAAGTCTCATTCTCCAACCATATGTTGAACAGCGAGGCAAGTTAGCAAGAAGAGGTTTATTGATATTACTTTGCTATGCCGTATTTTATTCATTCACTCCGAGTATGTGCATCACTGGCAGGCCAGCATTTATTACCCATTCCCAATTGCTCTTGAAAAGGTGGTGGTGAGCTGTCTTTTGAAAGGCTGCAATCCATGTGCTGTAGATAGACCCACAATATTCTTAGGGAGGGAAGGGACAGTGAAGGAACAGCGATGTATTTCCAAATCAAGATACTGAGTGGCTTGAAGGGGAATTTGCAGGTGATCATACCATTGTCCTTCTGGATGGAAATGGTTGTGGGTTTGGAAGGTGCTGTCTGAGGATCTTTGGTGCACTTTGTAGACAGTACATATGGCTCTTCCTGTGCATCATTGGTGGTAAGATTGGATTTGTTGCCAGTCAAGCAGACTGCTTTTTCTAGGATAGTGTCAAGCTTCTTTAGTGTTGTTAGAGCTGCACTCATTAAGGCAAGTATTTCATCACGTTCCTAAATTTTGCCTTGTGGTGGACAGGTTTTGGGGAGTCGGGAGATGAGTTGTTTCCCACAGTATTCCTAGTCTCTGAAATGCTCCTGTAACAACTGTGGCGTTATTGCAAGTCCAGTTGAGTTCCTGACCAATGGTAACCTCAAGGATGTTGATGATAACACCATTGAATGTCAAAGGGTGATGGTTGGATTGTCTCTTATTGGAGACTGTCATTGCCTGGCATTTGTGTGACACAAATGTTACTTTCTGCTTGTCAGCCCAAGCCATGATTTTATCTAGATCTTGTTGCATTTGAACATGGACTGTTTCAGTATCCGAGAAGTCAAGAATAATCTTGACTTTGTGGAATTGTTGACAAACATCTCCACTTTTAACCTTATGATTGAGGGAAGGTTATTGATGCAGCAGCTGAAGGTGAGGTGTCTAGGACATTCCATGAGGAATTACTGCAGAGATACCTTGGAGCTGAGATGACTGACTTATAAAAGATACAACCATCTTCCTATGTGCCACGTATGACACCAACTAGTGGAGAATTGTGTCCAAGACCCACTGACTCCTTGATGGAGTCATCAATCAAATGTGGCCTTGGTGTCACAGATTGTCACTCTCACCTCACTTATGAAATTCAACTCTTTTGTCCATGTTTGAACCAAGGTTGTAATGAGGTCAGGAGCCGAGTGGCCATAGTGAAATGCAAACTGGGCGTCAGTGAGCAGGTTATTATTGAGCAGGTGCCTGCTTGATAGTGCTGTTCATGACATCTTCCATCATTTTCCTGATAATCAAGAATAGACTTTAGGTGGTAATTGGCTGGAGTGAATTTGATCTGCTCTTTTTGGGCAGTACATACCTGCACAATTTTCCACATTGTCGGGAAGATGCCAACATTTTAACTCTCCTGGAATAGTTGTTTTACAACTTCCACTCAGTGATGTACAGTCTTCTAATCTCTCATCTGCAAGACAGAAACTAGATGGTGATAATTCCCAACATGAACACTAGCATGGTTACTGCTTGGCCCATCTTGGACACAAGCCCCTAATATCCCAGGGGCAGTGGCTACATGCGCAGCTATCCACAGAGGATGGCATCACAGATGTTGATGCCTCATTGCACTCCATTTCCAATCCACTTACAGTACAGTTCTCATCCCACTACAATACACTTCAATGCTGCACTTTGGATGCCCCATCACCTATCACTGGAATGTTGCTGGCAGGACACTTTGCCCCTAAGGACATGGTATTGATCAGACCAGCTGCATCTCGGGTGTCTTTTTTGCTCTCTAAGTCCTCATTTCACTTTGCATCCATTTGAATGCTCATGGTACATCAACCCTCCTTCGCGTTTTTGGTGCTTTGTCAGCTCAGCCAGACCATAAATGCTCACAGTATGTCCGTCTAATCTTGCTGTTTAGTGCAGACTCAAATTCAAGGTGTGAAGGCCAAGTCACCAAATATATTCAAGAAATAGATAAATGCATTTTTTGATTTCAAATGCATTAAGAGTTAGAAGATAATATGGGAATATAACATTGATATAAAGGAATGTAGCGGCATGTAGCAACTTCAAAGGGCTGACTGCCCTATTCCTGCTCCTACTTTCCATGCTTCAAGCAGATGATCACAAGAACTAGCAGAAGGAGCAGGTCATTCAGCTCTTCAAGTTTGCTCCCCTATTGAATTAAATCATGGCTGAACTGCTGATGGCCCCAATTCTTTTATCTCGCTGGCCCTTCAATTCTGTTGATCCAATCCCTTGATTCTGCTGTTGACCAAACATCAACATCAGTCACCAAGTGGGGAGTCTTAATGCTGAAAGTCACTCATACTTCTTGATGGAGCCACGATTGACAATGAAAATATATCTCCAATGTCCAATGTAGCAGTTAAAATATAATGTTATGAAATGAAAAATAGTGGATGCAATGTTGCAATCTGCTGGTCAAATATCACGAGACAAAATTAATAAACTTTTGGAAAGCATCAGACTAGCTTTGGTAAATCAGTGGGACACAAGACAAGATGATTATAGGACAGAGTTTAATTTATAAGTATAATTTTAAAAATCTATTCCTGACCTCAGAGTATACCAAAGGGGTTTCCTATGTATGAAATATTTTTGATACTTTGCTATTGTTGTAATGTCGAATAATATGTTGTTATCAGTGGAAATTAACAGCCATGTTCTGTTTTAAAATCGTCCATTGGATGTGAGTGTTATTGGCAAGGTTTGCAATTATTTTGGGTTTTTTTAATGCTTGCATTTATTGTCCATCCCCTGTTGTGGCTCATTACCATTTTTACGAGGGATGGTTAACAAATGCTGATGCCCATTTTCCTTGAAGGAATTTTAAAAATACAAACAAATTGCACACAGTAAGATTCCAAAAAATAGCAACAAGATAATTAACAGATCTTTTGTTTTAGTGATTGGTTGAGGAATTAAAATTGACCATAAAATAGTGGAGCACCTCAATGAGCAGTGACTTGTCTAATATCATTTATGCCCAACTGAAAGTGAAAACAGGGCCTCAGTTTCATTTCTTGTCTGAAAGGAAGCCCCTTTGACAGTGCAGTACTTTCTTTGTGATCTTACATACAGACTTAAATTACTCCAGCACATCATGAAATTATAGCCTTTAGGCTCAAAGGCATGAGAATGAACATAGCTAAATGGATTTACATTGGATGATGCTAATTAATTCAATGATGTACAGAAGATTAAATTTAAATCTATGAAATTGTAGGGGCATTTTTTTCAGAGCGAACTTGTGATGAAGGTTCAGAATATTTAAAAATGTTTCAGAATTTAGGTTACAAAGTGTGGAGGATCAATATGTAGCTTTACATTATAGAAGAATGAGACATGGATTTTCATTTAATTTTGTATTTTTTTCCTCTGAGTACCACAGGAGTCCCTTGACATTTGTATTCTTTTTGTTCATATTAATGCAGCCCTTCAACAACTGGAGTGAACAGTTCCGTTCATTAGAAAATAAGGCAGAAGAGAGTATAGAACTGCTGCTGCCTGGCAACAGGAGTACAGTAACACAAAGTCAGAACAATTCAGCAGATGTCAGGCAGTTTGCAGATTCATTCAGATAGAAAAAGTCCATAACAGCAGATGTACTGTGAGTCAGTCTCCAAACCACTCAGGGCAGGGCCAAGGAGGTCTCCTGAGTTGCTGAGAGTAAAACAGAAGCAGAACACTATGGAGATGTCAGAGAGGAAGCCATTCCACAAAGCTGTTGGAGACATGGGTGTCATGGACCAATGTCAGGTTGTAAGTGAGCTGAGTTGTGAGCTTGTTTAAGGGTTTGTTTGAGGAAGAAACACTGACCAAAGAAAAATGACATCATGTGAATGTAGAACTTGGCCAAAAAGAAAGTGATTAAAGTCATACCAGCTGAACAGAGAAACTTCAACATGGGGACAGGAGCGGTCCTTCACTGAGATTTGTGTGTCTGTGAGGTTGATGTCACGTAAAATGTTTTAAACTTTCTTTGCCATAGTTGTAATAGAACAGTTCTAAATAGTTCTTGTATGGTGTAACATGATTGGTGTTTTTTGTTAAAAATTAACAGCTGCTCGTCAATATGTTCAGAGTCTGACCAGCATAGTAAAGAAAAAAAATTATTCACTTAAAGCAAAGTTTCACTCTGGGATTCGACTGATCCATTAACTTGGATCCTAACAAATTTAACAGTTCGAAATAAAAGATGACGCTTGAGATGTGTTCTACACTCAGTAATATGGCTGTACATGGCTTTAACTTAATTACAGTACAGAAGGAGACTATTTCATATGTTGTATCTGCTGCTGGAAGTTCCATTGCATAACATTTGAATTTTTTTGAAGAGGAAATACTGTTGAATCTGGTTAAAACATTTGCATTGGTTGTAATAAGAAAATCTGAGTCGCTCAACGCTTCATTAAAATTCTATGTTTTGGGAATGCAACAACAATGTTAAGCAAACTATAAGATATACGCCATATCCTGAAATGAAAGGTTATCTCAGGCTGTGCTGGATAATACGTGAGCTCTCTGAATTTTCTCTGACATCCAATCCTAGTTGAAATAATTTCTCCAGGTTTATAAGGCATTCAATTGTTTGTTTATTCAGTTTTGTAATGTAGGCATTGGTGGTTGGCCAGCATTTTATTGCCCAACACTTGTTGCCCTTGAGAAAATGGTGGTGAGCTGCCTTCTTGAACCACTGTGGTTCACAAACTGTAGGTTGACCCACAATGCCATTTGGAAGGAAATTTCTGGATTTTGATCCAGCAACAGTGAAGGAATAGTAATATAATTCCAAGTCAGGATGTTGAGTGGAGAGGAGGGGAACTTGCAGGTGGTGGTGTTTCTATGTATTGACATCAAACGTACAGAAAGGAATGGAATTAATCCAAGTTCCCTGCAAGGCAATGGAACTCTCGCCTAACACAATAAGTAATAGAAGACAGACAAATTTTTAATTAGTAATGGTTTAAAGGATATGGTGAGTAGGCAGCAAAGTGGAGCTGAAGCAGAGATGAGATCAGCTATGATCGTATAGAATAACAGAGCAGATTTAAGGGGCTAAATTATCTACTTCCACTCCTCATTCTGATAAAATTTAGGATTCCTCCTACAAACAATTGAGAGGCAATCTTAGATCCAAATATTTGAAGTGAATTTTTTTTATGAGCTGTTCTTGTCAGTGCAATTGTCTGTGACTCCAGGTGCAAATCAGATTCACATACCGACTCATTACAATTAACACCATCAGTGTATGTACAGGAATTACTCCGTCTACTGCCGCTGAAATAAAAACATAGCCCCTCAAAGCTGCTCTGTTATCCTATATGATTGTAGCTGATCTCATCTCTGCTCCAACTCCACTTTCCTGCCTACTCACCATAGCCTTTAAACCATCACTAATTAAAAGTGCAATTGTCCACTTGCACCTTGGTTGATCTGTTAAGATTTTCTGCAGCATTTCATCTAGACTGTTTTTATTTCAGCGGCAGCAGAGGGAGTAATTCCTGTACATACACTGATGGTGTTAATTGCAGTGAGTCAGTATGTGAATCTGATTTGCACCTGGAGTCACAGTCATTGACATCGAGATATACAGCACGCAAACAGTCCCTTTGTCCAACTCATCCATGTTGACCAGATATCCTCAATAAATCTAGTCCTTTCTGCCAGCATTTGGCCCATATCCCTCTAAACCCTTCCTATTCCTATACACATCCAGACGCTTTTTAAATGTTGTAATCACCACCCTCTGCATAAAAGGATTGGCACTTAGGTCTCTTTTATATCTTACCTCTCTCACTTTAGACCAATGTGCTCTAGTTTTGGATTCCCCCACCTCAGGGAAAGGATCTTGCCTATTTACCTTATCCATGCCCCTTATGGTTTTATAAATCTTTAAAAGATCACCCCTCAGCCTCCGCACTTCAGGTAAAATAGCTCCAGCATATTCAGCCTCTCCCCCTAGCTCAAACCCTCCAACCCTAACAACATCTTCATAAATCTTTCTGAACCCTTTCAAGTTTCATGACATCTTCCTTTTGCAAGGAGACCAGAACTGTACGCAATACTCCAAAAGTGGCCGAACCAATGTTCTGTACAGCCGCAATATGACTTCCCAACTCCTATACTCAATGCATTGACCAATAAAGGCAAACATACTAAATGCCTTCTTCACTGTCCTATCTACCTGCGACTCCACTTTCAAGGAAGTATGGACCAGCACTCCAAGGTCTCTTTGTTCAGCAAAACTCCCCAGGACATTTCCAATAATTATATAAGTCCTGCCCTAATTTGCCTTACCAAAATACAGCATCTCAGATTTATCTAACTTAAACTCCATCTGCCACTCCTCAGCCCATTGGCCCATCTGATCAAGATCTTTTTGTACTCTGAGGTAACCTTCTTCGCTGACCACTACACCTCCAATGTTAGTGTCATCTGCAAATTTACTAATTATACCTCTTATGTTCACATTCAAACCATTTATAAAAATGAAGAAAAGCACCGATCCTTGTGGCACAAACTGGTCACAGGCCTCTAGTCTGAAAAGGAACCCTCTATCACTACCCTCTGTCTTCTACCTTCAAGCCAGTTCTGCATCCAAATGGCTAGTTCTCCCTGTATTCCATGTGAGGTAACCTTGCTAACCAGTCTACCAAGAGGAACCTTGTCAAATGCCTTGCTGAAGTCCGTACAGATTACACCCACCACTCTGTCCTCATCAAAGCTTTTAGTTATTTCCTCAAAAGTTAAGTTAGTGAGAAACAATTTCCCACGCACAAAACCATGTTGACTACCCCAAATCAATCCTTGCCTTTCCAAGTATGTGTAAATCCTGTCCCTCAGGAAAATATGGCGAGATCTAATGAGGTGTTCATCCCTTTCTAATTTCTCAGTTCCACTCAAATAACTTCGCTGAATGTATCCCGAGGAATATACACCCTAAGTTCAGCAATAGTAATTTCTTTAATCAAAAATGCCACTCCCCATCCCGTCTTGCTCCCCTTTCTATTCTTCTTCTTGCATCTATACTCCGGAACATTAAGCTGCTAGTCCTGTCCATCCCTGAGCTACACCTCTGTCATTGCTATGATATCCCAGTCCCATGTTCCTAAGCATATGTAGGGTTCACCTGCCTTTTACCTATTAGGCCTCTTGCTTTGAAATAATTTATCAGTCCTACCTTGTTCTCTGCTTTGTTTCTGCCTTCCCTGACTTTTCAACTTAGTCCTTTTCCCCAGCTGTATCAGTGTCAGACTGCTCTATTTCTTCACTGTCTACCCCCTCCCTAGCCACCAGTTTAAATTCGTCTGAGCATGTCCTTGATCCTGGCACAGGGAGGCAGCACACCATTTTGATGTCTTGCTGTCGGCAAGAAACGTCCGTCTGTGCCTCTGACTGGAGAGTCCTTTATCACAATCAACCACTTGGAACCTGGTGTACCCCTCATTACATTAGAGCCAGTCTCAGTACCAGAAACCTGGTTGTCAGTGTTACATTCCCCTAAGAGTCCTTCACCCCCTACATTTTCCAAAAAAGCACACTTGTTTGAAATGGGGATAGCCACAGGAGGCTCCTGTACTACCTGCCTCTCTCTCCTACTGTTCCTGGAGGTCATCATCTAACTGACTGTGTCTGCAGTTTATCTCCTTTCCTGCAACTACCATCCATCACACTCCCTAGCGCCTGTAAATTTCTCATTGCCTCCAAATGGCACTCCAACCAATCCATGCGATCCAATAGGATTTGTAACCAAGCACACTTCCTGCAGACATAATCATCAGTAACATGGAAACTCTCCCTAATCTCCTACATCCGAAAGGAAGAGCATGTCACTCTACTAAAGGCCATCTTTGCAACTTAACAATCTTCCAACCCAGAAAATAGCACCATCTTACTGCTCTAAAAATGCTGCCCCAGGCTAACTTAGTACCTTTGTTTTATGTTATTAAAGTTTAATCAAGAGATCTTAGATTAAATTTTGAGACGCAAACTGAAACCAAGTAAAAGTTAAAACTATCACATGACTGCTCCTCAAATGTTCACTTCATTTTCAGTCATTATCACTAAAATTCAGTAAACTTCGCATGGTCAAGAAAGAGAGATGACATTCGGAGTAAGACATAGGCCGTGGGTACAGTTTGGGGAATTTAGAGGCAGCATGGGAATTCAGTAAAGAGGGATACAGGTGCTTTTCGCTTATACTTTTTTGGCGCACAGCTTATAAAGTTTTTTTAAAGGGGATAAATTTAAAACCCACGATCAGGACCCAACACAAAATAGTGACATGACAGATAAATTGTAAGTTCACTGGTTGGTGAAAGCAATCAATTTGACTATCCACTCTGTGTTACTTTCATATTGAAGGTAAATCTGGGAAATATTTACACATTGCAAACTAAAAGTTTCATAGAAAATTGTTAGAAATCATATTAAAAGTTAAGTAAGCAAAATTGACATGCAGGGTCAGGTATGTGTTGTACCTGCACAATTTGGGAGTTGGTGGACCCCACTATATTTCATAGCAACCACATCTGGAACAGGTATTGGTTGCTTGAGGAACTCTGGCTCAGAGTTGGTGATCTGGAATCTGGGCTTTGAACACTGTAGCATATCAACAAGGCAGGTTGAGGGATCCAGGGGGTTGCACTAAAGGAGCCTCGGCCCTTCAGCTTGTTTAACAGGTTTGAGATTCTTATTCCCTAACTGAATGAGAGAGTCATCTGAAGGGAGGATGAGCAAACTGACCATAGCATCATCGTACAGGGAGCCATTCAGGAGGGGGTTAGAAAAGAGAAATGTAGTTGGAATTGAGGATAGTACAGTCAAGGAATAGACGCTGTTTTCTCTGGCCAATAACCAGAGTCTTGAATTATAGGATGTTTTTCTACTTTAAACTGTAGAAACCAATGACATTTTATTTGATTTCTACCAAGTTTCACACTTGGTTAATGAAGTTTAATTGAGATAAATGTGAGGTGTTGCATTTTGTAAGGCAAATCAGGGCAGAATTTATACAGTTAATGGTAAGGTCCTGGACAGTGTTGACGAACAAAAAGACGTAGGGGTGCAGGTATATAGTTCATTGAAAATGGAGTTACAGGTAGACAAGGTGGAGAAGAAGACTTTTCGCATGCTTGCCTTCATTGGTCAGTGCATTGAGTATTGAAATTGGAATGTCATGTTGTGGCTTTACAGGATATCACTTAGACCACTTTTAGAATAGTGCATTCAATTCTGGTCTCCCTGCTATAGGAAAGATGTTACTAAGCTTGAAAGGGCTCAGAAAAGATTTACAAGGATGTTGCTAGGATTGGAGGGATTGAGAGGCTGAATAGGCTGGAGCTTTTTTTCCCTAGAGTGTTGGAGACTGAGAGGAGACGTTACAGAGATTTATAAAATCACGAGTGGCATGAATAGGGTGAATAGCCAAAGTCTTTTACCCAGGGTAGAGGTGTCCAAAGCTGGAGGGCATAGGTTAAAGGTGAGAGCCGAAAGATCTAAAAGGGACCTATGGGATAACAGTTTCACACAGTGACTGGTGCATGTATGGAATGAGCTGCCAGAGGTAGTGGTGGTGGAGGCTGGTATAACATTTAAAAGGTGCTTGAATGGATATACAAATAAGAAGGGTTGAGAGGGATATGGACCAAATGCTGGTAAATGGGACTGGATCAGTTTAGGATGTCTAGGTCATCAGAGTTGAGTTGGACTGACAGGTCTGTGCTGTACTACTCTGTGACTGTATGACTCTATGTGTTGCTTGCCTGGTGCCTGGGGTCAGGGTCTCTCATGTGACACGGAGGGCATTGACACCAGTTATGGTGAAGGAGGGTTTTGTTCCAAGCGGACAGGCTCCATCTGAGTTATGCTGGGACCAGAGTCCTGGAAATCACACAATTAAGGCTGTTGATAGGCCTTTAAACTAAATAGTGGTGGGAGGGAGGTGATGATGTTCAGATGCACGGAAAAGTATTGAAAAAGTTGGGGAGGGGTTTCTTATTCAGTTGTGGAATGTGGGCATTGCTGGCTGATCAGCATTTATTGCCCTCGAGAAGATGGTGGTGAGCTGTCTTCTTGAACAGCTAAAGTCCATCTGCTGTGGTTTGACCCACAATGCCATTAGAGAGAGAATCCCAGGATTCTGATCCAGCAACACTGAAGGAACAGTGATATATTTCCAAGTCAGGATGATGAGTGGCTTGGAGAGGAACTTGAAGGTAGTAGTGTTCCCAGGTATCAGTTGCCCTTGTCCTTCTAATGGAAGTGGTTTTGAGTTTGGAAGGTACTGTCTGAAGATTTTTGAATTCCTTGCATCTTGTAGATAGTACATACTTCTGCTACTGAGCATTCATGGTTAAGGGAGCGTATATTGTGGGTACAATGCCAAACAAGCAGGCTGCTTTGTCCTGGATGGTGTCAAGCTTCTTGAGTATTGTTGGAGCTGCACTCATCAAGGCAAGTGGGGAGTATTCCATCACACTGCTGACATATACTTTATAGATGTGGACAGGTATTGGCAAATTACTTGCTGCAGTATTACTAACCTCTGACTTGCTCTGAGAGCCACTGGGTTTATGTGGCAAGTCCAATTGAGTTTTTGGTCAATGGTAATCCCCAGGATGTTGATAGTGGGGAATTCAGTGATGGTAACACCATTGAATATCAAGGGGCACTGGTTAAACTGTCTATTAGTGTTGATGGTTATAGCTGGCATTTGTGTGGCATGAATTTTACTTACCACTTGTCAGCCCAAGTGTGGATATTGTCCAGATCTTGTTGCATTTAAAAAATGAACTGCTTAAGGATCTAAGGAGCTCCAAATGGTGCTGAACATTGAGCAGTCATTGGCAGACATCTCTACTTTGGGCCTTAGCGTGGAGGGAAGATCATTGATGAAGCAGCTGAAGAAGCAGCCTCAGACACTACGCTGAGGAACTCTTGCAGTAATGTCCTGGAGCTGAGATGACTGACCTCCAACAACCACAACCATCTTCCAATCTATCAGGTATGACTCCAATCAGCAGAGGGTGTGCCTCCAATTCCAGTATCCCCATTGATTCCAGTTTTGCTGGGGTTCCTTGACGTCTGGGGACTGTCACTCTCACCTTACCTCTGGAATTCAGTTCTTTTGTCCATGTTTGAACCGAGGCTGTAATGAGGTCAGAACCTGAGTGGCTGTGGTGGATCAATGGGCAATAGTGAGTTTTTACTAAGTTATATTTAGAATGGTTGGGAAAAAAGCCCTGAGCTTTTCTGAGAAATTGGTGAGGAAAAGTCAGTGAGTGAACTTGTCTTTGTGTCACTTGGAGAAATGGAAAGAATCACTTCTGGTCAATGTAAAAGCAAACGCTTTTGATCTCGTTAGATGAGTTAGAAATTTTAATGTGAAAATGGGACTGTTACTTTCCTGGGATTGATTGTCTATAAATATTATTGCTTGTAAAAAGTGTTGAATATTTTTGTTGTTTATGAATAATATAATTTTGAAAGATCTTATCACTAATGTTTACTACACAAACTAAAATAATAAAACAATCCTGTTTTGTTAATAGATTCATAGTGTTGTACAGCACAGAAACAGACCCTTCAGTCCAACACGTCCATGCCAAACAGATATCCCAACCCAATCTAGTCCCACCTGCCAGCACCCGGCCTATATCCCTCCAAACTCTTCCTATTCATATACCCATCCAGATGCCTTTTAAATGTTGCAATTATACTAGCCTCCACCACTTCCTCTGGCAGTTCATTCCATACACGTACCACCCCCTGCATGAAAAAGTTGCCCCTTAGGTCTCTTTTATATCTTTCCCCTCTCACCGTAAACCTATGCCCTCTAGTTCTGGACTCCTCCACCCCAGGGAAGAGCCTTTGTCTATTTATCCTATCCATGCCCCTCATGATTTTATAAACCTCTATAAGGTCACCCCTCAGCCTCCGATGCTCCAGGGAAAACAGCCCTAGCCTATTCAGCCTCTCCCTAATACTCAAGTTCTCCAACCCTGGCAACATTCTTGTAAACCATTTCTGAACCCTTTCAAGTTTCACAACATCCTTCTGATAGGAAGGAGACCAGGAATGCATGCAATATTCCAACAGTGGCCTAACCAATGTCCTGTGCAGTCGCAACATGTCCCAACTCCTGTACTCAATATTCTGACCAAGGAAGGAAAGCATACTAAATGCCTTCTTCACTATCCTATCTACCTGCGACTCCACTTTCAAGGAGCTATGAACCTGCACTCCAAGGTCTCTTTGTTCAGGACCTTACCATTAAGTATATAAGTCCTGCTAAGATTTGCTTTCCCAAAATGCAGCATCTTGCATTTATCTAAATTAAACTCCATCTGCCACTTCTCAGCCCATTGGCCCATCTGATCAAGATCCTGTTATAATCTGCGGTAACCTTCTTCGCTGTCCACTACATCTCCAATTTTGGTGTCATCTGCAAACTTACTAACTATACCTCTGATGCTCACATCCAAATCATTTATATAAATGACGAAAAGTAGAGGATCCAGCACCGATCCTTGTGGCTTCCAGTCTGAAAAACAACCCTCTACCACCACATTCTGTCTTCTACCTTTCAGCCAGTTCTGCATCCAAGTGGCTAGTTCTCCCTGTATTCCATGCGTTCTAACCTTGCTAACCAGTCTCCCATGGGGAACCCTGCTGAACTCCTTACTGAAGTCCATATAGATCACGTACACCACTCTGCCCTCATCAATCCTCTTTGTTACTTCTTCAAAAAACTTCAATCAAGTTTGTGAGACATGATTTCCCATGCACAAAGCCATGTTGACTATGCCTAATCAGTCCTTGCCTTCCAAATACTTAAACTTGTACTGGCATCCTTGTGATTATATCTTCACAATAATCAAATTGTAAAAATAAAACTTATGGTCTATCAAGGCAGATTTTATTCTGGGATCTGAGTTTTTGATATTACCATCAAGTAGGGTCATTACAATATAGACTATAGATGTCTCAATTCCATTGGCTAATTTAATAGGACCTTACTATTTCCTGGAACTTTCATGAACTGAAATTGTTTTAAAAAGACACCAAAAGCACTGATTTAAAAAGGACACTGGAATCACCCGACCCACACAAGTTGGCTATGTTTCATTAAATTGACATGGATTAAACAAAAGATAGTCTGAGTTGAAATTAACATTTTATCCAAGGACAATGAAACAAGTCAGCCAGGCCCACTGGGAGACATGAACTTCTTAATCTCCTATTTCATTTGTACCATTATGAGATCTTCAGATGTTGGAGTTGCAAATAATTATCAAACTTGTAAAGTATATCTTCAGTAGATGGAATACACAAACAACTTCCACTTTCAAGAAGAGTGTTTTTAGACAGAAGAGATGGATGTCAGACAGGAATGAATTGTTGGAAACATCTGAAAAGATAACAGCCATTATTTACTGCTGCTGATGGTTAAAGAAGACAACTAACAAACCATGATCTCAAATCTGGGGTCAGCCACTATGTTTCCAATTGATGCAAGAGCAAAACTTGCCAATAATGATTTTAGAGACACTAAAATGTCGATATGTCGATTGCAAGTGTTTTCCCTGTGAATGCCGTCACCCTTGGTTTTGCTGGGGACTCTACCATTATCCTCCTGCTGTATTTCAACAGCAGCTTGAAAACTCCTGGAGTCATTAACTTCCCCCTGGGACCCTCTGCTCTCCCAGTAATTGGGAACCTGCACATGTTGGATCTGAAGAAGCTGAATAAATCTTTTTAATTAAGCTAAGAGGGAGTTGGACTTGGATAGTGAATCAAACGCCTAGTGAGTGTTGCTGAGTGAGAGATAGGTGTATGGCTCATGAAACAGTCTGAAAAGTCACTGGTGTAATGAATGGCAAAAGGAAGTGCCATGCAAAAACTTGTAATAATTGGTCTGAAGCTATCTGAGAAATATGGCAAGTGTTTAGCATCAAGCTGGGACCCACAACTGCAGTGGTGCTGACCATGAAGCAGTGAAGGATGCTCTCGTCAATAATGCAGATGAATTTGGAGAAAGAGCACACACCCAATGTTTGAAGCCGCTTTCAAAGGACATGGTGATTTGCATCTTTAGCTTCACTGTTATAAAATGTATAAGTTAAAATTAGGCTGTATTCTGTCCCTGTTCAGATAATGAAGAATTTTCAGGGTTTGTCAAAGGTTAATTGTTTTAAAGCATTATGTTTTAAAGAACTTTAGAAAAGAATTTTTTAAACCCGTTGAATAAGATTGTAACTAATTCCCTGTAATTTTGTCATAAAAATTGTTTACCAGCAATAACTTTTACAGATATTCAATCCCATGAAAGTCACATTCCTATTTTCACTTTAAAATTTCTGACTCATCTAACAAGGTCACAAGCTAATCTCTTTGATTAATTCATGTACATTGACCAGATGAGATTCTTTCCAATTTTCCAAATGACACAAAGACAGATTAACTCACTAACTTTTCCTCAATGAGCTGTAAGAAATGCTCAGTGGTATTTTTTCCAACTGTGTCTACTTGGATTGCTTAATAGAGCTGAAGATTTCATTCTATCTCATATACTGGAAATCTCCAAAACTAAACTGCCCTTCTGCTGGTGTTAGATATTTTTCTTCTTCTGATCTGAACCTACTAAAGTACTAGCCTTTCTTTCCGTACATCTTAAAATCACAACTTAGTAACAATTTTAGCAATTGTCTCACAATGTAGCTTATTTAGCTGAAGTGTCTTTTTCTTTGGAAATGCTGTTTTAAACTCAATGTTAGAAATGTCTTTCTGACATTTTAAAATATAACAAATCATCTTCACAAAACTAAAACAAAAAACCCATTTACCTTTACTCTAAAATCCAATGTAAAATAATAATGTATTATAAATCTCCGTAACAATTCTCACCTGCAAACATTACATTGACAGCAATAATTTATCCCAATTAAATACAATGGTTTTCCTTGGGGCATCCAATGCTGCAGCACATGAGGTAAAGTACATTGGCCAAGTCACATGAATATGTACGTGATGGGTAATTTACCCTCATGTGATGGTTGTATTCATGTCAATGATCTGACCTGTCTTGCAGAGGTTGCCATGGCACGATTGTGTGGTGTTGTGGTTGGTGTTCTCTGCAGGAAAGGATGTTCCGGGGCATGGTTTATCAGTGAGGACATGCAGACGCCACACCAAACGATGAATGGACATTGCATAACCACTGTCAGGCAGGAGTGTTCTCTCCCAATCAGGCAACACTTCAGTGGTCAAGGACATCAAGCCTCTAATTTTCTTCCTCCAAGGCAGCCTTTGAGATACACAACAACGCAGAATTGCTGAGCAGAGACTGGTAGCCAAGTTCCGTACCCACGAGGACGGCCTCAACCGTGATCTTGGGTTCTTGTCACGCTACATATAACCCCACCACACTACTCTGTGTAAAATCTTCCGTACTGTTCTGTTTTGACACCATCACCTTGACAGTTTGTTTTGGATTACTTGTTACTTTGGTTAGACCTTCATCAGGTGACTCTTATACTTATCATGTTATTCCAGCCGTTTGGTTTCTCTGTGAGAGTATCCTATTTTTGATTTTTTGTAATTATTAATTGGGTCATAGGTTATCCCTTCACTTGCTATTCAGTTGACAACACTTTATTCACCCAATTTGATCACCTGCAAAGACTTGTTATTCAGCCTGTCGAAACTCCATTCACACCATTTGTCTCCATAAAAATTCTGTGCCTGTGTGCTTCCCTCCACTTCACCTGACGAAGGAGCAGCGCTCGTAAAGCTTGTGATTTCAAATAAACCTGTTAGACTACAACCTGGTGTCATATGACTTCTGTTCTTGAAATAAACAGTTATTTTTGAAGTCAAAGTTCTTCAGAATTATCTCCAGAAATCTGGTATTATAGTTTGACAACAAACTTGCCATGAGGCTCTGCCTTTCAGTTCTTAACAAGTCATGCTGGATTCAAAATGTTAACCCTGTTTTTCTCTCTTTTGTGTGAAAGAATATCTCTAGCTACCTGGATGTGTTCAGCTCCAACAACATTCAAGAAGCTTGACACCATCCAGCAGAGAGAGGGGGAGAAATTCTTCAAGGTGGGTATCCTTGCAAGAGGATTCGCAGTCAGGTTAAAATCAACTAGGCGAAAGTGAGGAGATAAGATGCTGGAGATCAGAGTCAAGATTAAAATGGTGCTGGAAAATTACAGCAGGTCAGGCAGCATCTGAGGAGGAGGAAAATTGATGTTTCTGGCAAAAGCCCTCCATCCAGCAGTCTAATTGACTGTAAGTACCACCTATAAGATTCACTGCAGAAATGCACCAAGGCTTAGACAGCATCTTACAAACCCACAACCATCAGAGCCTACAAAAACAAGGGCAGTAGATTCATGGGAATACCATCTCCTGCAAGTTCCTGCCAAGTTCCTCACCATCCTGGGGTAGAAAGTGATTGCTGTCCCTTCAGTGTTGTTGGTCAAAATTCTGCGTCTCACTCCTTAAAAACATTTTGTGCCTACCTACACCAAATAGACTTCAGTGGTTTAAGAACACAATACTCCACCACCATCTTAACAGCAACTAGGGAAGGTCAATAAATACTGGTCCACCCAGTTTCAATGAATGAATAAAATAAAAAGGATCCATCTGTGGGTATGACCTCTGCTGACACTGCAGCAGTTCCACACTGACCAACGACTGAGAGAAATCAGTTCAGGGGTTAGATGAGCATGCATGATGAAGGGGTTCGGAAAGGAACCCTTCCAAATCACAAGAAAGAGGTATTGGAGAAAGAAGAAACCTAAGGGAAGGCCATCAGCAACCAACAAGAGAAATGATCCTGGTCAGATCAAACGTTTGGAATCTGCATTTCATCAAGACTGTTTTGGCTAAATTTAATATTGGAATGAATGTAGTTCAGTTCGATTCTTAGATACAACAACATAAGAACGTAAGAAATCTGAGCAGGAGGGAACAACTCGGCCCCTCAAGCCTACCCGACCATTCTATAAGATTATAACTGAGTGCCCAATAAAATCCCACTTCTTGATATATTTGTCATTTTGGTTTCTCTGAGAGTCTCAGATTCTGAATAAAACAAGAGAAGGTCCCAAAAGTACCACTCCAGAGATTTAATAATCCTGATGTTCCCAATGCAGTACTGAGGATGCCAGTGTGGCTATCTTTCAGATATAATGTTAAACCTGCAATGTTTCTCAACTTTTAAGCCATTACTAAACCCAAACACACTGGTGTGATGCACTTCACCATATCCTGAAATTAAGATGGTGCATTTTTAATAAATTAAATTTCCATCAATTCCCAAGTCTATGTTTTGATAGCTCATCTCACTTTTGCAAACCTAAGTAGATTTTTGACACTCTTAAGAAACTGGATTCCCAATTCTGTCTGCTTACTTCCCTGGTTAAAGGCTGTGTGCACAGATATTGGATTCTGTTTTGACCATTGTTTATCCCTTTGCAACCCCACAATTTACCACACTGCAAAAAACCCAAAGACAATGGAAAGGAATTCCCTTCTGTTGCATTTACTATATTTTATGCTCTCATGGCCACTGAGGGAAAATTCCATAGGCAGATAATTAAAACATTAATAAGTTGTGTTACCTCAGAGAAGGGATTTGATACTTTTTGTAAACCCTGGTTGTGTGACTGTGGGTTCCAGACACAGTCACACAAATTGGAGGAGAAAGTGAGGTCTGCAGATGCTGGAGATCAAAGTTGAAACTTTATTGCTGGAACAGCACAGCAGGTCAGGCAGCATCCAGGGAACAGGAGATTCGACGTTTCGGGCACAGGCCCTTCTTCAGGAATGAGCAGAGAGTGTTCAGCAGGAGAAGATAAAAGGTAGGGAGGAGGGACTTGGAGGAGGGGAGTTGGCAGAGGAGATGACCTGGGGTGTGCAGTGAGAGAGGGACTCACTGAAATCTTTGTAGAGAGAGGCAGAGAGCTTCTTCAAGGAAGGCATCCTTGTAAGAGGATTCGCAGTAGGTTGAAATCTTCGAGGAGAAAGTGAGATCTGCAGATGCTGGAGATCAAAGTTGAAACTTTATTGCTGGAAAAG
>NC_057730.1:16323231-16338188 GCF_004010195.1 Chiloscyllium plagiosum
CTGACGAGGGAGTCGCGGAGGGAGTGGTCTCTACGGACAGCTGATAGGGGAGGGGAGGGAAATATATCCTTGGTGCTGGGGTCTGTTTGGAGGTGGCGGAAGTGACGGCGGATGATGCGCTGTACATGGAGATTGGTGGGGTGGTAGGTGAGGACCAGTGGGGTTCTGTCCTGATGGCTGTTGGAGGGGCGGGGCTCAAGGGCGGGGGAGCGGGAAGTGGAGGAGATGCGGTGGAGGGCACCGTCGACCACGTCGGGGGGGGTAATTGCGGTCCTTGAAGAAGGAGGCCATCTGTGTTGTACGTATTTTGAACTGGTCCTCCTGGGAGCAGATGCGGCGGAGACGAAGGAATTGGGAGAATGGGATGGCGTTTTTACAGGGGGCAGGATGGGAGGAGGTGTAGTCCAGGTAGCTGTGGGAGTCGGTTGGTTTGTAGTAGATGTCAGTGTTGATTTGGTCGCCTGAGATAGAAACGGAAAGGTCTAGGAAGGGGAGGGAGGAGTCCGGGACTGTCCAGGTGAATTTGAGGTCGGGGTGGAAGGTGTTAGTGTAGTGGATGAACTGTTCAACCTCCTCGTGGGAGCACGAGGTAGCGCCGATACAGTCATCAATGTAGCGCCCCTCCCTTATCAGCTTTCCGTAGAGACCACTCCCTCCGCGACTCCCTTGTCAGATCCACACCCCCCACCGACCCAACCTCCACTCCCCGCACCTTGCCTTGCAACCGCAGGAGGTGCAACACTTGCGCCCACACCTCCCCCCTCATTTCTCTCCAAGGCCCCAAGGGAAACTTCCATATCCGCCACAGATTCACCTGCACCTCCGCCCACATCATCTACTGCATCCGCTGCAGCCGGTGTGGCCTCCTCTATATTGGGGAGACAGGCCGCCTATTTGCGGAGCGATTCAGAGAGCACCTCTGGGCCTCCACCCACATCATCTACTGCATCCGCTGCAGCCGGTGTGGCCTCCTCTATATTGGGGAGACAGGCCGCCTACTTGCGGAGCGATTCAGAGAGCACCTCTGGGCCTCCACCCACATCATCTACTGCATCCGCTGCAGCCGGTGTGGCCTCCTCTCTATTGGGGAGACAGGCCGCCTACTTGCGGAGCGATTCAGAGAGCACCTCTGGGCCTCCACCCACATCATCTACTGCATCCGCTGCAGCCGGTGTGGCCTCCTCTCTATTGGGGAGACAGGCCGCCTACTTGCGGAGCGATTCAGAGAGCACCTCTGGGCCTCCACCCACATCATCTACTGCATCCGCTGCAGCCGGTGTGGCCTCCTCTCTATTGGGGAGACAGGCCGCCTACTTGCGGAGCGATTCAGAGAGCACCTCTGGGCCACCCGGACGAACCAACCCAACCAACCTGTGGCACAGCATTTCAACTCCCCCTCCCACTCCACCGAGGATATGCAGGTCATTGGACTCATCCACCGCCAAACCACAACAACCCGACGGTCGGAGGAGGAGCGTCTTATCTTCCGACTGGGAACCCTCCAACCGCAGGGGATGAACTTGGACTTCACCAGTTTCTTCATCCCCCTCCCCCCCCCTTGTCTCAGCTGGATCCTTCCGGCCCGGCACCGCCTTCCTGACCTGCAGTCTTCTTCTTGACCTCTCCGCCTCCATCCTACTCCGACCTATCACCCTCACCTTGACCTCTTTCCACCTATCACATTTCCAACTCCCCTCCTCCAAGTCCCTCCTCCCTACCTTTTATCTTCTCCTGCTGAACACTCTCTGCTCATTCCTGAAGAAGGGCCTGTGCCCGAAACGTCGAATCTCCTGTTCCCTGGATGCTGCCTGACCTGCTGTGCTGTTCCAGCAATAAAGTTTCACACAAATTGGAGTCCTGGCTATTTTACAACTGAAGCTGACTGGTTTGTGAACTAGGGATCAGTTAATAATAACAGAGATCCTCTGCCTGCCATCAGCTCTGTGATTGCATGTGAGGCAGCTGCATAGCTTGGGCTGTGAACAAGTCAGAAAAACTCAGTCCAAGCAGAAGAGAAACCAGCACTTCTGCAGCAGCTAAACATCTCTCTAAGTTCTCCACACTAAGCCACTTTATATTTTAGAAAACCAGCTTATCTTTCCTTTAGTGGGTATTGCAGATTGTGACTTTGAACTGAATAAGTCAGAGACATTTCATAAGTGAACCAGCCAACCTGTACCCCTTACAAACCATCAGAAGCATTTGAAAAACATTTGTTTTCAGAGTGAAGAAAATGGTCCAATGTAAATAGACATGTTTGAATCTAGCTCTGCATTAATCAGTGTAGTTATAGAGAGAGCTGACCAGTTTGTTGCTTTATGTGGCTGTCACACTCCTACACTACGTTCTCAGCTTCATACACTGTAGTCATAAAGCTCCAGGAACATCGTCTCATCTTTCCATAATACATTTTGCTTCAACATTGCCTTTAACAACTTCAAACAATTATAATTTTCTTTCTATCAATTCATATTCTAGGAAGTTGCATCAACAGCTCTGGGCAAAGGAGGTAGTTGCAGGTCTAGAATTTTTTAAAAAAATCATTATGCATGTAATGTAGCCCTCACTGGCCAGTGAAGCATTGATTGCCCATCCCTAATTACCCTTGAGAAGGTGGTGAGCCACTTTCTTCAATCACTGTAGTTAATGTGCTGAAGTACATCTACAGTGTGATTCAGGAGGAAGCTCCAGCACTTTGACCCAGTGATAATGAAAGAACTTTGTCAGATCCTTGTCAGAATGATATTGGACATGGAGGGGAATGCTCAACTGGTAGGATTCCCATCTGTTCGTGTCAGTGCCAACGGCATTGTTTTGGAAAGTGCTGTCGAGAAAGTCTTGAGTTGGTGTCGTATGTTTTGATGTACACATTGCTAACACTACACATTGGAGGTGGGTAGGAAAGCTTTTTAAGGTGCTGGATACAGGGGGAGTAGGAGATCAAACTGGCTACTTTAATTCAAGAGTGTTGAGCTTCTGGAGAGATTGTTATTCTGGAGTGTTGTAGCTGCACCCATTCAAGCAATTTGAGAATATTCAATTAAACTACTGAATTTTCTTTTCATTCTTTCATGGGATGTTGAGATATTTTGTATTGTTGTCATGTTGTAAGTCCTTTTATGCAGCGGTTTTGATTTTTTTTTGTCATGCTGTAATGTAAGGAAATCCTTTGACTTTTTTTGTTAATTTATTTTCTGTGAAAACGTAACCACTTGTGATGTAAAGCACAAACTGAGGTTGAAACTGTGTGACAGGAAAATGCAGCTGGAAAAGGAAACAATCCTGCTCAAAGGCTTGAAAAACCGACAGTTTTGAACTAGAATAGGGTCACACAGACAAGTTAGGGTATGTCACTGAGGTACTGGCCATGACTATCAGGCACCTTATCTACAGCTACTCACCTGGACAGTGGCCACTCATGTATGAATAGGTTATTCCTGCCCTGCCAAGACACAGAAATCACATCTAATGCTGGCCTCTGTTTGCAGAGATCCTCTGCCAAAAGCAGGACGTGACTACATCAAGTCATAGATGGTCCTGCATAATGAGGTTGGGATTGATAACCCAATCAGACATCTGTTTAAGGCATTGCCTTAAGTCAAGGGACCAGACTCAAAAAGGATTATAAAGCAACAGTCATTGACAGCATCGCTGCTGCAAGCAGGAACCATGGTTGTTAAAGGTAAGTTGGAGAATTTGTTGGATAAGTGATCCATCGATAGTCAAGTGGTATCTCACTAAATAACTACTCTTGTGAGGATATGCTGTTGTTTAGCAAATTAATAACGGGTTACAATATCAAGGGCAAATTTTATCCAAAGTTTGTTTTGTGTTGTTGTTAGAGCAGTGTAGGGAATGTGGGAGAATTTAGAATTAGGTTTATTGTCATGTGTATTCAAAGTGCAGGACTACAGTGAAAAATTTACAATGTCATCCCACACAGCGCCACCTTAGGTAGAAAGTACCTAAGTACAAAAAACTAATCTTAGATACAAATCGAAACTAAAGAAAAAGGAAGTTACATTACCATACAGTGATTCATAATATGTTAGAAAAATAGAAATAAAGTTAAAAAGATAAACATTACATTATTTTTACCAAGGACCTGCAGTAAATCAGTGCAGGCAGCTTCCACACATGGTCTGACTGGACTCACAAGTCATTGACCATCCGCATCAGTCCCCAGTCTACTAAACATTCTCACACTGTGCACGCTGCCCGTCCCATTCTGTTCTGGCCTCCAGCCTGCTGGCCATCCTCTGTCCCACTCTCCAGTCCTAGCTGCATAACCCTCTAATTTCAATTTTTCTAAACATGAATCCAGCGCTCTTTTGAAAGTTCCCATGGAATCCACTTCCACCACTCTTCCAAGCAGTGTTCCAAATGCTGACAACTCTCTGAGTAAAGATGCTTTGTCTCATCTCACTCCTAGCTCTCTTGCTGACAATCTTGAAATTGTGACCCATAGTTACTGACATACCAACTAGTGGAAAAAGAATATCCTTAATCCTTTCAAAATTTTTCATAATTTTGAACAACTCAATAAGGTCACCTCTTAATTTCTCCGTTCCAAGGAGAATAAGCTGAACTTTTCTAATCTTTCTTTTATATAAAATCCCACATTCCTGGTATCATTCTAGTAAATCTCCTTTGCATTCACTCTAGGGCTTTAACTTCCTTCCTTAAGTAAGGTTCCCAGAACTGAACACAGCACTCCAAAGGTGGTCTGATCCATGATTTGTAGAGGTATAGCATTGCTTCCTTGCTTTTATACTCTATTCCTCTATTTATAAACTCAAGGACTCTAGAAGTCTTCTTAACAACTTTTTCAACTTGCCTGGCCACCTTCAGGGTATAATGCATGTGAACCCTGAGGTCACGCTCCTCCTGTATTCCCCTCAATGGTGTACAATTGAGCCTGTATTGTTTGTCTCTGTCTCTACTATCAACATGCATTACGTCACATTTCTCTGCATTGAATTTCATCTGCCAGGTGTCTGCCATTTGGCCAAATTGTCAATGTCTCTCTGAAGTCACTCAGCAGCATCCTCAAAATCCACTATTCTCCCTAGCTTAATATCATCTGCAAATTTAGAGAATTTGCCCTCAACACTCCTCTCCAAATCATTTATACAGATCAGAAAAGGCTAGGGTCCCAACACCACTTTCAATTCATCTCCAAACTGAGAAATGCCTATCTATACCTACCCTTTGTTTCCTATCTTTTAGCCAACTTTTAATCCATACTGCAAAATATTTCGGATTTTCTAATAAAACTACTATGTAGTACTATATCAAATGCTTTCTGAAAATTCTAATATACAACCTCCACTGCAGTACCCTTATTCACTGTCTGGTTTATCCCTTGGTGATGAAACCTGTTTGGAGTTTTAATTAGAGGCATTTTAGCAGTTTAAGAAAACAAGTAATACAACTTGTTTTTGGAAGGTCTTCTTCTGGGTGTGCAGGATAAATTGATTTTTTTGTGTACATGAAAATTATGGGTTAATCATGATAACTTTCAGCGCTTGATTAAAACTCATAATTTAAAGTTTGAGTTATTATTGTCACATGTACCAAGATACAGTGGAAAGTATTGTTTTGCATGCTAACCAGATAAATCAAGCCTACATAAGTACATCAGGATAATAGAACAGAATGCAGAAAACAGTGTTACAGTTTGTTTTAAAAAATTCTCAAGGTCAAGGACCAGGCTCGCAGGAAAGTAGTCTGACACAGAACAAACAGCCAAGAGGCGAGTCTGCTAGAATATAAGTGTTTTATTCCCCGCAGCGTCGCCACAACCAGGTCTCGTACTTACAACGGGTCTGGTTTATACTCACTCTACGTGTTACCGGAACTGGGAGCCGTCAGTTCTCGTAGAGCGGTTGCCAACAACCCACGCTCGGCGGTTAAACGCAACCCCGGAGCAGACTCTCCGAACTGGAGACTTTTCCAGCTGATATACTCTTTTCCAGATATAAACATTCATGTGAACAGCAGAGCAAGGCTAAAAAACACATTCCATTCTGGTTACATACAGATAAGAAGATTCACACGGGGAGGTGTGTAATAAGATTCACACGGGACTAAGCAACACCTCCATTCCGGTTAGATTCACACATGTATTGGGACATAATTTTTAACCGTTTCACCACATTCCACTGCTTGGCCCAATACATGTGTTACATTATGATTCACACATGTATTGGGACATAATTTTACACCACACAGTTGCAGAGGTGGAGAGAAAGATCAGTTTTAATATATGAGAAGTCCACTTGTAAGTCTGATAACAGTGGGGAAGAAGCTGCTCTTGGATCTATTGGTATACATTTTCAAAATTTTGCATCTTCTGCCTGATGGAAGCGGGTGAAAGAGAGTATCACCTGCTGGGAGGTGTCCTTGATTATGCTGCTTGCTTTCCTGAGCCAGTGGGAAGTGTAAACAAAGTCAATGGAAGAATGATTGATTTTTGTGATGGACCGAGCTGCATTCACAACTCTCTGTAATTTCTTGGGGTCTCAGACAGAGCAGTTGCTATACCAAGCTGTGATGCATCGGATTAGAGGCTTTCTATGCTGCATCTATCAAAATTGGTAAGAGTCATTGTGGAGAAGCCAGATTTCCTTAGCTTTCTAAGGAAGTGGAGGCATTGGTGTGCTTTCTTGAGTGTAGCATTGATGTGGATGGCCAGGATAGATTGTTGGTGATATTTACTCCTCCCCATTTGAAGCTCTCGACCACCTCCATCTCAGCATCACTGAACAGACACGGGTGTGTCCTCCACTTCCTGAAGTCAATGACCAGCTCCTTTGTTTTGCTGGATTGTTGTCTGTAAACCATGCCACTAAGCTGTCTATGTCTTTCTGTCATTGACTCATCATTGTCGAAAGTGTGGCGCTGGAAAAGCACAGCAGGTCAGACAGCATCCAAGCTGCAGGAGAATCGATGTTTCGGCCATAAGCCATAAGCCCTTCATCGATGCCCGAAACTTTGATTCTCCTGCTCCTCTGATGCTGCCTGACCTGCTGTGCTTTTCCAGTGCCACACTCTCAACTCTGATCTCCAGCATCTACAGTCCTTACTTCCTCCTAATTGACTCATCATGGTCTGAGATCTGACCCACTATGGTGGTGTCATCTGCAAATTTGGAAATGGAGTTTGAGCTGAATTTAGCCACACCGTCATGAGTGTATAAGGAGTACAGCAAGGGGCTAAGTACACAACCTTGCGGGGCACTGTTGTGGACTGGAATGAAGAGCAAATTAAATGGAGTAAATGGATTCATAATGGAGAGTTCCTTGTCAGGACTTCAATTTGAATCAGTTTTAATAAACATGAGAGTATTTTAATTCAAACCTGAATTTACAAATGTTAAAATGGTTGTTCTAGTCTTTGACAGTGTAATTTGGAATTTGGTTTGTTTAAAGTGATTATATTTAATCCTGTGTTGAGTTGATCTTCAGTTAACTTTTACAAAGATTAAATTTTTTTATGGGACAGGGAGGGGGACCATTACAATTTGAAATAATTGTAAAGAGAATATGCTAAAAGTTTTAAAAACTGTTCTTTAGCTCAGAAGAAAACATATTGAACTAGCTTGCCAATATTTGTCGAATACATTTTTTAAAGGAGAGGTTGGAATTCAATTAATTGATTAATTAATTTTATTTATAGGAGTGAGCAGGATGTTCTGAAATCTGAAACAGTTGTACAGAATAGAAATATATTATAAGAGTTTTAAATGAGGAAAAGATCATAGGATCCCTGCAGTGCTGCAAGGAGGTAGCAAAACCTAAACTGAGCATCCGTGAGCCAGTTGTTGCTAAGAAAGTACCTCTTCATAGCACTGTTGATGGCATCTTACTAATTGGGAATAGTCTGACAGACCAGTAATTGGCCAAGTTAGGTTTGTCCTGCATTTTATATACAGGACAAACCTGAACAATTTTCCACATTGTCAAGTAGCTGACAGTGTCATAGCTGTACTACAACACAGGCATGTCTAGGTCTGGAACAAAAGTCTTCAGTACTATTGCCAGAATGTTGTCAGGGCCCGTAGTCTTTGCAGTATACAGTGTCTTCAAACATTTCTTGATAACAAGAAATGAATCTGAAACCTTTGATGCAGGGAACCATTGGAGGGTGTGGAGGTGTATCGTCTATTTAACACAACTGACTGAAGATGGATGCGAACATTTCAACTTTGTTTATTGCATTGACTTGGCTTATCCATCATTGAGGATGGAGGTATTTGTGGTAACTCCATCCCTGTTAGTTAATTGTCCACCACTGTTCATCATTGAGTGTGGCAAGACTGCAGAGCTTAGATCTGAACCTTTGGCTGTGGGATTACTTAGACCTCTTTAATTCCGATCTGGGCCAACAATCCATTTTCCTATCTTTGTTTGCTAGACCTGCATGCCAACATTTTCTGATTAATTTGCAAGATGCTTCTGTATTGCAGTATTCTGCAGACTCTCCCCACTTAAATAAATTTCTGCTCTTTTGCATGCACATTTTCCTGCATTGTACTGAAACTGCTAAATTTTCAACCATTCATTTAACCAGTTGATATCCACTTCACAGGCTTTATAACTTGAAGGGGCAGTTCCTCCATTTGGGTCACACTTCAATCCCTTTGGCTTTGGGGTACAGAGGGGAGAGGACCAAACAGATCAGAGGAGCCCCCAGTGGCACTGATTCTGGGCCAGGGCCTGGTCCAACGTTGCAACACTTGCAAAGTAATAGGAACAGGTTAATTGAATGGTTAAAATACAGCTGTTTGAGTACAATTTAGGAAAATTGAAAAAGGACAGTAGAATGTTATTTAAATGGAGACTTGGCCAAAGACCAAACAACTACCCTAGGCAGTTGGTGTTCATTCAGTTCGACAATGACGTAGCACTCGGTGCGGCACTATGGCTCAGTGGTTAGCAGTGTCTGTGTGGAGTTTGCACATTCTCCCCATGCTCCAGTTTCCTCCCACAATCCAAAGATGTGCAGGCCAGGTGAATTGGCCATGCTAAATTGCCCATATTATTAGGTACATTAGTCAGAGGTAAATGTAGGGGAATGGGTCTGGATGGGTTGCTCTTTGGAGGTTCGGTGTGGACTTGTTGGGCTGAAGGGCCTGTTTCCATACTGTAGGTAATCTAATCTAATCACTATTACCAACTGATAGAAAACCAGGGGTCTTTTCTGATTGTGTGGAGGGGAGAATACATAATCACCTCCTCCTTTCATACTCTCAGGCCCATTATGCTGTGAAGTGTTGACATTCCTCTCAGGAAATAAAAAGACTAATCTTTTGGAACTTTTCACAACAACCAAATATGGCTGAACACTTAGCTGCCTGTTAAATATTGTTGAAGTGGAGCCACATTACACCTAGTCCCTCTACCCACCCAAAATGGCAATAATTTTGGGGTGAAATTTGCTGGATTCTGGTTGGTTTGCATTGTGGACAACTTACGTGACTGCACTAAAGGCATGATATAAATCAACACCCCCCAACAGCTGAAGAGAGATGGCAAACAGCAAACCAGGCCTCTGATTTACTATCTGAGTCTAACTGCCTCTTAGCTTCATCAAAGATTTGTTCAGCTTCTTCAGATCCAACATGTGCGGGTTCCCGATCACTGCGAGAGGAGGGGGTCGCGGGAAAAGTTAATGTCTCCAGAATCTTTCAAGCTACTGTTGAAATGCAGCAGGGGAATAATGGCCCCCAGTAACACCAGGGTGACGGCATACACAGGTAAAACATTTGCAATCGACATCCCGGGATCGAAACTGGTGATGCGAGTTTCAGGAAGGGTTGCAATTCAAATTCTCTCCTGGAAGAGCTACAAAAGCCTTTAATGGATAAATTCTCACTGATAAACATGGTTTTAGACTATTGCTCTTGGATTATTGGAATTTTCCCTTCTTGAAACCTTATGTAATTTAGTGCAATGATTGGGAGGCATCTTTAAACCAACAGGAAGTCAAGACACAAAATTTTGTTCCTTCTCCACCTTCCCACACAGTCATACAATAGCCAAGCAAATCTGGCATAATCACCTTCACTACTTTATACCTTATAGACAAGGTATTTTACAGTGGCTTAACAGCTGTTATTCCATCATAGATAGAAACTGTGCAATGGAACATTCTGAAATCCCTGTTGTAGTACACTTCAAAAGAAATTAACCGGGAAATTGAACCTTCTGCTGGGCAATTCCTCTACGTCTGGAACTCCCTGAAAGTCTTCATTTAAATCAGAGACTACAGAGGCTTCTGATAAAATTAAGTATTATAGTTACTTCGGAACTTAGTCTATTTGATACATTGTTACAATTCAACTAACCTCACACATACCTCAGCCACTTCAAACAGCACTTCCCCATCCCCATTGGACCTGTTGTCCTGCTTTCCTCGTGAAACCAAACCTGACAACCAAAACCCACTCGATCCAAATCTCACGTGAGATTGCCACTCTTTGAAATATCTGGTCAATGTCACCAATACCACCATATCATTTGAAATATCGCTGTCTTTGGCTTTTTAGCAACTCAGTATTTGCTTATTTACTAGTAAAACAAGACAATTACTTACTTGCAGAGTTTCAGTCCTTCACTGCCATTCACAATAAATGCATCCAATGCATTTTGTAATGCACGTGCTAAGCTTTCCTGAGCTATTTTATAACCTTTTAGATAACATTGCAACTTCTTGATATTGAACATTCGCAATTGGCCTTTGTCTAAAATGTCTGACTCTCCAAAGGTTTCATGCACATTGTATCTTTCTTGGTTGTAATGCAGCACTGCGAAATCTTCCAACTAATGGTGAATTTACAAACTCGCTCATCAAAAGGACAGATTTTGCACAAGGGACTTTGGCACTACTTGTGAGATAATTACCTCACACATTGTAAGTTATTTTTCTCTATAATTGCGTGCCTCAAAGGGGGAGAATGAATTGCCACAAGGGACCCCAAATGGCGGGACATTTAGCAAGATGTGTAAGTAAATTCATATTAAAGAGGATGATTCCTACAGAGTTTGTATCCTGACTTCCAAAAAGCATCTGTTTAAGCTCTACTCAAAAGTCTTGAGAGAACATTTATAGTTTATGGAATAAAAAGGTCAGAAGCAACATGGATATAAAATTCACTCTTTGACAAAGAGTTCAGTTAGGTATAAGGATTTGAGATATTGGGATACTATCCCTGGGGAAAGACAATGTTTAGAAGACATTTGATTAGAGATATTCAAAATCAGGAGTAGTCTAAACAATGTAATAAGGAGATAACTCTTGCATTGTTTGAAGGATCAGCAGAGAGCGTAGATTTAAGGTAACTGGCAGAAGAAGCAATAGTGACTAAGGTGAAAATTATTCTTATGGCATGTGCTTAGGATTTTGAATGCACTAAACTAGGGTATGGTGGAGGTGAGGGGTCCAGGTTCAATCCAGACATTCAAGAACAACTTGTATTAATATCTGAAACAGAAGGATGTGCAAGGTTTCAGAAAGTGGTGGTGCAGACAGTCTAGGTGAATTGCTCAGAGACATAGCACGGACCCAATGGGTAGCATGGTCTCCTTCTGTGCTGTTAACAATTCTGTAAACTTCTGAAGGCTGAATGCATGGCTATGTAGCAATGTTATCCAGGACATCATGGTGAAAGACATTGTTGTTAACACATTTTATTTAGATGTGGAAGAATTAAGTATTTGATCTTTGTATCACACATTCAATGTGACAATTTGTATCTTTCCCATATACAGCCCACATATCCTTCAGCAGGATCCACTAACATATAGTTGTGCCAAAGGACACTGAGTGGTACTGCAGCAATGCAACAATGTTTTTTTTTGTATCTAATCCCACAGATAACCTTAATTGACAACCACACTGTTCTCCCCAATTTAAATGTTCCAATGTATTATTTAGAGTCATTGTGGTGTAAAATTCCAAGCAGTGGAATGTGGTGAAACGTTGTATCTAATCCCACAGATAACCTTAATTGACAACCACACTGTTCTCCCCAATTTAAATGTTCCAATGTATTATTTAGAGTCATACAAGTTAAAATTAAAAACGTTAACGCATTTCAAATCTTTTTCACCAGTTATACTTAACCTGCAGCTGAAAGTGCTGTCATATCTCTCACAGAATTGCTGTTGGGTTTGTTTCTATAGGGTGGCACAGTGGTTAGCATTGCTATCTCATAATGGCAGGGACTGAGGTTCAATTCCAGCCTTGAGTGACTGTCTGAAGTGTGTACGTTCTCTCAATGCCTGCATGGGTTTCCTCTGGATACTCCAGTTTTCTCTCACAGTTCAAAGATCTACAAGTTAGGTGGATTGGCCATGCTAAATTGCCCACAGTGTCCAGGGATGTGCAGACTAGGTGGGTGAGCCACGGGAAATGCAGGGTTACAAGTCTGAGTGGGATGTTCTTCAGAGGATTGATGTGGATTCGATGGCCAAATGGCCTACTTCCACACTGTAGGATTCTATGTCATATCCTTGTTTATGAGGATTGGCCTATGGACTTCTATTCGATTGATCCATTCTTTTGGCAAAGTACTGCCTTCAGCGGGTTGACCAGGAGATTCTCACACTCTTATCACCTGCCATCAGACATGTTGGAAGGATTTAAGGGATGATACTAACCCATTTTGTTCCTATTTATCAGTGCACTTTCCACAGCCAAGATGTCATGGTGCAAGACTCAAAGTGGAACTTTGAACCCAGAGGCAGGGACACTATTACTGCTTCACTTGACCTAAAAGATCATGCACTGCACCAAAATAGCATCCATTCATTATACTCACAAAACATGAGCAAAGGAAAGACACTTAATAAATCATTCTCTGTTGAATGTAATATAAATTACAAGTATGACAAGGATATTACAAAAATGTAATCAGAGAGGGAAAATGAAACGCATCACTCACCTTAAGTATTTATTCCACGTTTATTATACAGAAATTTAACTTCTTTTCCAATATATACAGAGTCAATATGAAAATGTGTCAATCAATGGACTCCTGTTTAGTTTGTAGTTGGAATGTGCTCCTCTACAGTTAGGTTTTCATCTGCCGCTGTTTTTCTGATGCATTACTGTCGATGAGATCTTTAAATCCCAGCTTCTCCAGTGGTTCTTTTGTCATCAGCTGCCTGTAGAACAAAACAATTAAACATGTGCGGCATGGTATGAACAATGCTGCAAGATGTGTCCGTATTTAGCAACCCTCAGGTGAAAACACCATAAAGGCAACCTTAATGATTGGGGTATTGGTTATAGCACTCTTGCCTCAATCAAAAGTTGTGGGATCCAAACCCACCCTAGACTTCAACAACAAACAAATACATCAATGCAGTAATGGGAAATTCTAAATTCCCTAACCAGGGGAAAAACGCTTAAATCCTTCCAAACGCTTAAACATTTTATGTTTGACATCTTTATGTTGTCACCTTTTGAATGATTGACGCTTAAGAAGCCATTCAACTAACTCATTCAGAATGACGTCCAGGATAACATACTGCCATATATTCCTCCTTCAAAAGTTTACAGAATATTATAAATATTATGGTGGTAGGATTGGTGGAAGTTGCAGTGATAAGGGTATCAAGGATGAGAATCAATATGACATGGTGGCTCAGCATTTAACATTGCTGCCTCACAGAGCAAGGTTCCCAGGTTCGATTCCAGCCTCGGGTAACTGTGTGGAATCTGCACATTCTCCCAGTGTCTGTGGCTTTATTCCGGGTGCTCTGGTTTCCTCTCACAATCCAAAAGGATGCAGGTTAGGCGAATTGACCATGCTATATTGCCCATAGTACTCATGGATGTGTAGGCTAAGTGCATTAGGCAGGGGTAAATATAGAGTAATATAATAGTGTGGGGGAATGGGTCTGGGTGGGTTACTCTCTGGAAGGTTGGTGGACTTGTTAGGTCAAATGGCCTGTTCCCACTGTAGGGATTCTATAAAAATCAGTAAATAAATATTTTACAGTTCTGTATTCAAATGCCAAAACAAATTCAACGCAAATGATCAAGAGACTGAGGGAAAACAACATTTAAAAAGTTGACACAAGAGCTGAGGAAAACAAACTGGAATGGTTACAGGAGGAGATGTTACGACAATTAATCTTTTTAATGGAGACTTGCTCCAACTAATTAAATAAAATTGATTAGGTTTATAGTTACTAAATTTTCATGTTTTTAATGCTGTACCTTTCCATTCTACACTCCAAGTATTCCTTCGATTGCTGTCTGCACAGAGAATTGTCAAACCTGCTCTCTCGAAGGCAATTCATAAATTTGTCTTTAAATTCTTTACATTCACCTGAGAAATCATAAGAAACCAACTGCATTAAAAATAAGGCTTTTTCTATTTCTCCATTGTCACAAATTAAATACACCAAGTAGCAGCAGAACCAATCGCTTCGCGGTTGCTTGTATCAGTGATTTGACTCAACACTGCACATTCCAAAACCCTTTAATCTAAGACTGCACACTGAATCTTGTTCAACTTCTCTGAGGAGCAGGACTCCAGAGCAAAGGTTCCAAAACCAGATAGATCACAGCGGGATATGCGTGAGATAGTGCAGAGTCCTGAAAGAATTACAGATGGAATTATGGGTACGGCGAGTGGTGGAGGAGTAGGGCAGAAAGCAAAGGGGTAAGTGAATGTGTACAAGTTCTAGGATTGGGTGAAATTTGAGGCAATGCGAGCATGACACAATTTAGCTCAGTGGTGAATATGATGCAGTGACTAGAGGTGGTATGGGGATGAGAGGATGAGGAATAAGAAGGGAGGTAATTGTTTTTGGTGGTGGGGGGGACAGATGACAGTGACAGTGAGGGAGGAAGACAGTGTCAGAGCAGAGTGTTTGGGGAGGACAAGGTCGGTGGGGAATCAAGTGCTTGCAGAGGGATAGGGACAGTGTGTGTGGTGT
>NC_057730.1:16341802-16347184 GCF_004010195.1 Chiloscyllium plagiosum
TGGCGGCGGGGGGAGGGGTCAGTGTTTGGCGGCTGGGTCTAGGGTGAGGGGTCAGTGTCTGGGTTGGGGGTCTAGGGTGAGGGGTCAGTATCTGGCGGCGGGGTCTAGGGTGAGGGGTCGGTGTCTGGCGGCGGGGGGAGGAGGGGGGGTCTCCGCCTCGATCAAATCCCGGCGCTCCGCGGCCGCTCGGCCCACCTAGGTGGTCCAGGGGGAAGGAACCCTTATCCGGGGGCCGGGGATTGAAGCTCTTGGAGCTAAAATTCATCGCCGTCGACATCTTCTCGCAGCTTCCAGTGACGTCACCCGTCAGGCCGAGCGAGCCGATCCGTGAGCGAATCGCTCAGTAAAATCGCGCGCAGAGACATCGATCCAGGCTGCAGCCTGCTGCTCCAACCCTGGGGTGTTACAATAAGCACTCCATCACTTTTCCAAATCAATACTTATCCACTGCAAGGGCATAAATACTAATTTTTAATTCTGCATAGTGCAGAATTAAAAATCACACGACACCAGGTTATAGTCCAATAGATTTATTTGGAGGCACTAGCTTTCAGAATGCTGCTACTTCACCAGGTGGCTCTGAAGGAGCAGCGCTTGGAAAGCTACTGCCTCCAAATAAATCTGTTGGACTGTCACCTGGTGTCATGTGATTTTTAACTTTGTCCACCCCAGTCCAACACTGGCACCTCCAATTCATCACTAGCATAGTGCAGAGATTACTTCCAAAAATGCTTGGTGGCCAATCCAATTTGCAGGAGAAAGTGAGGGCTGCAGATGCTGGAGATCAGAGCTGAAAATGTGTTGCTGGAAAAGCGCAGCAGGTCAGGCAGCATCCAAGGAACAGGAGAATCGACGTTTCGGGCACAAGCCCTTCTTCAGGAATAAGGAAAGTGTGCCCTTCCTCATTCCTGAAGAAGGGCTTGTGCCCGAAATGTCCTGCTGGACACACTTTCCTCATTCCTGAAGAAGGGCTTGTGCCCGAAACGTCGATTCTCCTGTTCCTTGGATGCTGCCTGACTTGCTGCGCTTTTCCAGCAACACATTTTCAATCCAATTTGCAGTCTAGTCTCACTGGTTGACATGGTTACATTTCACCCAATGCTAATGTCAAAATGATTTCTTCTTCCAAATTCTTTGACCAACAGTCCCATTTCATCATGGGGCTTGTGTGGGCCAGTCAGCACTTGCAGCTTTTTCGTCATTCAGTTAGATCATCTCAACTCTTATTTACTCACCTTGTTCCATAGCCCTTGCTACCTTTGCCCAGTGAGCAGTTTTTCTTCAATATTTTAAATCAAGCAGTCTGCTTCAACACATTAGAATCCATCAGTTGATCAATCAATAATTCAAACTTGTTAATCAGGCTTTCTGCCAACTGAATGCGCTTGCCGATGGCAGTCTAAATCTCATGAACTGAAACATTCTTAAATATGTTGTAAATTGGTTTGAGTTCATCTAACCTAATCTTTTGCTTGCATGGTAGATCATGGGAGATTCACAGACAATTCAGAGGCAACATGGGGAAAATGTTTTTATGCAACAAATGCTGAAGAGATGGTTAAGATCTAATCAGGTGGCAGATACAGGATCGACTGTAGTTTTCAAAAGAAAAATTCTACAAATACTTGAAAGGGGAGAAGTTACACGATTATGGAGAATGTAAGGTATAGGGTTAAAATTGTACAGAATAAGGGAACAGGTGTTGCTTCTGCAAAAGCTTACATTATAAAATTAGGCTGCGCATGCAAATACTAAACAGTGGGAAGTGAAAACAGGTAGAATTATCTTTGACTAATAAGGCAGAGCAATTGTGGAGCAGGATGTACCAGGCATAGGAAAACAGAAGAAGTGAAAACAGGTAGAATTATCTATGATTAATAGGACAGAGTGACCGTGTAGTGGGATGTACCAGTAACAGGAGAATAGTGTGCCAGTCGCAGGAAGGATGTGGCCAACGGATGGATTTAGTTTGGCTGGATGATCGCACGAAGACAGCAAACTAAGCCAGGATAGTCACATATAAGGAATAAGATAAATAAGAGCAGGATAGTCACATATAAGGAATAAGATAAATAAGAGTAAGGGGCGACAGGCTTAGAGTAATGGGAGAAGTTACCAGAGGCGGAGAGAAGCTAGACAAAGGCGGAGTGAAGCTAGAGCTTGTGATAGGCTACGCACTATAGCAAAAGTAACGAGTGGGGTGAAAGGGAAGGACTGAGAGATGCAGCTGAACTGCATAAATCAGAATGTAACCCTCAGATCAAGGTGCTTACTCGTTAGGCACCCGTTCTTGCAAGTACGCATCAATAAAATTTGCTGCTTCAGAATTTGACTCGGACTGAAATTTATTAATATGTAAGTTTTGTTTCTCACAGAGAAAAAGTAGAATCAGGTGGATTGCTCTTTGAACAAACTATGTGACGATACTGTCACTTTAAAAGGTTATTTTGTCCTGGTTTTTTTGACGAGAGGTCGTAAAGGAAGGGGTGCCGAGGAGTCTAGGATGTTTAACAGTTTAACGATGGAAGGGGAGGGGACAGTTCTCTCAGTTCCAGCTTTCTAGTTTTGTTGTTGTCCTGCAAGATGTGTGAGTCCAGAACAGTTGCAAGCTTCAGTAAAGGATTTTCCTGTGACTTTCTCTAAAATCTCTCTGGATTTTGTTCCTTCCTGCCTTTAAGAATCTGTGTTTGATTTTATCTTTTTGCCAAGGAGTATGTTTATAGGATATTACTGTATTGGAAAAGTTACAGAGAAACCTTAATTGTCCAAATATCGATCATCTGAAAATCGGATTATCTGAAGAAGATTCCAAGGTCCTGCAAAAATGTTACATCAAAGAGGTAAATGCATTCAATTTACCAGTACTGAAGAACATGTGAAAACGGTGATAAAAACAAAGAAATGCAAGCAGCTCAAGCATCAGTGACTGGATATTTTTAAGGTAAGGGTTATTACACAGCCCTTTGCAAAAGTCAGTATTTTACAGTATTCCTGTCACTTTACTGGGCCGTTCATGAAAAAAATAGCTGAGAACATAAGCGCATGCATGAGGGAGTGCTTCTGTCTTTCTATCATGAGACTCAGTTCCCAGAAACTGACAAATGCTCTTGTGATCATAGAAGTTGTTCAGGACCTTGCTTAATGCTGTCTTCACCACTCCACGTCAAATGCTAACTACTGCTGCATTTTTCAAAAGTTTTCTCGTGTTATCATTGCTTTATTTTGTTCATCATGTGCAATCTGTGTCCCCTCTTGCACTCTATGCATTAAAATTATAGATTTAAACAAATTCTCCAGTAGAGCACAGCGTTAGATCAGGATGGCTTCCCTTGGTTAAGTTAAAATCGATTATCCAAATAATCAATTATCCAAATGAAACAGTGCCCGCACATCTTGTTTGAATAATCAAGATTCCTCTGTAATTAATAATAGTTACTGCATCAGGTCGGTTGGTTTTGCAATAGTTAAGTTATTCTAAATTCCGCTTTTGTTTGTTCATGTTTCAACTCGGGCGGCACGGTGGCACACTGGTTAGCACTGCTGCCTAGTGTTAGGTGAAGGGGTAAATGTAGTGGAATGGGTCTGGGTGGATTGCTCTTCAGAGGGTCGGTGTGGATTTGTTGGGCTAAAGGGCCTGTTTCCACACTGTAAGTAATCTAATTTTTAAAAACTGCAGTATTTAAATAAATTCTGTTGCATCAGTTGCATCATACTTGGAACACCCACTACAGATCATCTGCCTTTAAAATAATAAAATGTAGGATCCAGGGTACCTTCTGAAAGTATTTTGAGGGGGTGTGGCCTGGTCCATAACAACAAGCACAGACACAATGGGCTGAATGGTCTCCTACCATGCTATGCGTAATATGTTCAACAAACATCGTGTGGGCGAAAAGGCAGAATATGGCAATATTGCACTAATTGAAAACTAATAGAAAGCAAAAGCACATTTAACATGGGAGTCACATGGTGCGCAGCACATTGTCCAGCCATGAGATGCCTCACCCACCTTTTCTTTCTCTTGGCATTTAATGTTGAAATATCTAATGCCTGTTTTATAGTCTGGTTTATTTTCAAGTAAGATAATATTGCATGAAATGAAATGATACAACTACTGAGTAAATAATGAAGTGTGAGAAACAAAAGCTCACTCACTTGAATAATTTCAGTCCGAGACCAAAAATCTGAAACAGGGTCGTTTATTTGTACACTTGCAAGTGGGTGCCTTGTCTAATTGCCAGTTAAGGCAATGACAAATGCACAGTAAACCCCAACAAACTCTCGCAATTTATACAGTTTTTTTCCCATATGTTTTCCTTATTCCATTGTTTGCCCCCTCCTCCGCTTATGTCATTCATTTCCTTAAGACTGATCTCACAACTTCTGTTTATCCGGCCTTGTTAGTGACAAATGTCTATCTCTGCCTCCTATAAGGTTGTTTGACGCAATCCCATCCTTTGCTTACCATTATCTGCTCCCTCCATCTGTGCTGCCCCTCACAGCATCTTATCACTAAGCCCTTTTAATTGGGGTTTGTTCCTGTGTCTCTGTACAAGTGGGAAACAGATGTTTATCCTGTTTGCCCATACATCCACCATTGTTCTGTAATCACGTCTCATGCTAACATACCATTTTCTTTAACGGATTATATGTTTCCTCATTTTTTCTAAGTCAGCTCTCGTCCGAAATTATCCCAAACTAATGTGAATTCATTTACTCTGTATCAGAGCTTATAATTGCAGAAATAACATTAATTCACCTATATCCCACAATTTCCCCTTTTTCTTTTGATTACCATTTGTTATCTTCTGCATTTTTGTCTCTTTTTTTTTAAACATCGTTCCCAAAATTTGAAAGCATCATTTCAGAGATTTCATCCATTTTGGTTTCACTCATCTCCTCATTATTTAGCCGATAAAGTTCCTCTGTCTGATTCCCTCTTAGGGGCATTTGTTTCATCAAGGCTGTTTCCATCAGTCTTTGGGTGAGCCCTCGTATACAGGGTATGACACAACAGCCAATGGCCACCAATACCCCGACTACTACTATCAGGGAAGTAAGGATAGAAACCACCACCCCCTTTTACTGTTAAAATCATATCAAGGGCTATTCTGTTTTCCCATGCCATCCTACTTGTCGCATCAAGCTGTTCTGATATTCCGTTAACCGCCTCTCTTGCATAATTTATAAATCGCTGTTGATTATAAAAAATGTAATTTATCCAATCTACATTTCTATTAATTGTTACCCACCAAAAGAGAGCTGACTCAAAGCCTGCTGCAATCTGGTTACGAGCTTTGAATTCAGGTACTCCCCTAGGGACTCCTACCGAATCAAGATAAATCCTGTCATCAAAAGAAGTATCTAACAGTAATCTCTTAC